>NC_069364.1:38276666-38630833 GCF_021730395.1 Mercenaria mercenaria | reverse complement strand
AGAGTTATATTTATGTTAGAAATGGTTAGACATAAAAGTGTTTGTGTTTAAGACGTTTCAGCGAGCAAGTTCCAATATGAAGATTTTTTTCAAATTTGGCACAGAGGTAGACTAACATTTGCTTAAGCAATTATTGCGTTCATATAAGCATGCTGTACGGCAGTTAAAGAAACTGCATGTACACATGATTGTGACGTCATTATTTACTAATAGTAGACAGAAAAGCATCATTGTGTTTATTTTTTGTCGGACAACCAGTAGGCATTACTTTGGTTATGATTTTCTGTAAATCAGATATGCATGCAAGTACTGAAAGAAGTTCTTAAATAACCATTCTTCCCTCCCAAAGACTTCATCAAAACTGGGACAGTGTTTGAAAATGTCAACAACAAAAATTCTCTATAAAAATAAATCGAATCTTATGTTGATATACTCATTTCTGGCTAGAAATGTAGCAAATATTTTACTGCATCGCAAAATAGAAGAAAAATCATAAGATTTTTTTAGTGATCATGTTACTTTTTGTGCTTTTTAAACTGAATTATATTCCTTAAGGAAAATAATGATAACACAGTAAACTATGGAAAAAATATCACGGTTTTCATTATACAATATTATATAGAGAATATTAGGTTACTGTCTGATAAATTTAAATTTATTAGGCGAGTTGAAGAAAATATATTAGGCGAGGCTCTGCCAAGCCTTATATTTTTTCGTAGACGAGCCTAATAAATTCAAATTTTTTCAGACAGTAATCTAATATTCTATTTATCCCACCTGTTCAGAAAATTGGGTAAAAGTCGTTGGAAAGAGCAACAGCATGCACACTTGACGTCATATAATATGACGTTTGCTAGTGTAATTCAGTTTGTGGAAAATTGAAAAAATGCAATAACTTTTTTGTTTCTGGATAAAAACTTTTGATTTTACCACTTATTTTCTTAGTTGGAACATTTCCAATACAATGGTAACAGTTTCAATGAAAAATTCGGAAACAAAATGTTTTCAAGTGCTGTAAAAGTGAAAACTAACAATAACTTTTTTGTTTCAGGATAAAAACCTTTGATTTGACCACTCATTTTCTAAGTTCAGGCATTTCCAATACAATGGTGATGATTTAAATGCAAAGTTTTGATAAAATAAGTGATTTCAAAAGTGATATCTTGACACTGACTAGATAAAGCAAAGTTTATTAGGCAGGCCGATATTGTTCTATATCTTATATGAGGGTAGGATAAAAAAAAAATATTGGACCTTGTATAAATGTTATTTTTTGCCAACTTCTGCTTCTCCGTCATAAATCCACATTTACCCACCCCCACCCCAATGGCACATTATTTTAACAGAAATAAATGAAAATACTGGTGCTTTTCATAGAAAAAAAAAACGGTATGTTTATGAAAAATATCAGTTTGTTTTCTTGATAGAGAATGATGCTTTTTCTGAACTACATTGTTGGGGGGGGGGGGGGGGGGGTGGGGGTTGAATCTGATAAAATGAAATGTGCAGTTTTGCAACAGAAATTTGAACGTGTGTAAGAACTCCTCATTGTTCAAGTCATACTTCTTATCTATAGTAGTAAAACATACTAGTTGACAATATTGTTGTTTTATAGTGTGTATACATGTTAGTGAAGATTTAGCTCTATGGTGACAACCATATCTATGATCATTTGGAAGCACAGAATGAACCATGCAAATTATTAGCAAACTCAGTTAATATAGTCTGCTCACGAGATGTAATGGAATGTGTAACACTGACTTTAGTGGAACCCTGTTACTGAGAAATATTTAATGGACTCCATGGTCCCAAAGGACAAGAAAAAGAAAATACGACAACACAGAGTTCAAGTGCAAGGATACTTTTTCTGCTGCCATAAGATCTTTTGGAAGCTTAGAGAATGCAGCCAGTATTAGCAGGCTTTGTTTGCGTTGCTTAGTTTACGAAAAACTGTAAAAGTTTTATCCCCTGAAACGTATAATATTTGGTATGTATTTGGAGCATCATCAAACGGACAATACAATACCAAACACCAGTTACGTCTGCAAGGCCAGTAGAGCTCAAGGCCCTCAGGGGCATCTTGTTATTTACTTTCTATTTCTGATAACAAAATTATTATGTTCTTTTTAGGGCTTATCTAGTGATACAGGAGTTCATTCATGTTGATCATTTCAGTCGTTTACTTTGAAACTGAAAATGAGTTTTAAGCAGTTGTAGTAGAAAGACATATGTTTAGTTATTATGGTATTGAAACACATGATTTGTAAAATTGTGATAGTACCGTTGTTTTTAGTTGATTCAGATTGTATTACTTGTTAAATATTGTTATATTTTATCCATTTTGTTAAAACTACCTCAAGAATAAGATACAGAAAGGGTCCTGTACCAAAATACAAAACAGATCCTAAACCAAAAATACAAAATGTGTGCTATTATATATATGTATATATATATATATATATATTGGTATATTGTTTTGCTTGTGTTGGTCGGTTATTAGAACATTTGGTTTCTTATCTATAACAAGAGAAGGCTTTAACTTTATAAGATGATTACCAGTGGTAAGTAGATGCACCTTAAGGTTTAAGGAGTGATTAGGTCAAAGTTCAAGGCCACAGCAACCTTGATACTGAGGAGGGTTAACCTTGAGACTGAGAAGGTTAATTTGACAATGCATATGACTCTGTAGTAACCAAACTTTTGGATGATTGTCTGTGGTCTGTAGATAATTTGTATTGTTTTAGGGGTCAGTAGATCAAAGGTCAGGTTAAGGAATAAAATTTATTGACTGCTTGCTTGTAGTCAGTTAAATACCCCTTTTGTTTTTTAGTGTTATTAGGTCATGGTCAAGGTCATAGTGAATATTTTGGAGGTCAGTAGGTCAAATATAAAGTTATAGGGATCTCGAGACTGAAAAGAGTTCTTATCAGTGACTTGATAACATGTTTGCCTGTGGCCATTCAACTGTATGATTTGTTCACTGAAGGTGGCTCTTGTTGTTTTTGAAGTCAGTAGGTCAAACGTCAAGGGTACTGTGATCTTGTGACTGAAAGTTTTTCTGATCAATACCTGGAGAAGAACTGGATCCTTGTTATATTTGAGGTCAGTAGGTTAAACGTCAATTAAATGTCCTCAAGACTGCAACAGTTTCAGAGCAATAACTGAAAAATGTGTTTGCTTACAGTGATTAGAACATGATTTTTTATTCTGGAGGTCAAAGGTCAAGGTCACAGTGACCTTGAGACTTGAAATTGTTTCCTTTTTATAGCTGGAGAATACACAGTTCATCAAACTTCATGATTGTCTTTGGTCTGCAGAAGACTCCCTATTATGTGTTGGGTCATTAGGTCGAAGTGCATGGTTACAGCGTACTCGAGACTAAAAACTACACATCCAGTTACCTCTGACAGGTCGTCATGTGGTAGGGCCATATCTGTTTGATAAACAGATCTTGTTTAGGTTCCATTGCTAAAAATAATTTCGATGTTTAAGTCTCATAATGACATCAGTAAGAAAATGATCCTGATATGTAGTTAATTACTGAAAATGGAACATAACTGTTGATACTCTTTGAAAGCAAGTTTAATGTTATGTTGTTACTTTCCTTCTTAGAATTTTTTAAAAAGTTGTCAAATAGAGACTTAAGAGTAGACCCTAGATTCTTTTGACATGTTTATGTCAGTTTCATGGCTTATCTATCCTTACCTTTTATCTTTTATGGAGTAAACTGATTACATGTACAACAGTATGTAACCTCTCTTTTATAGCAGTGCCCAATTGACTGTACTTCATATCATCACTGTTTTGAAAAAACAAGAGCTGTCAGAGGACAGCAATGCTCAACTATTCAACAGCCTTGTCAGTTGAATGAAAATAAAAAAGTTGAAAAGGGGGAATAATTTTGTAAAATTGCAAAACAGGGTTATGGAACCTGTAAAATGCATATCAGTTCATGACAATGGACAATGGTGTGAAGTTTCAATCCATTCCCATTAGTTGGTACTGAGATACCAGCTTACATACAAAAACTTAACCAAAAACTGCTAAGTCAAAAAAGGGACATAGTTTTGTAAAAATGCAAAGTAGAGTTATGTAACCTGTGCATTACATGTCAGATCATGACAGTGAACAAGTGTGTGAAGTTTCAATCCATTCCCATTAGTGGGTACTGAGATACCAGCTTACATACAAAAACTTAACCAGAAACTGCTAAGTTGAAAAAGGGGCATAATTTTGTAAAAATGCAAAGTAGAGTTATGTGCAGTGTAAGTCAGTTTATCACAGTAAATTAGTGTGTGAAATTTCAATCCATTCCCATAAGTGGTTACTGAGATACCAGCTTACATACAAAAACTTAACCAAATCAGGACGCCAACGCACGAGTGAGCCCAATAGCTCTACCTATTCTTTGAATAGTCCAGCTAAAAATCAAAAGGATTAACTTATTTAGAGAATTTCTTGAGAAAGATCTTCAACAGTTTTGCTAGCTCACTAGCTAGTGAGTGGATGCTTGGCATCTATTATTTGCCTTCTACATTTTTCTTCAGAAAATTGTTTTTAAGAACTACATGTTACCTCACCTGAACATTTCACTTGAAGCAGATTTTAAGTTTGTTCAAGCAGCAGGGTCCTTAGGACCAGACTTAGGGAAGTCTTTAAAAGGTCATCTCCATCGGAATGCAACTCTTGACGTAGAAATTAGATATTAAACTTAAAGCATTATAGCCACTGATACCATTTCAAGTTTGTTAAAACTGGATCAACCTGACAAAATGTAGGGCCAATATAGATGTTAGATTTTTTTACAGAAAGAAAATAAGTGTTTACATGTAGTATTATCCTATGTTGTTCAGTGGGGGACACTGCAATCCAAGTGGCAATGACAGCAAATGTTTTGCTTGAAAGCTGAGCAAGGAAACCAAAAAAAGTCATCTTTTCTGAAAGTACTGAGGATTTAGCTAAATTATTAGTTAAGGAAGTTGTCCCCAGAAACTTGCAATGATTCCCACATCAGACATATATTTCCCACTCTAATCAAAAGGTGAACACATGAAAATTCTGAGTAACAAGGTTCCAAGTTCGAAGTGACAAACCAAACTTATCAAAGTAAGGACCTTTAGTTAAATAAGGGACACAAGTTAATTATTAAAAGCAAAAAAATATTTAAAAAGTATCAACAATTTATTCAGCTTGTAGTTCTCCACTATATGGCTCATTTCAATCTTTTTTTTAAGTTGCACTTGTATGATCAATTTACACTCTAAATTCGAACAGTCACAAACATACAAGCTATCCACAAAAGTTTTTAGAAAATTCTTTCAAGTGTAGAAGAGCAGACTTGTCAATCAAACACACACACACATTTGTTGTATATTTTGTACTAGTGAAAATACATATTTTATATAGAATTTTGTTATTTCTATCCGGTTTTATCCCGATTGAAATTGTATATGTTCATGCAGAATTGACCGTTACTATAGATAAAAAACTGTGAATTCAATACAAAGCACTTGCATGGGTTAGTTTGTAATGCATAAAACTGGTATATAGATGTTAAATATTTTTTCTACTACTAAGCTTCTTTATTGTATCCGTAGTTAAATAAATTTGTAGAGGATGAAGCCAAACAATGTAATAATCTTGTCACAAATAAAATACACATTATAATAGAGACATACCTTATTTGTCTCAGACAATTCTGTAGAATATACCTAGTCTCAGATAATACTGTAATGCACACCAGTAGAAATATGCCACCTTTAAGTTACTTTGTTTCAGATATTGCAGTAGAAATATACCTTGGCATATATAATACTGTAATGCACACCAGTAGAAATATGCCACCTTTAAGTTACTTTGTTTCAGATATTGCAGTAGAAATATACCTTGGCATATATAATACTGTAATGCACACCAGTAGAAATATGCCACCTTTAAGTTACTTTGTTTCAGATATTGCAGTAGAAATATACCTTGGCATATATAATACTGTAATGCACACTTCAGTAGAAATATGCCACCTTTAAGTTACTTTGTTTCAGATATTGCAGTAGAAATATACCTTGGCATATATAATACTGTAATGCACACTTCAGTAGAAATATGCCACCTTTAAGTTACTTTGTTTCAGATATTGCAGTAGAAATATACCTTGGCATATATAATCTGTAATGCACACCAGTAGAAATATGCCACCTTTAAGTTACTTTGTTTCAGATATTGCAGTAGAAATATACCTTGGCATATATAATACTGTAATGCACACCAGTAGAAATATGCCACCTTTAAGTTACTTTGTTTCAGATATTGCAGTAGAAATATACCTTGGCATATATAATACTGTAATGCACACTTCAGTAGAAATATGCCACCTTTAAGTTACTTTGTTTCAGATATTGCAGTAGAAATATACCTTGGCATATATAATACTGTAATGCACACCAGTAGAAATATGCCACCTTTAAGTTACTTTGTTTCAGATATTGCAGTAGAAATATACCTTGGCATATATAATACTGTAATGCACACCAGTAGAAATATGCCACCTTTAAGTTACTTTGTTTCAGATATTGCAGTAGAAAATATACCTTGGCATATATAATACTGTAATGCACAACAGTAAAATATGCCACCTTTAAGTTACTTTGTTTCAGATATTGCAGTAGAAATATACCTTGGCATATATAATACTGTAATGCACACCAGTAGAAATATGCCACCTTTAAGTTACTTTGTTTCAGATATTGCAGTAGAAATATACCTTGGCATATATAATACTGTAATGCACACCAGTAGAAATATGCCACCTTTAAGTTACTTTGTTTCAGATATTGCAGTAGAAATATACCTTGGCATATATAATACTGTAATGCACACTTCAGTAGAAATATGCCACCTTTAAGTTACTTTGTTTCAGATATTGCAGTAGAAATATACCTTGGCATATATAATACTGTAATGCACATTGCAGTAGAAACATATTTTGTATCTCAGATAAAGCTACATGGTATAACACTAAATATTTCTGAAGTTTTTTTATTCTTGCATAATCACTTCTTCTTTCACTTTATAACGACGTCAGTGGCAGAAAGAATGAATATTATGAAGAAAGAATGAATATTATGAAAACTTTAAACTAACAAATATTTCATATTTTGAGTACTTAGAGAAATTAAGATACTGACAAGTCAAAATTTAGAATGTTGTCATTGATTTGACTGAAAATGTTACAGGATTTATGTTATTGTAGGATATTTGTTTAAATATGATTTTTCTGATATTTTGTTTGAACTATTTATATAAAGAAGTTAATTAGAATTGCTGAGACTGATGCTGGGAAGTATTTAACATGTCTCCCAATGAGATACATTGATTTTGTCTTGTCTGTCTGTCACAAAAGTTTGTCTGAACTTCTTCTCTGAAGCTACAGATGGGATTTCAAATCAAACTTCATAGGGATTCTCTCGGCCAGTTTTGTATATCCACACATATTTCCACTTAAAGGTACATTTTTGTAAATCTGTAAATCTATTTAAGATTAGCTAGAATGCATTATTAAAGGGAGGCAATATAATTACAAAAATATTATAATTACTTAAGAAGTAATATATCTCATTTTGTGATTTTGTCACTGAATAAAATCTTTGTATGGAGTTCAGATGCAAAGTACATGTATATGTTTTTTGATGATTTGTTATGATTGCATACAATCTGTCATTTACTTTTGGTTTTGCGAGTAATAGGGTCTTAATACTTGGTTTTGCTGTAACTCTGTGATTCCAGCAGGTATGCAAATTTTGATTCCATACCTCATGTTTTTATTTCGATGTAAATGAGATGTGGAACCAAAATTTGTAGTCCTGTTTGGCGCCATATAACCTATACTGTGTTGGTGCGCCATAAAACCCAAATAAATAAATAAATTCTATTTTCAAAAAAAACTTGCATCCAAAAAGCTGATATGGCTGGATACTGCATATTGATTCAAATTTCTGTTTGAAGTGGTATGGGAAGCCATGTACTTTTGTTAAAAGCAATCTCCAGTTTTTTGTTCTTTCTTTGTGTTTAAGTTAGGCTTTTAAGTTTGATTGACATACAGTTGTACAAAACCTGTACAGAAATTGTTAAGAAAAAAGTGATTAGCATGGAATCTAAAAAATAAACATGACTTACAATTGTTACATTTTAAACATCAGATGTTGTGTTTATTTCAGCCAAAACAGAGATATGTTATATGACCATTTCTTTTCTTAAAGTTCCTTAAACATGGTGATGAACTGGTAATTTCATTAGTACATGTCTGATTTGTCTTCTGGAGCAAGCCAAATGCTTTTTTTTTTAACTTTGAAATTGCATCTAGCTGCAAGTTACACGGTGTGTAAGTTAGAACATTTACCTTCTTTAAAATAAACCACTTACTTCATAACTCCTGCACATTTCACTTCGTATACCACCTTTATTGACTGAAATATGAACGATTTTTGTCCCAGGTCTTGTAGGTATATGTAAATTTTGGTTGAATTGAATCATTGACTGTAAATATATTATGTAGAACCAGTTTGAATAAATAGAAGTCTGTAAATTTTAATAAAACTGAGAAATATGGATGATGGTAAAACAAAAATGGTTGTGTTTTGTCATTTTACTCATAATTTTCTATTATTTTTCATTTAAAGACAGACAAAATATTTTATTATTTGTCTTGGAACAAGTGAATGTTTGTAGAATAAAGTTTGTTATGTGTTTGTTGCCTTTATTCTATTTTATTCCCCTTTCAGTGGTAGCTGATGCACCAGTAAGTGTGCACAGCTTTACTTGTGATGAATAAAGTTTTAAACCAAAGCTTCAGCTCTGGTTAGTAATTGCGGTGTGCCGTCACCTAACACTGAAAGAACAACTGTTCCAATTTAGCAAGGATCTTACCTCAAATGAAATGCCCCTGTAAAAATATATTAAACATAAGAGCAGAATCACCCGATTTCTTTGATGGTTCTGCGAATGGTATAGTATTAATTGTTAAGACTCCTCCCATAACAAGAGGGCCCTGAAGGCCCTTTATCGCTCACCTGACCTATGGACCTAAACATCAGATCATCAAGATTAACATTCTGACCAAGTTTCATTAAGATATGGTCATAAATGTGGCCTCTAAAGTGTTAACTAGCTTTTCCTTTGATTTGACCTAGTGACCTAGTTTTACATCCCACATGACCCAGATTTGAACTTGACCTAAAGATCATAAAGATTAACATTCTGACCAAGTTTCATGAAGATACAATCATAAACGTGGCCTCTAGATTGTTAACAAGCTTTACCTTTAATGTGACCTGGTGAAATAGTTTTTGACCCCACTTGACCTAGATTGGAACTTGACATTTCGATCATTAAGATCAACATTGTGACCAAGTTTCATGAAGATACCAATCCAAGATTTACAACTGTTTGGGGGTCGATACATACAGTCTAGTAATACAGGTATACAACATGTGTAAAGTTTACCCCATTGGTACTCTGATTGTTAGCTTCAGGAAAATATATGTTACATGCATTAAGAAAGTGTCCTAGTGTATGCTTGCAACCCTTGTAAGTTTATAAATTCAGAAGAGGTATTTAGACACTAAATAGGGAAATGACGTGGAAAACTGGAGTCATATAATGGCACATAAGATTAGTTTTCAGGTTTTTCCCTCTGTAGAACTATTTTCCTTATTTTCATTGCATGTGTTACTGAAATCACTTGACAGATCTATGCCCAACATTAGACAGCATTTTGATCATGAATGATAGAATAACATAATTTGTCATGGAAACGTAGGACATACACCACCACAGTAGTTGAACTATTGAGCTACAAATTCAATCAACAAGAACATTGTGCAAAATGTTAATTTTTTAATGATTTTAACATGGATTTTAAAGTTGTCATACTGCCAGGAAACTATAAAAATACATCAGAACTATAATTTTTTGCTGTGCAGAACAGTAAAAAAGGGAAAACACAGCTTAAATGGGTTTCAGGGGCTGGATGACTTAAAAGAAATGGCTCGATCTTTAGAACTACATGATATGAACAACCACTACAATTATGGGTCGCATTTTAGATGATTTTACAGTGTGTTTGTTTGCTTTACTCAAAATATATTTTCTTCTGAACTCGCGTTATTCTTCAAAAAAAAAAAAAAAAAAATCAAGTTACATACAGGCATTTAAAATGTGTCATTGTGTGTGCTGCAGTCATTTGAAGTTTTATGCATACAGACACTAAATAGGAAAATGGCACGAAAAAATGGTAGTCGCATAATGGCAGATTCAAACAGTCCTCAGTTTTTTTGCTCTGTAGAGCTATTTTCCTTATTTTCTTTGCATTTTTTTGCTGAAATCACATGACAGATCTATGCTTGACATGTAGGTAGCATTTTCATAATGAAATAATAACGTGATAGAATTTGTCATGGAAACTTAGATCATACACCACCACTACAATTTAGGGTCTAATTTTTTAGCTGATTTTGCAGTCTGTGTGTTTGACTGAAAATATTTTTCTTGCATCAAACGTGACCACCACTTTTCTTTTGATTTTCATTCAGCACTGATATAATATTCTTCAAGAAAATGTAAGTTACAGACATTTAAAATGGGTCCTGATGTGTGCTGCGGCCACTGGAAATATTTCAATTTTATATACAACTATTTAGTGAGTTGTAGCCTTTAAGGACGGTGCAATGCAGCGATTTAGTGTATTATGCCTAGTAAGGAAACAAAAGACATAACGTGTGGAAATTACGTTTCACAATAAAAACATGCTTGTCCGAAAAAATGACTGAAATTAAAGAAAGCACCACACTATTTGTGCGGAATATACCATTCCATTTCACAAAAGATAAACTAGAAGATAAATTTTCAGAATTTGGTCCAATCAAGCAGTGTTTCATTGTGAATGACAAAGGTATCGCAGATTATCACGGGTTTTCGCGATATCAACTTTATACTGCATTGATAAGTCAGAGGCTGGAGAAAACTCCAAAACGATATATACTAGATTCTTTGGGTTAATACTATTCTAGGCATTACCTATGAGATGGGAAACCCTGATCATTTATAATATTTTGGCACTTTTCTTGGAAGTGCACATCAGGTCTAGGAAAGTGAAGTATTTACAGATTATCTGTAAATTTACAGATAATCTATAAATTTACAGATTTTTCAATCTGTAAATTTACAGATCAAGTGTTTGAAAACTGCTAAAATTATATTTAGACACAAAATCGCAGCTTGAAATTAATTGATTTACTTATGGTATGTATAAATAAAGGTCAGTTGTAACTTTCAGTCATTTCTGTTGACTTTGATTTTTCTGAAAATGCCAAAAAATCAAAGTCAACAAAAATGGCTGAAACCCACAAATAACCTTAATTTATGCACGCTGTAAATAAACCAATTAATTCCAAGCTGCGGTTTTGAGGATAAATGTTATTTCATCAGTTTTCAAACACTTGATCTGTAAATTTACAGATTGAAAAATCTGTAAATTTATGGATTATCTGTAAATTTACAGATAATCTGTAAATACTCCACTTTCCTAGACCTGCTCATGGCACTGTATCCCCTTGGTTTAGTCCAACTAATTTGACGTGATCCTAGAACATATTGAGATAATTTTTTCATCTGGGCAATATCCCCAGTCGCATCAAACACTTAAAAGACCAAAATAGATGAAGCAATTTCCAATGAAATTTTCATTGCTGCCGACGCTTTACATGCTACATGTTTAAATATGTCTGTTATTTCAGGAATTGGCCACAAGTTCAAATAAAACTTACATGTTTCAAAGGGGGATTCAATTCCTCATTGATTTATGTAAAAATTATTAAATAATATCCAAAATTACGAATTTTCTAATGATTTAAACCTATATATGTACTGTACACGGTTAATGTTTACCGTGTACACGCCAATATGCGCAAGTGATAAAACCAATAACTTTATATGACTGAGAATTGTGATTCATCCTCCATTATTTTGGTCCTTCAAAGTTTTGGCGTTTAGATTGCCAGTCACAAATATAAAACAATCTGAACATCGAATTATTTTGACTACCCCTTGGTTAGTCCAAATATAATGGGGGTGGGTCTAAACCAGGGGTGTAAAATTCCACTCGCCCGCTCGCATTTGCGAGTTAAAGTCTAGATAGGACGAGTGGACCTCGCTGTATACTCGACCGATCAGGCGAGTGGTTTTCACGTCGGTAGCTTTAATGAAATTCAAAAATTACATCTCGAAAAACGTATGCAAACTTTGAGATGGTTCAGTTGCTACTTTGATTGACTAGAATTTACCCGTGAATCGTGAAGATATCAAAACGTCATGCCGGTAATTTTCCATTCCGAGAGCACGTGCGACCTACCGTAATATCTAATTTACATCGCCGTTACTTTTCTTTATCGACATGAACACAAAAAACGCGCGTAGTGCATTCATTTTTTAACATTTTCAACACCGCTTGAGAAGTAATGCAATTTGAATTCTATTAAGATTTCAATAAAATATCGACGGAAATGTAAGCAAATTTGTATAAAAACGGTCGAATTTTCATATAATCATTTGTTAAATTTCAAACAGGGCGATCTTAATTACTTATTTCTTTCTAAGAGAAAATAAGTGATACATACTATGGGCATAAAATTCAGACTTTTGACCAGAAATAACAAAAAACAGAATAAAAAAATCTTAAATAATGAAAAAGCGGCAGTAATTTAAATACATAGAGTTAAACGATTTTTTTGGTAAAAAGGTTTCTGTTAGTGCGGCGGAATAGGTTACGTGACCTCGTGGACGTAAATAGAAATTTGATTTTAAAATAAAACAAAATGATGTTGCGGTTTTTAATTCTTTGTACATGTACTTTTTGATAAAATATTCTTCTCAAACGATAATGTAAATTCCTTGAAGGCAAATATGTCACAGAGGTAGGATTTCCACTATTATTGTTTGAGACATGTACTTGTCAGTTTATACGCGATATTGCACATTCGCTTTTAATAACAAATTAGGGAAGAATCTTTTTTATTGATTTCTCATCAGTTTAAAGAATCGAGGCAGTTCGATCAGATAGTGATGTGTCACATGGCGCGAAAACTGTAACTGTGACGTAATGCCATGACAATCTCGTGCAACAATACCGCTTTGATCTCCACTTCAGATGTCATGATACCGACACACTTCTTTTAGCTCTTTGAGAGGATGTTAATTGATGATGAAAACAAGGACAATTACTTAGTTAATCAACAGGATAATTACCGATGATTGTCAACTTTTTATTTTTCGCTTTCAAGATGGGTAGGCGGATGATGACTATTGCGTCCATATTTTTTTAGGACACTTTTCAAAATAATTATTTTTCGGGAAATAAGTCTTGAGAAAATGAAAATAACTGATATTTAATACTTTCCTGGCACTTTGGGAAACTACGGTAGGGGTTAGACTTTGATTATTATTATTATCAATGCAGTTATTATTGAGAGCAACTTGATGCAGGAGATGACAAAATTAGTGAAAGAAAAAGAAAATTGTCTGGGTTGAAAAGGAAATTTAGGAGTAACAAAAATGAAATCAAAACTGAAACGTAGTGTACGAGCTATATGTTATATTTGAAATTTGCTTGTTGTACTTAATACTCCTTTCATAAAACGTGACAGTATTAAAAATGTCAATTATTAGGGCGAGTGACTGTTCACTAAGGGCGAGTAGATTTTACTAGCTACTAGTCCTGCAGGGCGAGTGGTGTGAAAAAGAATTTTACACCCCTGTCTAAACTCTTTATTTGTTGATGCATTTTACTTACAATATACACTAAGAAGAAAAATGCTGACAAGTTAAACATACAGTGTTACTGGAAAATGCTGACAAGTGGAATTATATGAAATAAAGCAAAGCCTCAAAGCGAGCTCAAAGAAATCCCATTTAATTTAAAAGATATATGGCAAAGAAACTATTCACTACTCAAAAGAAAATGAAAAATTCGCAAGAACCTCTGAGAGAAGTTTACATTTAGTGTCATCATACCTGTTGCAGCAAATATCATACTTCAAAAAAAAATACGAAAAACCCGTTTAACAAAAATACTGGAAACTGGTTTCACAGTGAAGTATTTCCTATTCGCTGTGTTCAACTAAGTCAGTGGAAACCTTTCTTGCATGATTTTTGAGTGATGAATAATTTTCAGCAATCGAATTAAGTTCTGCATTCATTGTGGAGAGAACCACTTCCTTTCTAGGCTAGGGGTGCCACAGGTCACTGTGTTAGCTTCCGGCGAAACTTTTAAAATCCATCACCAAGTGTGAAAGTATACTTTCGTGACAGTAAAGTCAGACAGGCTATCACACGTTAAATAAATACACCTTTAGGTTGGAAAATGGAAAGTTGTTAAGTGTCCACACTTTAATTGCATAAATTTGGGACATGATTTGAAACATTGTGTATTACTGACAAACTGATATAGAGTATTAGAATTGAGTATGGATGTTTTCTTTTTTTCAGTTTCTGGAAGAAGCAGAGGGTTTGGTTATGTCAAGTTTACATTACTGTAAGTGTTTGCTTTGTTTAGGAGTACAGGAACTGTATTCATATAGTTTTATGTCTGATACTTGGAAGCACATTAAAGAATTAAATTTTCTTTTGTTTTGTTTGCAGCGCAAGTAGTAATGAAATGTTGCCTGAAACTGCAGTCTTCAGCTATAGACAGCTCTGTTAAATATTGTAGATATGTTATGAACAAATTTATGGCTTACTTAACATTCATTGAGTTTTTTTTTCCTTTCAATTTTTGGGAAATGGTGGCAGGGCTCATACATGTAGGAGGATGAAATTCCATTGTAACGACTTGAATGGGGTAAAAGTGCATCATATTAAAAGAGTTTCTTTTATAGATATATTACAATCGAAAAGAAAATGACTTGAAAGCACATTGTTCATAGTTTGCATAATGATTTAAGTCAACAAAAATGTTTTACTTGGAATATGTGAAAAAAAGAAAACAGAAGAAATTTCTTGAGGGGAGTTTTTTTTCAGAAATAAGTGGGATACTCCGAAAGCATATTGTTTGTAGAGAGACCCAAAAATGGACAAAAAACCCACTGATTCACTGATTCTTGTTCTAAAGTCTAAGATTGAGACTTCAAATGTTGAAGATTACAGACCAAGTTTTCTTCTATTCTGTTATAGTAAGAATAGCATGAATTTACGCATTAATGCTTGAGTTACAACATGAGAGTCATCTTACACCTGGAGTGTGAGGCAAGTTTTTTTCAGCAGTAGCAAAAAAAATCGGAAAATCGTGTTCAGCAAAGTTCAGTAATGTGCAAGATTAGTCCCGTAACGTCAGAGTGCTTGCTGTTGTATTAGTTAGAATGACTGTATTTCTTTTCCTAAGCTATCAGCATGAAAACACACTTGGCAAAATGACCACGTACAAATTTGGAAGTGTGCAAGCTAGATGCTCAAGTGAATATTATGAGGGCATCATGGTCTTTCTGTTAAGGGAAATTTATATGAACTGCACATGGTATTTGATCCGATCAGAAGAAATTCTTATACTCTAGCTGATTAAGTCACAGTAGGGACATATTAATGATAGAGGGTTAATATTTCAGAGAAGATGCAAAGAAAGCACAGGAGAGTGATTTAAGTTTAGAGGGACGGAAGGTATCGGTAGACTATGCAGACATTTCAAAGAAGGTCAAGAAAACACCAAGAAAACCAAAAATAAAAAAAGAAACAGAAAATCATGACAGTAATGTGCATGATGACAGTGATCATGATACAAAAGATATTGTTGTAAAGGAAGAAAAAGAAAGTGATGATGAAAAAGGTATACTTTACGTTAAAATATTTGTGAACACAATATACAATTGAGGAATTTGATATGTTTTGTTGGTCTGTAAATGGTAAAACCTAAGTTATGACCGGCTCAAGATGCCCATTTAAGGAGAACCTTGACCTTTTGACCTTGCTACTGACAAGGTTTTGTGTAATATTCATCAAACAGTTCATGACAAGAAGTCTTCTAAAGGTTTTTAGCACAGCTGAACCACTGGACTTCGGCTGTTTGAACATATATAATTGTTTTATTTATTTTGTTGGGTTTAATGTCACACTGACACAATTATAGGTCATATGGCGACTTTTCAGCTTTGATGGTGGAGGAAGACCCCAGGTGCCCCTCCGTGCATTATTTCGTCAACACCCCGGGTGAGGCTTGAATCTACATTGATGAGGGACAAGTGATTTGAAGTCAGGGACCTTAACCACTTAGCCACAAAGGTCCCTTTGAACATATATATTAAGTGAATGATCTATTGTCCACAAAATAACCATAAACATCTGCTGTGAAACTATTTGTGACAATTTGTTAAATGGTTCATCTTGACTACTTAGGGGCCACCATAGCTAACAATAGATAAACCTTCAGAGGTCACTTTTTCCTGTGTACATAAACTTTAAAGTTAAAAAAAATACAACTGCCAGAGGGTGTAGTCACTTTGTCCTATATACATGTACATATATTGGAAATTTAATACAAACCATATCTTGCCATTGAAGCATTGAGATCTCCTTACAGTATGCAGGCCAGTCCTTTAAAGTAATTTTGCAAAACTATTTCTTGGATAACTCTTTACCAGAATTATTCAACCAAGGTGAGTGGGCCGTCTTGTTTTCTCGGATTGTTAAAACGATTTTTTGTTACTCATGGAAACAAGTGGAATGTTACTTTCCAAAATTATGTGTTCATGCATTGTTCAAATGTTTTTGCTTGATTGTGCATGCTTACTGGCTGCCAGAGGTTATAATAGAAGTAAACATTTAAACAACAGCTCTACTGATTTTCACCAGATATACATCAAGTGTGTGTGTGTGTATATATATATATATATATATATATATATATATATATATATATATATATATATATATATATATATATATATATATATATATATATAGTACAAACTTCTCTTGTTTTCAGTGAAGGAGAAGGCAAAAAATAGTCAGAACCTGAAATACCACAAGGCAAAAATAGTGTCTGTGACAGGGCTGCCTCACAGTGTAACAGATGGAGAACTTAATAACTTTGTAAACAAAATGTAAGTGTTGTCTACAATTTTTAAAGAATTTCTTGTGTATTAGAGGATACATTTTATTGATTTTTTTTTACATTTTTTGCCTTCAGCATTATCTGATTGCCAGCTAAAGAAATGATTCCTAGAGTCTATCTGTGAGGTGTCCGAAGTAATTTTGAATGCCATGAAAATTCAAAAATGAAAAAAAAGTAATTGCATTTGAAAATGTTTGAAAGCACTGTCCTGTCTGGTTGAAATACTGTTTTAAAAAATGCCCTTATCCCAAAATGGACAAATATAATGCATGAATTCATGAACCTGAAGTGCTAGGGCCTCTTCCCAGTTATCTGTTATGAATCTCTTGATTATAAGAAAAATATTCCATAAATAGACCTTTCTCAAATTTGTTAGAACACTATAGTTGGTCTGCAGCATCTTTGTATGATCCTCTGTCAAATTCAATCAAACGCTTGGACCATTTTGAGGCCACTTGAGTGAAAAATATGAAAACCTTTAAATAAGTTCATAGGAACTGGTCGATGGATTTTCACCAAACTTTGTCTGTAGCATCCTTGGATGGACCTTTCTCAAGTTGATTTTAAAAGGCCAAATTTGGTCTATAGGATCCTTGTATAGACCTCTCTCATACTTGTTCAGATTGTTGCATTTAGGGCTGCCGGAGCTAAAATAGACCTATCATCTTATGAAGCTGATGATTTATTCTTTATGAAACAATATTGTTGCATTTAATGACACAATGGTCAAGGTCATGTGAGCATCTTTTAGAGTTATTACAACTGTCTTGTTGATATATTTGTTACAGTGGTGTGAAACATGTTGCTGAATGTAAGCTGTTGACTGGTGGCAAGGAGGCACATCTCAAGTTTAAATGTATCAGAGATGCCAAACGAGCTATTAGAAAATTACACAATCATGCTTACAAAGGTACGTATAATTTTATATCTGATATAGGTGAGTTATTCTACTGTGGGTTTGAAACCTTGCTTAGGGCGTTGAAGGTTTTCATGTGAGGAAGCCATCCAGCTGGATTTCGGAAGGTTGGCAGTGCCTTGTTGTGCCTGAAATAATGCATAGAAAAGTATATTGGGTCTTCCTCCACCATCAAAAGATGGGAAGTTGCCATATGGCCTGTAACTATGTGGGTGAGACCTTAAACCCATCAAAAACAAAAAACTAATGAAATGAAAATAATGGATGTGAAAGCCTTAACTTCAGCTTCCTTATTACAGATTGAACTGCTGGTTCATTATAAAGCACAGTAATGGAATTAAGACAATAACTGTGACTCCACTTAGAGTGAATTTAATATATTTTATTTAAAGCAAATATTTAGGCAAAAACCATTACAGACAAGCCCTTTTTGTGTGTATGAATGGCCATCACTGGTAGCTGTGGTTATATCTGTTTGAGTTGTTTAAATCTGTAGAATGGTCTAGGGCCATTATTGCCCTCTTGTTTCAGCTTTTTATGCTCTTGAAACTGGATGTTTAAGGTGAACACCTTCGATGGGTAGACAGGTAGTGTCCACAGAAGTTGTCAGCTCTCTGACTTGAATAAGTCTTACCCAAGGTTCACCAAACTTGGTCACAATGTTAATGACCAAAATAACTCAGCTAAGGGCAATAAACAAGAGGATCATCCCATCGGCTTTTCAGTTATGGCCCTTGAACTACTCAGAATTGCGAAAATACAGTATAATCTCATTAACTTGAAAATAAAATTTCCAGTATTTACCTAACTTGATCAGAATGTTAATTTTAAATAATATCTTGGCCAAGTTTGACAAACAGTTAGATAGTCTCAGTCACTCTTGAGTAATGGCACTTGAGTTTGTCGAAATTTAGAAAATGAGTATTTTAAAATTCAATTTTTTTTGCTTTGATGGGTATTTATTTCAGTATGATACATAATTTTGAATGTTTACAGACAGTATGTTACAAGCTGTTCAGATGTCTCAGGATGTGACAGGTCAACCTCAGAATGTACTGAAGAAATCCAGAGTTATTGTCAGAAATCTTGCATTTCAGGTAAAATCAGTTTGTAAGAACTAAGAAATATATCAAAATATTGTCTTTGTAGACATTACTGACAAACTTATTGAGTTGAGACAAAAACAAGAGAGGAGCGAAGAACTGCATGAAAACAACCACTTGCTTTGTCTAACAAGAAGTAAAACTATGTCAGTTAAAATACCATCAAGATGTTCAAATTTGAAACTGGTATTTAATACTACTAAAAAAAAAATGCAAAATTATATCCTAAACGTCAGGCTATTTAGGACAAACTGTTGTTTTCAGATTAGTCAAGTGTTGACGTTATTGTCAGTATAATTGATATACTGTTTGTTTGTTTTGTTACTTTTATAATTCATTTTACACTGCTGTTTGTTAACATTCAAGAAAAATTGTTATAGTGGGAGGCGAGTCGTTCTGAGGTAAACATGTATAATATACATATATTATAAAATACACTCCTGATAATGGTTTGCAGGTCGTATGCAGATAAAGAAATGTGCATTATGGAAGTGTACAGGTTTTTAGATTTACTGTATTTTTCAGTGTAATGAAGAACAGTTACAAAAGGCATTCAGCCATTGTGGAGAAATAACAGAAGTGAAAATTCCATCCAATCAAGGTTTGTGCATGTTGACACAAGCATAGTTCTCTTTTTTGCATAATTTATTGGATAAAATGGGCTATTGGTTTGCAATAAGTACATGTACAAAATGGTGAAAAATCTTCTAAGTGATTAAAATGAGATGAAAATGTATTATTGTATGTAAATAAAAATACCCAGAGGACATTTAGAGTAATTGCCAGTAAGAAACCTATACTTTTTAAGCTCATCATAGAAAAAATATATTACTAACACTCAAATCATCCCTGTAACTAGGTCAGCTGTGAAATATTATGCTTAAATTGAAAAGTTTTCAGTGTGCCAACTGCTTTGTCAATCCTATTATATTTTATATGGATAAAAGACTGGTTATGAAGATAGTTTCTGTTTCTTTAATGTGTAGTATTTAGAAAAAAGCAATTTGAAAAATCTAATTTTTTCAGTAACAGAGGACATCTGAAGTGTTGATGATGTCAAAATAAATACAATTTTACAAGTGTTAATTTTAATGTAAAATAGTCTTCTTCTTAATACATGAACCAAAGGTTTAGGGTAAGCTGCTAGTATAGGTGGATGGTCAGGTGTCCATCTTTCATCTTTTTTACACCGTTCGGCCTGTGTCAACAGTGTTTAGAACATCTTCTTCTTTGAGACTTACAAAATCAGAATTACACCAAACTTGGTCTATAACATCCTAGCATGTTGTTCATATTGTTCCACTGACCCATTTAAGCGGCCGTCAGAGCTAAAAACTTCTTACAAAGTACTGTGGGGGGGGGGGGGATATTCACAAGACTTCCTCTTACCAACACCAAACTTCACCTGTTGCATTCTTGGACGGACATTTCTAAAGTTTGTTTAAATGATTTAGCTGGACTGTAGTTAGGAGTCAGACAGGTAAAAAGTAGGAAAACATAAAACAACTTCATCTCATTATGACTTATGGATGTTCACAAAGCTTGGCAAGAAGCAAGATCAAAGTTAGGTGAGAGTGTTAAGGAACTCATCTTTGGTTTTGAATGTTAATCAAAATATTCAAATTTTGACATTCCTACTCTGAATATGCTAGATAATTAAAAAGTAATCATAAAAGAAAAAGACAAAAAATTAGAAGTAAGTTAACTGAATAGACATGTATAGATCTGTTATCTTTAGTCCAATTGACAACACTTTTAATTTATATAATAAAAAAAATCCTTGTTGGTATTCAGTAAACCTGTTTTGTATAGAAAGATGTTTCCTTGTTTGATTTGCAGCTGGGAAGAAATTAGGATTTGGATTTGTGCAATTTACAAGATTACCTGAAGCTAAGAAAGCTGTAGAAGAAATGAACACAAAGAAAATACTAGGTAATAACTAATCTTTAGACTTGTTTCTACTGAAAATATGTGTATCATAATGCCCAGCTAGGATTGTACTCCCTTTGCAAATGTAGATCTGTTTGTTATTTGGTCAGTAGGTAGACCATTTGGTCTGTAGGAATCTTTGGCTATGTACCAAAATTGTTGCCTCTAAACATGTGGTCACCAGAGTCAAAAATAGATGTTTTAAAACAGCATATCCTCCTGAAACACTAGTCTCAGTGTCACAGAAATATTCCTAGAATGCCCGCTTCCAAGTATTTTCAGATTGTTTCAGTTGTCAAAAACCTGGCCTCACCTACGTCATAATGATACAAGGGCTTTTTACTTTATAGAATTTCAGGTTAATGTTTTGGTGCACTTTCCCTATTACTAAATGGATTTGGTACAAACTTCAGATAGTTGTTCCACATCATCACCCACATCATATGACACAGGTTTCATAACTCAGGAACCAAGATTTCATGAATTATGCCCCCTTTTTACTTAGAATTTGAGTTAATTTTGATACATTTTCACTATATCTCTATTATTTCTAAATGGATTTAATTCAAACTTAAAACAGTTGTTCCACATCATCAACCACATAATATGACACAATGTCTATAACTCTTCACCAATTTTTCATGAGATATGTCCCTTTTTACTTAGAATTTAGGTTAATTTTAATGCATTTTCACTGTATGTTTGTTATTACAGAAGTGATTTGATTCAAACTTTAAGTAATTATTCCACATTACCACATATTATTTGACACAAGAACCGTAACTCTGGCACCAATATTTTATGAATCATTACCCACATGATATGACATTAACAGCCATTAATTTTTTTGCATCAGTATTTCATAAATTATGCCCCCTTTTTACTTAGAATTTCCAGCTAATTTTGGTGCACTTTCACTATATCTTTGTTATGACTTAATGAATTTGATTCAAACTTAAAGTAGTTTTTCCACATCATTGACCTTACCATATGACTTCAGTTCCATAACTCTGGCACATATATTGCTTTGTATAAAATACAATTGTTAGAAATGGTGTTGTATGATTTTTTTTCAGGTAGACCTGTTGCAGTAGACTGGGCACTACCAAAAGCTAGATATGAAAATACACAGCAACAGAATGGTAATTTGTTGTTTCTGGTCAATGACATGAAGGTTGTTGAGAAGTTTTATTAAAACAAAATAAAAAGGGATGAATTTGGGATCTCCAGCAAGTTTCTCTTGATCATATGGTCTCTCAGATTGATCTTGCTTAATATTCCTAGTCAAGCACAATTTCAATTTCATGAAATTACTTAGATGTTTCCTGCACAAAGTTATATATTTTTGGAATCCCCATTCATGAAATATTCATTCTGCTATTTATAAATAGAGGGTGAAACAATTTCCTGATTTCCAGCAAATTATGTTGCGGGAGTGAATTGAGTAAAGTGTTGTCTTATTTCATGTACATAGCAAGACACACTCTGTTGTTTGCCATTTTGCCATAGGAGCTGAATTTAACTAGTTAGCAATTGTTTCTATAATTTGGCTATATAAGCTGGTGATTATTGTACTTGAAGGTAAATTTTTTCTATCAAAGGCTCTACTTGTCAGTGATGTGTTATGTAGTGACTCGCTTCTACCACCCCGACTTTTTCATGCCACCCTGTTGCCTGATTTATTCTGTATTTACTAACTTGCATTAAATTGTTCAACAGCTTATTTTCTGTAAAGAATTAAATGTATGTAATGTAACAAGATGTTGTATTTGTTTTCGTATTTTTAGAGGAAAAGTCAGAAGATGAAGGATCATCGAGCAGTGATGATTCGCTGTCTAATGATCAAAAGGAAACACACGTTAAACCAGCACAGTTGAAGAAAGAAAAACTCAGTGATGAAGAAGTTGGTGATGTGTCAAGTGATGATGATGATGATAGTGATGATCATGAATCTAGTGATGAAGATGATGTTGGTGACAACAGTGATGAAGAGATGGACTCTGACAAAGAAGTTGACTCTGACAGTGATGATGATGGGGATGATGATAGTGACAGTGATGATGAAAATGTAAAACAGATGGACAATAAAAATGTTAAGAAGAAATCCAAGGAAAAAGGTAAGATACTTACTTCAGTTTTGTCAGTATTGTAGATTCTTTTATTAATAAGCCAGTCTATAAATATCTGTTTCCCCATCAGCAGCCTGTGATGGTTAGGTAGGTAGGTAGGAAATATATGTATTTTTAGCTAAACTATTTTATTAAAAAAAAAAAAGTTATAAAATAACTGAACAGATAACAAAATTTTTGACTTTTGTTTGATTATAACCTTTGTATGACTCTTTAGCTTGTCTGGTTTTTGAAAAAAATCTACGAGGTATTGTCATCACTTCCTTGCATGCCGGACAGGATTTTCCCGTGCTTTTCCGTTGCTAGAAAAACTCATATTACACCCAGGGGTGTAAGATGACTCACGCGCTATAATTTATGAATGAATGCGTAAATTCATACGCTACTATAACAAAATAGCGCCTTAAAGAAAAACCTTCATTCTTCTTTATATCTTCTACAAAGTGAAGAATAAGGCATGCAAGAAAAAGAATCGGTCACTGGCAGCAGGTCTGCAGGAGCCTCGTTACCGCCTAAACAGCTACCCTCGAGCCGGATATTTCCATCTTTACCCGTAACCAGTAAAAGATTCTTATATGATCGTTGGTGTTGGTGTCAGTGTTGGACCCGTTGGTGAAAATTTTTGTTCAGCTGTGAAACTTTGCACCCTTGTTTGTCATCATTAGGTGATTTTAGTAGGCCATGAACCATAACTCTGGTGTGCATTTTGTTAAAATTATGGCCCTTTTTGTACTTTCTTGGTTAATATTTTTGTTTAGGTCCACCATTTCTCAAAAGCTATAAGAGATGCAGCTTTGAAACTTTACACACTTGTTTATCATCATAAATTGACTATATGGGCAAAGAACCATAACTCTAATATGCATTTTGTCAAAATTTTGGCCCTTTTTGTACTTAGAAAATTTGAACTATAACTGTTTTCCAACATATTGTCCAGCACTTGCAGACAAGCGATGGCACCCGTAGGCAGTGTTCTTGTTTCCCGATGTTTCCACAGGGGAAAAATACAGTAGTTTATTTATGACTATGGAATTTTGAATGGCTGTGGAATACCAGTATATTTGGTGTTACTATATCAATTTTGTCTCCTACACCACAGTGTGGTGGGACATATATTGATTTACTCTTGTCTGTCTGTGTGTCCGTCCATCTGTCCGTCTGTCACAAATCTTGTCTGCACTCTAAGTCGAACATTTCTCATCCGATCATCGCCAGACTTGACCAAAATGTGTTTGCTGATAAGTCTTCGGCCAAGTTCGATAGCTAGCCAAATTGGCCTAGGCACTTCGGAATTATGGCCCTTGAATTACTGAAAAATGCTCTGGTCTTGGTGCATAAATGACTCCTATACTACTAATGATTAGTACTATATGAGTCCTTTATGTGCCTTAAGACCTAATGATGTCAGATAATTAGGCAATTGAGGTCTTGGTGCATGGTTGACTGTGATATACTACTATTTGGATGATTAGGCAGAAATCAACCCAGGCACTGCAGAATTATGGCCCTTGAATTACAGAAAAACGCTCAGGTCTTGGGGCACAAAAATGACTCCTATACTACTAATCATTAGTAGTATAGGAGTCTTTTATGCCCCAAGACCTAATCATGTCAGATGATTAGGCAGTTGAGGTCTTGATGCATGGTTGACTCATATACTACTATTCAGATGATTAGGCAGTTGAGGTCTTGGTGCATGGTTGACTCATATACTACTATTTAGATGATTAGGCAGTTGAGGTCTTGGTGCATGGTTGACTCATATACTACTATTCAGATGATTAGGCAGTTGAGGTCTTGGTGCATGGTTGACTCATATACTACTATTTAGATGATTAGGCAGTTGAGGTCTTGGTGCATGGTTGACTCATATACTACTATTTAGATGATTAGGCAGTTGAGGTCTTGGTGCATGGTTGACTCATATACTACTATTCAGATGATTAGGCAGTTGAGGTCTTGGTGCATGGTTGACTCATATACTACTATTCAGATGATTAGGCAGTTGAGGTCTTGGTGCATGGTTGACTCATATACTACTATTCAGATGATTAGGCAGTTGAGGTCTTGGTGCATGGTTGACTCATATACTACTATTCAGATGATTAGGCAGTTGAGGTCTTGGTGCATGGTTGACTCATATACTACTATTCAGATGATTAGGCAGTTGAGGTCTTGGTGCATGGTTGACTCATATACTACTATTCGGATGATTAGGCAGTTGTGGGAGACATGCGCTTTTCTCAAAAGCAGCTCTGGTTTTACTTTCATTTTTCTTTTATTTTCAGTGCCACGAAAAAGTGACACAGATGATGGCTGCACTCTATTCCTTAGGTTTGTTGCTTGTTGCTTAATTATGTACATCCACTTTACATACCTTTGATTAGGTTGTAATTTAATTATGTCTCCCACCACACAGTGGTGTGGGAGACATATTGATTTACTCCAGTCTGTGTGTGTCTGTCACAAAGCTTGTCCGCACTCTAAGTCGAACATTTCTCATCCGATTTTCACCAAACTTGAACAAAATGTGTTTGACCATAAGACCTCGGCCAATTTCGATAACTAGCCAAATGGGTCTAGGCGTCTTAGAGTTATGGCCCTTGAATTACCAAAAATCGGTCTTTTTACTCTTGTCCGTACTCTAATTCGAATATTTCTCATCCAATCTTCACCAAACTTAAACAAAATGTGTTTGACCATGAGACCTCGGCCAAGTTCGATAACTAGCCAAATCGGTCCAGGCATTTTGGAGTTACGGCCCTTGAATTATCAAAAAATTGGCCTTTTTACTCATGTCGCACTCTTAATCAAACATTTCTCATCCGATCTTCACCAAACTTGAACAAAATGTGTTTGACCATGAAACCTCGGCCAAGTTCGATAACTAGCCAAATCGGTCCAGGCATTTTGGAGTAACGGCCCTTGAATTATCGAAAAATCGGCCTTTTTACTCTTGTCCGCACTCTAAGTCGAACATTTGTTATCCAATCTTCACCAAACTTGAACAAAATGTGTTTGACCATGAGACCTCGGCCAAGTTTGATAACTAGCCAAATCAGTCCAGGCATTTTAGAGTTACGGCCCTTGAATTACCGAAAAAATCTGTCTGTTTACTCTTGTCTGCTCTCTAAGTCGAACATTTCTCATCCGATCTTCACCAAACTTGAACAAAATGTGTTTGGCCATAAGACCTTACCCAAGTTCGATAACTAGCCAAATCCGCCCTGGCACTTTTGATTTATGGCCCTTGAATTACTGATTGGATCCACTCATCCAGACCATCTAATTGGATCCACACGTCTAAAACATCTAGAGAAACTACATTTTTCATAGGGGCAGTTGTGGGAGACATGCGCTTTTCTCAAAAGCATCTCTAGTTTTCAAAAATTTGTTCTTTATCACACCTATGCCCTCCACATCTCACCAAATTACATAGTAGGTTGTCTAACTATTGCTTAAAATGATGTCTTTTGAACTACTTGATTCATCAAAAAACATGGCCATCAGTGAGGAAGCTCATGATGAAATAGTGTTTGGAGGGGTACCTGGGGTCTTTCTCCACTATGAAAAGCTGGAAATTGCCACATTACCTATAAATGTGCTGTGATGATGTTAAACCTCACCTCAAAAGTGGATGGAGCTGGGGCGAGGGGGCATTTGTCACTATTAGTGACAGCTCTTGTTTTTTTAGCTCACCTGTCACAAAGTGACAAGGTGAGCTTTTGTGATCGCGCGCCGTCAGTGCGTGCGTGCGTCCGTAAACTTTTGCTTGTGACCACTCTAGAGGTCACATTTTTATGCCCCCGAAGGGAGGCATATAGTTTTTGAACCGTCTGTCGGTCTGTCGGTCTGTCAGTCTGTCGGTCTGTCAGTCTGTCGGTCTGTCCGCAATTTTCGTGTCCGGTCCATATCTTTGTCATCGATGGATGGATTTTCAACTAACTTGGCATGAATGTGTACCACAGTAAGACGACGTGCAGTGCGCAAGACCCCGGTCCGTAGCTCAAAGGTGAAGGTCACACTTGGACGTTAAAGGATAGTGCATTGATGGGCTTGTCCGGTCCATATCTTTGTCATCGATGGATGGATTTTCAAATAACTATGCATGAATGTGTACTACAGTAAGACGACGTGCAGTGCGCAAGACCCAGGTTCGTAGCTCAAAGGTCAAGGTCACACTTAGACGTTAAAGGATAGTGCATTGATGGGCGTGTCCGGTCCATATCTTTGTCATCGATGGATGGATTTTCAAATAACTTGGCATGAATGTGTACCACAGTAAGACGACGTGCAGTGCGCAAGACCCAGGTCCGTAGCTCAAAGGTCAAGGTCACACTTAGACGTTAAAGGATAGTGCATTGATGGGCGTGTCCGGTCCATATCTTTGTCATCGATGGATGGATTTTCAAATAACTTGGCATGAATGTGTACCACAATAAGACGACGTGTCACACGCAAGACCCAGGTCCGTAGCTCAAAGGTCAAGGTCACACTTAGACGTTAAAGATCATTTTTCATGATAGTGCATTGATGGGCATGTCCGGACCATATCTTTGTCATTCATGCATGGATTTTAAAATAACTATGCATGAATGTGTGACACAGTAAGACGATGTGTCGCACGCAAGACCCAGCTCCGTAGGTCAAAGGTCCTAAACTCTAACATCGGCCATAACTATTCATTCAAAGTGCCATCGGGGGCATGTGTCATCCTACGGAGACAGCTCTTGTTCATGGGATCTTTATGAAAGTTGGTCAGAATGTTCACCTTGATGATATCTAGGTCAAGTTCGAAACTGGGTCACATGCCTTCAAAAATTAGGTCAGTAGGTCTAAAAATAGAAAAACCTTGTGACCTCTCTAGAGGCCATATATTTCACAAGATCTTCATGAAAATTGGTCAGAATGTTCACCTTGATGATATCTAGGTCAAGTTCGAAACTGGGTCACGTGGGGTCAAAAACTAGGTCAGTAGGTCTAAAAATAGAAAAACCTTGTGACCTCTCTAGAGGCCATATTTTTCATGAGATCTTCGTGAATATTGATCAGAATGTTCACTTTGATGATATCTAGGTCTAGTTCGAAACTGGGTCACGTGGGGTCAAAAACTAGGTCATTAGGTCTAAAAATAGAAAAACCTTTTGACCTCTCTAGAGGCCATATTTCTCAATGGATCTTCATGAAAATTGGTGAGAATGTTCACCTTGATGATATCTAGGTCAAGTTCGAAACTGGGTCACGTGGGGATAAAAACTAGGTCAGTAGATCTGAAAATAGAAAATCCTTGTGACATCTCTAGAGGCCATATTTTTCATGAGATCTTTATGAATATTGGTCAGAATGTTCACCTTGATGATATCTAGGTCAAGTTCGATACTGGGTCATGTTGGATCAAAAACTAGGTCAGTAGGTCTAAAAATAGAAAAACCTTGTGACCTCTCTAGAGGCCATATTTCTCAATGGATCTTCATGAAAATTGGTCAGAATGTTCACCTTGATGATATCTAGGTCAAGTTCGAAACTGGGTCATGTGCGGTCAAAAACTAGGTCAGTAGGTCTAAAAATAGAAAAACCTTGTGACCTCTCTAGAGGTCATATTTCTCAATGGATCTTCATGAAAATTGGTCAGAATGTTCACCTTGATGATATCTAGGTCAAGTTCGAAACTGGGTCATGTGCGGTCAAAAACTAGGTCAGTAGGTCTAAAAATAGAAAAACCTTGTGACCTCTCTAGAGGCCATATTTTTCAATGGATCTTCAGGAAAATTGGTCAGAATGTTTACCTTGATGATATCTAGATCAAGTTCGAAACTGGGTCACGTGGGGTTAAAAACTAGGTCAGTAGATCTGAAAATAGAAAAACCTTGTGACCTCTCTAGAGGCCATATTTTTCAATGGATCTTCATGAATATTGGTTAGAATGTTCACCTTGATGATATCTAGGTCAGGTTCAAAACTGGGTCACGTGGGGTCAAAAACTAGGTCAGTAGGTCTAAAAATAGAAAAACCTTGTGACCTCTCTAGAGGCCATATTTTTCAATGGATCTTCATGAAAACTGGTGAGAATGTTCAGCTTGATGATATCTAGGTCAGGTTCGCAACTGGGTCATGTGCGGTCAAAAACTAGGTCAGTAGGTCGAAAAATAGAAAAACCTTGTGACCTCTCTAGAGGCCATATTTTTCACGAGATCTTCATGAAAATTGGTGAGAATGTTCACCTTGATGATATCTAGGTCAAGTTTAAAAGTGGGTCACGTGCCTTCAAAAACTAGGTCATTAGGTCAAATAATAGAAAAAGCTTGTGACCTCTCTAGAGGCCATATTTTTCAATGGATCTTCATGAAAATTGGTCAGAATTTTTTATCTTGATGATATCTAGGTCACATGTGCTCAAAAACTAGGTCACTATGTCAAATAATAGAAATAACGACGTCATACTCAGTTCAACACTGGGTCATGTGGGGATAGGTGAGCAATTCAGGACCATCATGGTCCTCTTGTTTTTTTTTTTGGTCTACTTGACATTCACTGTCATTTGAGCAGCTGTACTCAGATGATGTACTTATGGCCATTGTAACTCTCATGTTATTTGATTGTAAAAAAAAAAAAAATTAAAAACATGATAGAGTCAACTTAATCTGTAGCACCCTTGGTTGGACTTCTGTCAAGTTTGTTGTAATGGCTTTGCATTTTTGAAACCACAGCAAAGAAATTCCTAAAATGAACTGCTTAATGGATGTTCAGCACACTCTGCTCAGAATCGAGGTAAGAATATGTAAGTCATCATCAGGTTTGCAGCTTGCACCTGTTTGAACCTTATGCTGCTACTCTGTAAAGCTAGTTTCCAAGATGACATTGTTTATTGCAGGAATCTGTCATTTGATACAACAGAAGAAGGGTTAGAAGAGCACTTCAGTCAGTATGGAGAACTGAAATATGCAAAAGTTGTGTATAACCATGAAACAGAACATTCTAAAGGTATGGTTGTTTCCTGATACACGTGTCTTTTAGATAAATTGTTAGTTAAATTATATCCTAATTGATTGTTTAGGAATCATATAAAAAGGTTCTCTGGTCAGGTCCCATAACAGACTTCATTTTATAATGTAAGACTTAAGTATTTCAATGTAAATAAGCATAAAATACACAAAATTTATTTTTTTTTGAGCAAATACGGAATTCAAAGCATGCGTAGTCCAAAGGCTTGCCAAAGCATTGTTCTGCTAAACCACATTATGCAGTGTATGTAGTGATAAAGTATGGGTGTGAGAACTGTATATATATATATATATATATATATATATATAATATTATTTATTTGTATAAACACTTTTTTCAAAGAAAGGAATAAAATTACAGTGGGGGAAGATAAGAGTAGATACGTGTTGGATTGGAGATAAAATGTTTGCTTTCATTTGTAAACTTAAAAGTGAATTTTCAGATGAATACAAAGATACAAGGCATATGGAAATTTGTTATATCCAAACAGATGCCAGGAATGAAATTTTGTTATATCAATACAGTGAACATTGAATGTAATGAAGTAATTCAGTAGGTAACCAGGAATTTGTTAGAAATATATTGTTCCCAGACTTGCCAAAACATGTTTTAGCAAACTACATGCACAATGTATATAAATATAGTTCATGTTCCCTATCATTATACACAGTTAGTACCAAGACCCCAGATTTGCTGGAAATTTGAAAGAAATTTCAATTTTATATTTAGGGATTGGGTTTGTACGGTATACATCAAAGGAGTCAGCTGATCGGTGTTTTAATGATGCAAAAGAAGGCAAGATCTCACTGGATGGCAGACAGTTAATGGTGTCTGTTGCAGTGTCTAGAGAAAAGGCAGCTGACTTCACTGAGAAGAAAGCAAAGGAGAAAAAAGATAATAGAAATCTGTACCTGGCTAGAGAAGGAAGTAAGTTTAACACTTTTATGCATGTGTTCTCCTTTAGATGGCTAGTATAATACATCATTAGCTCAAAAGGCTGAACGGGACATTGAGGTATTATACAATGGTAAGCTGTCTGTTGTTGATCATAAACATTTTATTCTCCAGTACCACTGGGCTTTACTGAAATTACAGCAGATTGTTATCTGGGTAGTCCTGTTTAAAGCTTAAAAGAATAGAATGAATACCTGCAGAACTCCTGTTTACCATGGCAATAAAAATTAAAAACCTTAGATCACAATTCTAAGCTGCAGATCAAATATTTGGTATGAAGTATGATTTAATAGACCTGTATCAAAATTATACAAATCTGATCCTGGGGTAAAAAAAGGCTCTGATGTGACTGAGAATAAGAACAACTAGTGTTCCCTCTATAGTATGGATTGATATATTGGAATGAGACTGGTTACAATCATATTCCTTATATTCAACTTATTGTGCTTAAGATTGACTGATACATGCTGCAAACTGCAAAGGAAAACATCGGGTAGTTGAATTTTTTGCTTTAGTTTACAATATAGGTTACTATGTTACTAAATGGAAACCTATTGCCTTTCAGTGGTGAGACCAGGCACACAGGCAGCAGAAGGATTGGCAAAGATTGATTTAGATAAGAGAGTGAAGGTAAACCTTGTAGTGTTTTAATACATTTATGGTTTGACTTGGTACAAACTTTAAGAATTGTTTGTGGAATGTCTTTCACTACATTTACCTTTGTTAGTAATGGAACAACTTTTTATGAAATACATTGTAGCTGCTGACCCAAATTTGGTTAGAAGCATTGCCCAAGTTTTTTCCAAATGGTTTAGCTTAACTTCACTTTGGAGTCGCTACAGTCAAAAAAAAAATAAAGAAAAACTGGTAAAAATTTACTATACTGTAATTTTCCCGTAATTATCATTATATTATACACTTATTTTTATACCCCCACCAAACATGTTTGAGGGGGGTATATAGGAGTCAGTTTTGTCGCGTCCCGTCCCGTCGCGTCCCGTCCCATCGCGTCCCGAAATCTATTATCTCAGTTATTACCAAATGGATTTGATTCGAACTTAAAATACATGTTCCACCTTATCACCCACATCATGTGACACAAGGTGCATAACTTTTGACACCAAGTTTTCATGAATTATGTCCCCTTTTACTTAGAATTTAAGGTTAATTTTGTTGTATTTTCACTATATCTCAGTTATTACTAAATGGATTTGATTCAAACTTAAAATAAATGTTCCACCTCATCACCCACATCATGTGACATAAGGTGCATAACTCTGACACCATTTTTTTATGAATTATGCCCCTTTTTACTTAGAATTTAAGGTTGATTTTGATGTATTTTCACTTTATCTCAGTTACTACTGAATGGATTTGATTCAAACTTAAAATAGATGTTCCACCTCATCACCCACATCATGTGCCCACATCATGTGACACAAGGTGCATAACTCTGACACCAAGTTTTCATGAATTATGTCCCCTTTTACTTAGAATTTAAGGTTAATTTTGTTGTATTTTCACTATATCTCAGTTATTACTAAATGGATTTGATTCAAACTTAAAATAGTTGTTCCACCTCATCACCCAGATGATGTGACATAAGGTGCTTAACTCTGACATAAATTTTTTATGAATTATGTCCCCTTTTACTTTAAATTTAAGGTTGATTTTGATGTATTTATTATATCTCAATTATTACAAAATGGATTTGATTCAAACTTAAAATAGATGTTCCACCTCATCACCCACATCATGTGACACAAGGTGCATAACTCTGACACCAATTTTTCATGAATTATGCCCCTTTTTACTTAGAATTTAAGGTTAATTTTGATGTATTTTCACTATATCTCAATTACTACTGAATGGATTTGATTCAGACTTAAAATAGATGTTCCACCTCATCACCCACATCATGTGACACAAGGTGCATAACTCTGACACTATTTTTCTTGAATTGTGTCCCCTTTTACCTAGAATTTAAGGTTAATTTTGATGTATTTTCACTATATCTCATTCTGATTGGCTTAGAGCCAAAGGGAAGTAACCTTTTTTTAACCTTTGTACTGAGTTTCTTCCCCTTAAATTCCAGGAATTAGTCTATTTTTAGAAATCCTATTTTTAGATTTTCTATATTTTAGGTATTTTTCTAACTTTTTTATTATAAGTCCTATGTAAAAAGTAAAAACATTTTTCCGTGGTAACATGGGTCGGTAAGACACTTTTTTGTATTCACTTTTAGTGTATCTCTAATATTAGAGATTTAATATATTTACTAGTATTACTATACTAGTATTATACTAGTATTACTTATATGTGGAAGCCCAGGATGAAGTACTCCAAAGTATTTTTAAGATTCCTTATGGTTGCCATTCTTCTGTGACAAGACCGTATGGTGGGGGTATGAGTCACTTCTGTGACAGTTCTAGTTTGTATAAACATGATCTCCCTGTACCTAAATTGATTTATCAAAACTCCCTTATTTTCACACAATAGCCCAGTCTGACTAAATCTCACGTATTGGACCATCAGAAATACATCTAGGTCAATAGGTGACTTCAAATCATAGAAAAACATTCAAGGCCACATTTTCCAACTGTTTTGTATGAAACCTGATCAGATCTAATATCTTGATGAAATCTAAGCCAAGTTTGAGTATTGGTCATCTGGGGTCAGAAACTAGGTCGCTGTGTCAAGGTATAGGAAAACCTTGTTATAGTAACACAACCAGAGGCTATTTTTTCTACACAATCTGTATAAAACAATGAAATCTAGGTCAGCATCAGTCTAGCTCACTTTATTCCAGCAGTATATCAGTTTGATCCAGCACTTCCTGAATTTTTATGTCAGTGCACCCTTTATCAATTTCTCACCTCCCAGTGAAAATCAATTAGGCTTTTCATACCAGTGGCTTGTTCAGCCACAAAGAGTGACGAAGAAGGAAAATGATAAAGTATTGCCCAAAAACTATATATCACAAAGACTACAATATTTAATACCAAGACTTGATGGAATATAAATAAATTACTGAAAAGATTTTACATAAAAATTTCTTGTTGCAGGTTGAGGCCTTGAAGAGACAGAAGTTAAAGAATTTGGATATTTTCATATCTCCTCTACGTCTCTGTGTAAGAAATATACCAGTCAATGTGGATGACAAAAAGCTACGGGAAGTATTTAAAACAGCTGCTGGAGATAAACAAGCCAGAATAAATGAGGTGTGATAGTAGTAATTTTTATCATTCTGTAATGTTCAAAATTTTTTTCTTAAAAGCTAAGTGTTTTTTGGTCAGGTAAAGAAATAGAGCAATGTATGAAAACAATATGAAAACAATATGAAAACTTGTAAGTCAGGCAACATAGGAAGCTCATGTCAGGCAAGTAACATAGAAAGCTTATGTAACATCAAAAACTTGTTTCTAGGGGAATTTTAGTTAAGCAAGTAACAGTAGAGACCTTGTAATGACAAAAACTTGTTTCTAGAGGAATTTTATACTTAAATGTTTAAAAAGTAAGGACTAAATCCTCAGGTTTGGGGGATATAACTGAGAAAAAAGCACCATAACGATCAACAAGGACCTCCTCTAAGGCAAAAAAGGAAAAGTTGCAAAGTTGTGAAAACTGGTTCAACTGTTAGCCAGAAAAGTGACATCCTTAGATAGGCAAAAAATGTTACAAATGATAGATTGTTTTATTTGGAAACAAATCTGGGTCTATCAAGATTTTTTAAAATGAAACAGAGACTTGGAATTCCGAACACCGTTGTATAAAGCAGAAAACTGACTCTGATAATAATCGGGAAGATGTAAAAAGGTTTGTGATGGTATTCAGTGTTAGCATGTAATTTCATAGATCTTTTCTATAAAGTCATGGAGTATGCTCGATAGAAGATGAAGGGAAACTTCATTGGGGTATTGGTGAGGGATTGATAACTAATCAGCTAGCATGGGAAATTATCCCCCAACAACCTCACACAACTGATAATAGGTTGGAAATAAATTGGTACTTTCATTGTTAAGTCTGCAAATATCTTGGTTAAAGCTGGGAAAGTGATTGCAAGCCAGGAGAGAGAGATCAAGATGAGAAAAAGGTTGTCAAAAACATGGCCATCTGCTGATGAACTAAGGTTTTTATTGTTTTTGTATTGTGGCTCTTATAAGTAAAATATGATTTATACATTTTCAGTGTCGAATCATGCGTGACCGTGCTCGCACCAATGCAGAAGGGTTAGGAAAGTCAAAGAGTTACGGATTTGTCAGTTTTAGTGACCATCAGCACGCTCTAGCAGCTCTAAGACATACAAATAATAATCCAGACATATTTGGAGATAAAAGGGTAATGTTTCCCAAGCTTACAGTGAAATCTTTTAATTTGATTGACATGAAATTTTTTTTTTTTTTGCTAAATTAACTGTTTTGTAGGGATATAAACCTGTGGACTTGTATTTTGGACAATGTACAGGATATTTGGTAGATTTTGTGGATTGATGCATGAAATCCATAAAATAGTCCCTTATGAAAATTAATGATTTCACAGTATATGAGTACAGTCTTAATGCAGAATTTGATTCTTGCATAGCTTGCAAAGATTTTGCCTTAAATTTCTATCTTTAAAGGTACGAAATACAGTCAAACTTCATTCTCTCGAACTTGGATGATTCAAACACCATCCTTCACTTGAACTGATCGTCGGGGTCCCAGCAAAGCCCCCGTGTAATGTGCATTGTTTGATGACTCATTGATAACGGCCAATACCTTGAACAAATTTTGTAGGTCCCGACGAGTTTGAGTTAATGAGGTTTGACTGTATACTGATTATATCATTGAAAAAGGGCATAAGTATGTTATTTAACATGATTGCACAATTGTAAAGTGACCATTTATTGTATGTGTATTGTATAAAAGCTTGTTTGTTTAATATATCTTCTCATCGTTTGACATTGTTGGAAAGGCCACATTTTTCACTATGATTGTACTTTCTTTTCCAGCGACTTATTGTGGAGTTCTCTTTAGAGAACAGAAAAGCATTACAAGCAAAAGAAAAAAGGAAAGCCAAAGTAAAGGTCTGTAAAGTTGTTATTTTATTATTTTAGTATTAATTTATTATTGAGATTGTATTAGTTACATGGCCTGTTTATGACTGGATAACGGTATACACGTTATCGAGGAATTCCAGCCTGATACAGATTTTGAGACAGCTTATCCCGTATCTGGTCACCAACAAGTGGTGTAACGATTTTATCTTGCTGAACACCCTTTATTTCCTTACATTATGAAATTGGACTTCGGTAATGCAGAATTTTACAAGGTTACAAGAAATACTGTCTGACCACCTTTACTGAATATTTAGTATTTCAAATGTCCTCATAATAACAAAAGTTTACAAGTCACTTGTTGACAAATGGTTAGTGTCAGTTCAGCAGTCGGTTATGTATAAGTCATCATAATTCTAGAAGCTAGGAAGATGTAGTCAGAATATTGTTTAGAAACCTGGTCACATCCTGCACTTCACTTTTATTTGTTACATGTTTTAAGTTGTGGGAGTGAAATAAAGCCATTACATAAATTTGATAATACACTAGTGTTATAAAGCTTTGATGTCGATATCGTTTTAAGTGAAGGAGACGTTGGTCTCTTGTATTGCTACAAGAACAATTTCTACCATTGCAAACCCCATACAATAAACTTCAGTTTAGATTAATATACTTCACTATACTTTTGGTTTTGCAGTCCAAAATGATAAAGAAAGGACAAACAGCAGAGGGAAAAGCTAAAATAAAGCAGACGGCAAAGTCTCCAGTTATACCACTGATTCAGCTAAGTGAGAAAGACAAGAAGTTGAAAGGAGACAAAGTACAGAAAGGTTAACTTTTAAGTTTCTGTTTATGTTCAGTGAAAAGAAAATTTACCTTGAGCAAAAAGGTCAATAGAAAAAATGTTAAAAATTTAACCAGAAGTGATGACGTAGCACCATTGAACCAGATGACATGCAAGAGAACAATAAATAATGCCAATGTCAGGGTGACAGGGTGAGCTTTTGTGATCACCATTCGTCCATCCGTCGTCTGTTCACAATTTCTTGTGAACATAAGAGACCACATTTTGCAACTGATTTTAATCAAACTTGCATGCAACTTTTGTTGGCATAATATCTCGGTTCCTTTCGAAAACTGGCCAGATTCCATCATGGGTTGTAGAGTTATGGCCTTTTAAAGTGCCAAAATTTGCTATTTTGGCTTGTGAACGTGATAGAGACCACATTTTGCAAATGATTTTAATTAAACATGCACACAACTGGCATAATATCTTAGTTCCTTTTGAAAACTGGCCAGATCCCATCATAGGTTCCCGAGTTATGACCCCTTAAAAGTGCCAAAATTTGCAATTTTGGCTTTTGCGCCATATAGATACTTCATTTATTGTTTGATTTGTTACAAACTTGCAAGATATCTTTAACAACAATAGATCTTGGATCCCATGATGAATCCGTCAGATCCAATCATAGGTTCCGGAGTTATGTGGGCATCTAGTGTATGATTGCATATAGGAACTACCAGCTACTGGAACTAGAAAGATAAAAACCTTTAAACAACTTTTCATGAACTACTTCATGAATCTTCACCAAACATAGTCTAGCATCCTTGCATGAATTCTTCCTTACTTATTTGTTACCATATGATACAAATTGTGTTCCCGTCTAAACAAATAAAAAAAATGTTTTACAGGTCTGCCTTCACATTGGGGCCCGAAGATTCGACACAAACCACGGCCAGCACAGACCAGCCAGGGCAAGAAAGCACAGAACAAGCAACAACTGCAGAAGGGAAAAGATGCACAGAAAAGAAAACAGCCTGCACAGCAGTCAGAGGTAGATGGCCAGAATAAATGTTTAGTTATACCTAGGGGATATATTGGAGTCATCTTGCAGTCAGTTTTTCAGTCAGTCATATTTAGTCAGTGTAAAAGTTTGTGGCGAGTGCAAAGGGATTCGAGGAAAACTTCATACATATACTCGCCATGAAGTGTATATGTGTGACTTCCTTTCATCTTTGATGGACAATTGGTGTTGCCTTGAGGCCGAAAGTTTGTTTGTGTATCAAAGTTCTTCCACATATTTAAAGGAGTTCCAATGAATCTTAATACACGTGATACCATTAAGTGTAAGTTTGCTCTTACATGTTTTGTTCTTGAATGGACAAAGATAGGCCTGGGGGTACCTGTTCGCTTCTTTTTAGGGGAACAAAACATCATTTACCTGACAAATCTGTATTGGGAGTATTAATCCCACTTAGTGATAGCTGTAGTTTTGATTGTACGCTATATAAAAATGGAAGGAAAGTAAGAGCCTCTATAGTCCCATTCATGTCCACTTTATGTAAAAAAGAAACCCGTTTCAGGTTTCAACATTATGGTCATTCTGTGTCAAATTTTAGTTTGAAATTTTCAACAGGTTTTCTTTGATGGATCTTAATATGAAGTTCTCTCAAGTTTGTTTAAGTGTTGCCGCTGTGGTATTCTTTTTGAAAATTAGAACTTTCCTCCAGTAGTCAAAAGCTTGTAGGTACATGAAACATTGGCTGCAAGTAGCCAAACTACCATCACATGGTTCAGCATTTTTACTCAGAGCTATATAAGGAAAACTTTAAAATGAAATTTATTCTCTGAAAGTCACAAAATACCTTACAAGTAGCATTAGCTAATCATGGCTCTCTGCCAAGTTCGTTCAAGCATGTCCCTTTTGCAAACTTTGGGACGGTCAAAGAGGTTAGTGGAGTATGCTTTTAGTATCATCTAGTAGTCTCTGTCCAGTTTGTTGTCCCCCACTGTTTTGGAACTTGGCACAAATGTTCCCCATTATGAGACCATGTGTCATGTGCAAAGACCCTTAGGTTACAAGGTCACTCTTGGAGGTCAAAATGTTGTGTTTGGTGTCCGGTCCATAACTCTGCCATACTTTAAGACATTTTGATATTACTTGGCACAAATGTTTCTCAGGAGATGATGTATCACACTTAAGATCCAAACCTCTATCTAAAAGGTCAGTGTCACACTTTGAGGTCAAGAAAAAAAGCAATTGTTCTATGAAGTTTAACAGCCATAGAGCCAATCCTTTACAATAAAATCTGCAAAAAAGTCCTTTGGAAGCATAGAACACAACCAGCCAATGTAATGCAGACTCCATTTGATCGAGTATTTTCAGCAGAGGGGTTCAGCACCACTCATGTGCCCTGGCACAGGCTTAAGTAAAACTCTATTATAGTGAAACTGAATGCTCTCCATGTTCCCAAAGGACCAGAAAATATAACAACACTAAGTCCAAGTACAGGGGGACTTTTTACAGCTTGCTCTAGTTATTGGTGGGTAGTCTTTAGGACTCTAAAAAGAACTGACTGATCTACTGACCTATAATAGTTCTAGTACAGTAATTTTAGAATGAAAATTTAAACTTTTGATGTTAAAGGTTTGAGTATTGTGAAATAATAGATACAATAAAATAATTCATGTAAAGAAATTTATGTCTTACACTTACGCCATAACATTTTCCTGATGAACATTTTTTGTCTTACAGGGCCCTGCACAGAAGAAGCAGAAGAAAGGAAAACAAAAAGAGTCATACGACGACTTTGACAAAATAGTTAGCAAATATAAGAATAAACTGATTGGAAAGAAAGAGAAAGGCAAATGGTTTGAATGAATAGGTGAAGGTTGTTCTAAGGGCATGTTGATCCAGTGTGAGAAAGATGTAATGCGAGGTTTCTGTATTTATTACATGGAACTTTTTTTTGTTGGACTTTGTCATGGTCTGGTACCAGATAGTGCGACTGTGTACAAGTGTAATATGGAGGAAAATGGAACATAGGTCGAGTACATGTGGCTGCCAGACAAAAAGTGAATGAAAAGAATTGAAACCACTTTCTTGAACATAGGAGGCAACTCACAGGGTTAACCCTTGGTTTTGCTGTATCTTTGATTCCAGAATGTATAAAAGCTTCAATTCCATCATAATTTTATTTTGGTATAGATGAAATGTTAAACTTTATTCTTTAATTCTGTTGGCACCATACTGTACTGTGTTGGTGCCCTGTAAAACCGAAATCATATACATACTTCAGGTCTTAAAGTTCAGAGAGACCATACTGTCATATTAAAATGGGGCAATTACAAAATATTTTATGGCAAGAAAATATACTTTTCTATTTGCGATCTTTCTCTATATAATGGACATTGTTTTGTATTTTCAAATGAATTAAACAGAAAATTGTGAAAATGTCATAAAATGTTTTTTAACCTTTAAATTATGTATTTTCTGTTTATCTTGAACGAAATTATTTATTTGTGAACTAGGGCTGAAACAGGAGGTAAAAAAGCATCAGTTCCAGGGTCAATCCATTTTACAAAATTCATTATCTATTATACAAATTAAAATTTTTTAAGAAACACAAGTGGTAATACAGTTTATTTAACTCGTTTATTTATATAAATTGTAGATGTAAGTAAGGCGACGTGGACATTAACTATATTTGGAGACAGCATGCCCTCATGCTTCATTGATCAAAATAATACATAATCCAGAAGATTTCACTAGAATATTTTGTATCAGTTAAGATAAAGTTCATCATAAATTAATGCTTCATTTAAAAAAAAAAAAAAAAAAAAAAAAAAAGCTTTTAATATTAAGGTCCTACCTTTTAAATATTCTTTGACTAGTGGGTCGTCAAGACTTTCTTTTGTATGTTTGAACATCGTACGCATCCTTGCAGATGATGTAATAGTTCCTCTGTAACTTCATTGGTACCACATAATTTACATCTTGTCTTCTGTTTCTCTGGATGTGTTGCTACTTGCAAACATGACTTGACTTTAAAGGTCTGCCATATGCTTCTAACCAATCATTATAAAGTATCAGGGCGTTTTGATATATTTCTACATCTGCATTGATACTTCATGGGAAATTGGCCTACAAGTACCCAGGACCAGATTTTTTTACTTGTGTCAGCCCTAGTGTAAACAACTTAATACTTTGATTTTGACATTAATTTATAAAGTAATAATTTATGTATATAAAATGTGGTCAAGGTGTTATATTTATGATTTCATCAGAAATCTATACTGAAAGAAAGTCTGTCCAAGAACTGGACAAATAATGTTTGTTTTAAAATATTGTAGATTATTTGTCTTTTTAAAAATGTTGTTGATTAAGTATTTTGAAAATGTTGTAGATTGATTATTAATGTTACAAGTTCATATTTCTGCGAAATGCTGAAGGTGGAAGTCCACTTTTGTTCACAATTTTATCCTATGGTCAGTTATGAAGTTTTCAACTTGCAAGAAATATTTTCTGACAAGGATAGGGTATTACTGATAGCTTGTTTCCTCAGATATGCCCCCCGTTTCGCTATCCAGCATTGAAAATCGAGCACATTGTCTCCACTAATGGCTGTGATGACAAAATAAAAATATGTTGTTATTGATGAAATTGAGGCCTCTGTACTCAGAGAAATGTGTTAGACGAACAGCTATAATTAACTTTTTGGAAAAACGTTTCTGAAAAACAAAAGTTCTTTACAAAGTATCTGCAAAGTTTTCACAACAAAGATGTTTGAATAATTATAAACATTATACCAATAAAAATTCACAAAGAAAAAGGTATTGTTTAATAATTGTCGCCATAAGAAGTGTGCCTGAATTTTTTACGACCCCTCCCATCCCAGGAGACACAAAATGTAATTACTATATTAGTAGTGAAATTTCTTAAAATCTCGAGAAGATAATTGTCTTTCAAATGAAACCGGCCTCTGATCAGAAATATTTCTTGGACCTCTAACTGACGTTTAGTACAATCAGAAAATGAAAGGTCTTGAGAGTACCTTCAGGATATTCTTAATGTTATCTTTGCTGATACATCTGCTGCATTACATGCTAATGCAAACAAAATAACAGCAGATATAGTCTTGTTTCATGAAAGGTAAAGCTACACCCCTCGTACTCGCTAGCACTGTGTGGGTTCGGGTTTAACGTCTTTCTTCAACAATTTTTCAGTCATATAAACGACGGGTCGCTAGCACTGGCTCGAGTGGAATTCTATTAACAAGAGGACCATGATGGTCCTGAATCGCTCACCTATCCCCATATGACCCAGTGTTGAACTGAGTATGACGTCGTTATTTCTATTATTTGACAAAGTGACCTAGTTTTTGAGCACGTGACCTAGATATCATCAAGATAAAAAATTCTGACCAATTTTCATGATTCATTGAAAAATATGGCCTCTAGAGAGGTCACAAGGTTTTTCTATTATTTGACCTAATGACCTAGTTTTTGAAGGCACGTGACCCACTTATAAACTTGACCTAGATATCATCATGGTGAACATTCTCACCAATTTTCATGAAGATCCCGTGAAAAATATGGCCTCTAGAGAGGTCACAAGGTTTTTCTATTTTTTGACCTACTGACCTAGTTTTTGACCGCACATGACCCAATTTCGAACCTGATCTAGATATCATCAAACTGAACATTCTCACCAATTTTCATGAAGATCCATTGAGAAATATGGCCTCTAGAGAGGTCACAAGGTTTTTCTAGTTTTTGACCCCACGTGACCCAGTTTCGAACTTGACCTAGATATCATCAAGGTGAACATTCTGACCAATATTCATGAAGATCTCATGAAAAATATGGCCTCTAGAGAGGTCAAAAGGTTTTTCCATTTTTAGCTCACCTGAGCACGAAGTGCTCAAAGGTGAGCTTTAGTGATCACCCTGTGTCCGGCGTCCGTCGTCGTCCGTCCGTCCGTCCGTCGTCAACAATTTGACTGTTAACACTCTAGAGGTCACATTTTTGGCCCAATCTTAATGAAACTTGGTCAGAATGTTACCCTCCATAAAATCTTGGACGAGTTCGATATTGGGTCATCTGGGTTCAAAAACTAGGTCACCAGGTCAAATCAAAGGAAAAGCTTGTTAACACTCTAGAGGTCACAATTTTGACCCCATCTTAATGAAACTTGGTCAGAATGTTACCCTCCATAAAGTCTTGGACGAGTTCAATATTGGGTCATCTGGGGTCAAAAACTAGGTCACCAGGTCAAATCAAAGGAAAAGCTTGTTAACACTCTAGAGGTCACATTTTTGGCCCAATCTTAATGAAACTTGGTCAGAATGTTACCCTCCATAAAATCTTGGATGAGTTCGATATTGGGTCATCTGGGGTCAAAAACTAGGTCACCAGGTCAAATCAAAGGAAAAGCTTGTTAACACTCTAGAGGTCACAATTTTGGCCCAATCTTAATGAAACTTAGTCAGAATGTTATCCTTATAAGTCTTGGATGAGTTTGATATTGGGTCATCTGGGGTCAAAAACTAGGTCACCAGGTCAAATCAAAGGAAAAGCTTGTTAACACTGTAGAGGCCGCATTTATGACTATATCTTCATGAAACTTGGTCAGAATGTTAATATTGATGATCTTAAGGTCCAGTTTGAATCTGGGTCATGTAGGATTAAAAACTAGGTCACCTGGTCAAATCAAAGGAAAAGCTAGTTAACACTGTAGAGGCCACATTTATGACCATATCTTAATGAAACTTGGTCAGAATGTTTATCTTGATGCTCTTTAGGTCAAGTTTAAACCTGGGTCAGCTTCGGTCAAAAACTAGGTCACTAGGTTAAATCAAAGGAAAAGCTTGTTAACACTAAAGAGGCCACATTTATGATATATCTTCATGAAACTTAGTCAGAATATTAAACTTGATGATCTTTAGGTCAAGTTCGAATCTGGGTCATGTTGGGTCAAGAATTAGGTCATGGGGGCAAATCAAAGGAAAAGCTTGTTAACACTCTAGAGGCCACATTTATGACTGTATCTTCATGAAACTTAGAATGTTAAACTTGATGATCTTTAGGTCAAGTTCGAATCTGGGTCATGTTGGGTCAAAAACTAGGTCACGGGGTCAAATCAAAAGAAAAGCTAGTTAACACTGTAGAGGCCACATTTATGAACATATCTTGATGAAACTTGGTCAGAATGTTAATCTTGATGATCTTTAGGTCAATAGGTCAGGTGAGCGGTACAGGGCCTTCATGGCCCTCTTGTTAGATCTACTGACCTAGTTTTTAACCCCACGTGACCCAGTTTCGAACATGACCTAGATATCATCAAGGTTAACATTCTGACCAATTTTCATGAAGATCCATTGAAAAATATGGCCTCTAGAGAGGTCACAAGGTTTTTCTATTTTTAGACCTACTGACCTAGTTTTTGACCCCACATGACCCAGTTTCGAACTTGAACTAGATATCATCAAGGTGAACATTCTGACCAATATTCATGAAGATCTCATGAAAAATATGGCCTCTAGAGAGGTCACAAGGTTTTTCTATTTTTAGCTCACCTGTCACAAAGTGACAAGGTGAGCTTTTGTGATCGCGCGGCGTCCGTCGTCCGTCCGTCCGTCCGTGCGTGCGTGCGTAAACTTTTGCTTGTGACCACTCTAGAGGTCACATTTTTCATGGGATCTTTATGAAAGTTGGTCAGAATGTTCACCTTGATGATATATAGGTCAAGTTCGAAACTGGGTCACGTGCCATTTAAAACTAGGTCAGTAGGTCTAAAAATAGAAAAACCTTGTGACCTCTCTAGAGGCCATATATTTCACAAGATCTTCATGAAAATTGGTCAGAATGTTCACCTTGATGATATCTAGGTCAAGTTCGAAACTGGGTCACGTGGGGTCAAAAACTAGGTCAGTAGATCTAAAAATAGAAATACCTTGTGACCTCTCTAGAGGCCATATTTTTCATGAGATCTTCATGAATATTGGTCAGAATGTTCAACTTGATGATATCTAGGTCAAGTTCGAAACTGGGTCACGTGGGGTCAAAAACTAGGTCATTAGGTCTAAAAATAGAAAAACCTTGTGACCTCTCTAGAGGCCATATTTCTCAATGGATCTTCATGAAAATTGGTCAGAATGTTCAGCTTGATGTTATCTAGGTCAAGTTCGAAACTGGGTCACGTGGGGGTAAAAACTAGGTCAGTAGATCTAAAAATAGAAAAACCTTGTGACCTCTCTAGAGGCCATATTTTTCATGAGATCTTCATGAATATTGGTCAGAATGTTCACCTTGATGATATCTAGGTCAAGTTCGATACTGGGTCATGTTGGATCAAAAACTAGGTCAGTAGGTCTAAAAATAGAAAAACCTTGTGACCTCTCTAGAGGCCATATTTCTCAATGGATCTTCATGAAAATTTGTCAGAATGTTCAGCTTGATGATATCTAGGTCAAGTTCGAAATGGGTCACGTGTGGTCAAAAACTAGGTCAGTAGGTCTAAAATAGAAAACCTTGTGACCTCTCTAGAGGCCATATCTTTCAATGGATCTTCAGGAAAATTGGTCAGAATGTTTACCTTGATAATATCTAGATCAAGTTAGAAACTGGGTCACGTGGGGTTAAGAACTAGGTCAGTAGATCTAAAAATAGGAAAATCTTGTGACCTCTCTAGAGACCATATTTTTCATGAGATCTTCATGAAAATTGGTCAGAATGTTCACCTTGATGATATCTAGGTCAGGTTCGAAACTGGGTCACGTGGGGTCAAAAACTAGGTCAGTAGGTCTGAAAATAGAAAAACCTTGTGACCTCTCTAGAGGCCATATTTCTCAATGGATCTTCATGAAAACTGGTGAGAATGTTCAGCTTGATGATATCTAGGTCAGGTTCGTAACTGGGTCATGTGCGGTCAAAAACTAGGTCAGTAGGTCGAAAAATAGAAAAACCTTGTGACCTCTCTAGAGGCCATATTTTTCACGAGATCTTCATGAAAATTGGTGAGAATGTTCACCTTGATGATATCTAGGTCAAGTTTAAAAGTGGGTCACGTGCCTTCAAAAACTAGGTCATTAGGTCAAATAATAGAAAAACCTTGTGACCTCTCTAGAGGCCATATTTTTCAATGGATCTTCATGAAAATTGGTCAGAATTTTTTATCTTGATGATATCTAGGTCACATGTGCTCAAAAACTAGGTCACTTTGTCAAATAATAGAAATAACGACGTCATACTCAGTTCAACACTGGGTCATGTGGGGATAGGTGAGCGATTCAGGACCATCATGGTCCTCTTGTTAGATCTACTGACCTAGTTTTTAACCCCACGTGACCCAGTTTCGAACTCGACCTAGATATCATCAAGGTGAACATTCTGACCAATTTTCATGAAGATCCATTGAGAAATATGGCCTCTAGAGAGGTCACAAGGTTTTTCTATTTTTAAACCTAAGAACTAGTTTGTTGACCCCACGTGACCCAGTTTCGAACTTGACCTAGATATCATCAAGGTGAACATTCTGACCAATTTTCATGAAGATCTTGTGCAATATATAGCCTCTAGAGAGGTCACAAGGTTTTTCTATTTTTAGACCTAATGACCTAGTTTGACGCACGTGACCCAGTTTTCGAACTTGACCTTTATACAATCAAGGGTAACATTCTGACCAATATTCATAAAGATTCCCATGAAAAACGTGACCTCGTAGAGAGTCACACGTAGCAAAGTTTACCACGAGCGCACGGACACGGACTGCTGCGTGATCACCAAAGCTCACCTTGTCACCTTTGTGACAGGGAGCTAATAAAATCCTGTAAAAAGGTCCTTTGGAAGCAAAGAATGCAACCTACATTATACAGCCAAAGGAGTGGTGCAATTTGGCACTAAATTAAGCGTAAAAGATCTTAATCTACTTTGCATTACCACTAAAAACCTATATACACAGAAAAACCCATTACCATAACATACTGTATGGTTTAGCTTTGCTATATTATAGGCCCGTCTCTTAAGAGTGGGGCGTATTATGTGAACACCCGCGGCAGGCAGGTGGCGTCCAAAGCATGTCCGCTCTCCAAGTCGAACAGTTTTCATCTGATAATCACTAAACTTGCTGACAACGTTTGTGGGTATAATATCTCGGCCAAGTTCAATAACCAGCCAGATCGCCCCAGGAACTCTTGAATTATTGAAAAACTGCGAATTTAGCCTTGTTCGCTCTCCAAGGAAAACAGTTTTCATCCAATCTTCACCAAACTTGCAGACAATGTGTATGGGCATATCTCAGCCAAGTTCGATAACCACCCAAATTGCCCCAGGCATTCTTGGTTTATGGCCCTTGAATTAGGCCGTCTGATGACGGGTGTATTTTGTGACAGTCTGACACTAGTTTACTTCTACAATACATGACAATGGTTACCACAATAAAATTCTTTTAATAACATTAGTAAAGGATCATTCAAGGAATATCCAGGCCAAATTTTATCACCTTCCACCTAATGGTTGTTGTGGAAATGTTTGAAAAGTGTGGATAGACGGACAGATGTCTTAGAACAAGCAAGAATGATCACAATCATTCACTATAGTACTCTATGCTCAGGTAAGCTAATAATTAGAATTATAATGTCTCAACTAAATTTTAGACAATCACAATGTTCCAAGAATAGCATTTAAAAGTGTATTGTATGTTTGATTAAGACATGTAAAAACTACACGTTGATGAAAGCAACTTGATGACTTCCTCACATGAAATTTTTTTACACGCGTAAGATTTCAACCCAATGGGGTGAGGGGCAACCTTGACCCTTCAGCCAGATGCCCCTGAACACTTTATTATATCAGCATTTGATTTGAATTTTGTGCCTAAATTAATTTGCTTTTTGACGCACTGTTAAAATTCACCTTAAAAAAATTTCAGGGTTATCTCCAATAATATTCCAAGTCGACTTGCAAATTGGACCTGACAATGTACTGAAATGCTTAGAGCAATGATTATTATCTACACAATATAATTAGAAATCAAAGTAATGTGTTAAGATAATGTTCGTCATCTAAACAAACTGACAATATACCTTGATGTTTTTTTTGCTGCAATTTTAATCCTGTTCTTAAAGTATACATATAATAATAAAAATAATATTTCTTAACAAAAGGTTGTTTACATCAATAAAAGAAACAATAGGGTATCTATATTGTACACTGTTACAACAAACTACATATTTTTGAGTCTCCCTATTGAGGTGTCTTCATATCAATGGAAGTCCTCTTCTTAAAGGTTCACAATAATGTAACATTTAAAACGTTTCTCTCATAATAGGACATATGTCTGTTTATAAGGTTCTTAAAATACCAATTTAAAACAATATGCTTTCATCCTTTGCATTGCTGAAATATCTTCACTCTCATCAACTAACTATACATGGTAACACAGGATTCACAACTTCTCCACAAACATCTGTCTTAGCACCACGGACTTGGTGAGTTGATTGTGGTCTTCAGCTAAAAGTAAAAGGAAAATATAACACTTTATACAAATATTTGAAATAATAAAACTAGATGGAAACAATTTTAAATAACGTTACTGTGAAATCATTAATATTCGTGGGGGACATTTTCGTGGGTGAGTCAATCCACGAAATTTAATCCCAACGAACACTAAATCCCATTCATTTTTATGTTCAAAGTTGAAAATCACGAATTCATATCCCCAACCTAGAAATTGCCCTTTTGACCAAAACCATACGAATTTCATGCCCACTGAAATTAAATGAATTTTAACCGTAATAAACTAGAATGTGTCTGTAGACACAGGTGAGCCTCACTGGTACATTTGTCACAAATATGGGACAATAATTCAAATGTTTACAGTCTTATGGGGGTATAGCCTCAACAAACATTTTATGTGAAGGATTTATTATTCTAGGCCATGTTCAGCAGTAAATATTAATCTATTACAAAACTCAACTTTTTCTTTAAATAAGTTGTAGTCATGACCTTTACAGAAAATGAAAATTGAATAATTGCCACATACATCAATGTGCTCTTAATTATGGATGTAACATTGCTAATTGTTCAATTTTCATTTTTAATAAAGGCTGTAAGGTCATAAATTCTAAGAAATAGTAAAGCCTTGTAAAAGATTAATAAAAGTTTCATATAGTATAGGATTATAATAATTATTTAACTTCCCCCAAAAAATGTTCCAAAACCATCCAAATGTAATTGACAATGGCATAAAATTTGGAAGTGTACTGTTATGTGTTCAGATGAGTCCGCTTAATATGAAGTAAAATTTAACCTTCTAACATTGTCATACACATGTACCAAAATTTATAAAAATTATGCACCACCATAGAAAGACGGGTATCGCTAAGATTTTACATTATCTGTTTTACTATACATTCTAATCATACCTTTCAAGTTCTTGAATTTTTTCTCCACAGCCTTTTCCATTTTACTTTGAGACAAAGAATATTTGTATCTGTATATTTCTGTAATGACATCATTCCACAGCTCCACCTGTTGATAAATTCATGCTAAATGTCTATCTCAATTCTTTGGTAACCCATCTATAAGTATCTTACTCCAACAAGGTTTTTTGTACAAGTTTATAAATCAACAACTAGTTTCTTTGCCATTGTATTATTTTCTCTGGAAATAAAACTAAGCACCTGTCTGGAACTGTTCTCTGTTCCAGTCATGATCAATCTATGAAGCTGATTTAACATTCTAAATATCATGGGGACATTTCTCACAGTAACTAAGTGATCCACAATCCACCTGACAACCAGAATGTCAAAGGCACCTTCAGTTGTTCTATTTCCAGAAGGTTTCAACTTCTCCAATATTTTGACTATTTCTTCTGTAATGAGACATGGAGTATGATCAGACTCAGCTTCAGCTTTAGTTCCTTCTATACCAGCAACATCTTCATCTCCATCTACACCAGCAGCAGTGTATTTTTCATTTTTTCTGTTAAGCATATTCTGATACACACTGGCTTCAGTAGTGTTGCCATGGTGAAAGTTACCTACAGCAGTAAGGTCCAGCATTTGAGATTGTAGAAGAGATTTTATTGAACTGTGTTTAAATTTTAGACTGTGCCCAATATTCTGGCCACTGCCGTAACAGCAACAAGTATTCATTTTGAGTTACATCTGTGTCACAAGACCTCTCATCTGTCCTCCAATAGTGAAGATAATTTAGCACTTGAATGATAGGTCAAGGAGGCACTGTACTTTGACGTCTACTGGAATGTTCCTTAAAAAGATTACAGAAAAGCATTGTGATAGGTAAAGATCAGTGCAAAAAAAAAAGACTACAATGTATTAAGTTATTGATCTTTTCCCTGTATTACGGTACACCAACTTGAAATCAATATCTAACAAGCAAATTCGATGAATTGGTATCCCCCGCCGAAAGGGTCTGTGGTGAGGAACGGCAAAAAAATATATCCACAACAAGTGCTTGTCACTAATTTGACAAATGCCCCTGCAAGCCCCTTGACCTTTGACCTGGTGACCCAAAGCGTAAGGGGTGGTGTACTCAATAAGAACAATCACAGTGAAGTTGAAGTCCTGGGTGCAGTGTGTTCGAATGTAAAGTGCCTTCTTGCAAAAAGTTAACGTTGGCCCCTGTTGCCTTGACCTTGACCTGTGACACCCAAAGTCATAAGTTTGTGAACTCATACAAATACTATCAGCATGTAAAGTTTGAAGGTCCCGTGTGAAGTGGTTTTCGAGTAAAGTGCCTTCATGCAAAAAAGTGTATGTTGGCCCCTGTGACCTTGAACTTTGACCTGTGACCCCAAATTCCAGGAGAGTGGTTACCTCAATAAGTACTATCAGCAGGTGAAGTTTGAAGGTCCCGGTGAAGTGGTATCGCGAGTAAAGTGCCTTCAAGCAAAAAGTTTAACGTTGGCCCCTGTGACACATACCTTGACCTGGTACCCCACAGTTTTAGTAGGGAGGTACTCATTAAGTACTATCAGCATGTGAAGTTTGAAGTCCAGGGTAAGTGGTTCGCAGTAAAGTGCCTTCATGCAAAAATTAACGTTGGCCCCGGGACCTTGACCATTGACCTGGTGAACTCCAAAAGTCAGTAGGTGGTGGTGTACTCATAAGTACTACCACATGTGAAGTTTGAAGGTCCTGGGTGCAGTGTTCATATTGGTGCCCTCATGCAAAAAGTTTAACTTGGCCCCTGTGACGCTGACCGTTGACCTGGTGACCCAATAACGTCAGTATGGGGTGTACCCAATAAGTACTATCACATGTGAAGTTTGAAGGTCCTGGTGAAGTGGTTGCGAGTAAAGTGCCTTCATGCAAAAAGTTTTACGTTGCCCCCTGTGACCATGAACTTTTACCTGGTGACCCCAAATTCAGTAGGGGTGGTGTACTCAATAAGTACTATCAGCATGTGAAGTTTGAAGGTCCTGGGTGCAGTGGTTCGCGAGTAAAGTGCCTTCATGCAAAAAGTTAACGTTGTGACGAACGAAAAAACTAACTAACGAACGAACGGACAGAAAGTTGAAAACTAATATGCCTCCCTTCGGGGGCATAAAAAGTTAAGAATGTTACAAAGAAGCAATAATTTCATTAGTCAAAATCAAATAACAGAAAATAAACAGTTTTTTTTTTTTTTTTTGTGGGTGGGTGGGGGAGGGGGGGGGGGGGGGGGGGAAAGGACAAAACTTTATATGCTATTATAAATATCCTATGGAAAATTACAAGACGTGTCCCGGTAAGACAGCCAAGCTCGACTATTCGAAATATAGTCCCAGAAGCAGAAAATATTACCCCAAAAAGGTTAAATACAAAAGAGTATTAAGTTCAAAAGGGGGAATCATTTGACCAAAATGAAAGTCAGAGTTATGAGGACTTCCTGCTATCAACAGTTTTAAATAACCCCAAAAGGCAAATATGAAGTTTTCAATTCAATATCTGCATTAGTTTTGGAGATAGAAACTTGCTATTTAAAACTTTAACCTGAAATTTTCAAAGTCAAAAAGGGGCATAATTTGCCCAAAATACATGCCAGAGTTATGGGACTGATCCAGTGAGGTTAGTAATTGATCTAGAAAAAGAAAAAATAAGGTTTTCAAATCCTATATGCCTTTAGTAATAGCTGTATGTACTTGCACACAAAACTTTAACCAGAATTTGCTAAGTCCAAAAGGGGACCATAATTTGGTCCAAAACAAAGTCAGAGTTATGGGACTTTTGCTGCTATCATTAGATATATAACCCCGAAACACAGTGGAAGTTTTCCCAATCAATATCTGCATGGGTTTTTGGATATAATAACTGCATGTAAAAACTTTAACCAAAATTTTCTAAGTCTAAAAGGGGCATAATTTGCTCAAAAAACATGTCAGAGTTATGGGACTTGACCCAGTGAGGTTGTATTGATCTAGAAAAAGAAAAAATAAGTTTCAAATCTAATATGCCTTTAGAAATAAGCTTATGTAATTTGCATGCAAAACTTTAACCAGAATTTTCTAATCCAAAAGGGGGCATAATTTGGCCAAAATGAAGGTCAGAGTTTATGGACTTGCTGCTATCAACTAGTTTTTATAACCCCGAAGACACATGATAAGTTTCAAATTCAATATCTGCATTAGTTTTGTATAAGTACTTGCATGTAAAACTTTAACCAAATTTTCTAAGTCTAAAAGGCATAATTTGATCAAGAAAACATGTCAGAGTTATGGGTCTTGACCCAGTGAGGTTGGTAATTGACCTAGAAAAAAGAAAAATAAGTTTCAAAGCTGAGCCTTTAAATGGATGGCTGTAGAACTTGCAGCCAAAACTTAACCAAGGTGTGACCCCGACGCCGACGCCAGGGTGAGTAGAATAGCTAACTATTCTTCGAATAGTCGAGCTAAAAAGATAAATATATATATATTTTTTTTTTTTGGGGGGGGGGGGAGTGGGTGGGGGTTGGTTGGGAGGGGAGGGGTGTGACCAAGACAAGGTTGCCGACAGGTGTGGTATCAACTTCACATGTTATAATACATGTTCATGGAAAATAATGAAAGAAGTTTAATGAAATTCTCCAATTAGGTTGTTTGTTATTACAAAATCTGTGTATTTTTAAACAATTAAAGGGCAATAACTGTATGGAAAATTGCCGCAATAAAAAAAGAAAAATGACGGGCATCATCAAAGTATGGTTGGTTTAAATTTATTTCAAGTTTCATGAAATCTACAACTGTTACTGAGAAATTGGCTGCAACGTGAGTTTTCATTAAATCAAGGGCAACTAACTCTAAGGAAATTTGACCAATCAAAAACAAACTCGACAGGCATCATTGCAGTATGTTGGCTCATGTTTAATTTTTCAAGTTTTGATGAAATTCTTACCGTTTCTAGGTACTGAGAATAACTGCGGACAGACATTTTTGACATTTTTCATTAAATCAAGGGCAATAACTCCCAAGTGGAAATTGACCAATCGAAAAAAAAACTGAAGGGCATCATCACAGTAAATTTGGTTCATGCTACTTCAAGTTTTGATGAAATTCTACCTGCTAGTTTACGGAGAAAGGCTGGAAATAGACCAATCAAAAGAAAACTTGACGGGCATCATAGCATATGTTGTTCAAGATATTTCAAGTATCCTGAAATTCACCAGGAAGTTTACGAAAAATGGCTGCGACTGATGGACTACTGACAGACTGGACAAAGCCATTTCAATACCCCTCTCCCGATTTCATCGGCGGGGTATAAAAAGCCATAAAAATTCATAACACCTCAACATGGATTTCTAAGCTGTGCAAATCCATTTACAACCATTTACAATTAGTTTTCACTAAACACATGAGGTTCTTTTACATTGGTAAATTGTGCTTAAAGTTGTTTTCCTGTCCTTATAGCAAAGGAAAGAATGCACGTTTTCTTTCTGATAGAACAGAGTTACAACAAGAGGCTCAAACTGGCCTGACCTACTCACCTGAGGAGCAAAAAAATTATTGCTACTTAATGTTTGTTGAAACGTTTTAAGATTTCTAATTTTTCTTGAAGAACTTTGTGCTCCTGTTACATCATAAAAATGTGAACAAAGGCCTGTTTACACAAACCTGACAGAGAAGCACCACTAAATTCTACATGATGTAACTAGAAGATGCTTTGAATATGCAGAAAAGCACATCTAGTCTGCATGTCCAAACATCCTACAAAGTTTCAAGGTTCTGGGTCAAGTGGTTCTCAAGTTATGGACTGGAAACTGTTTTCATGTTGCAGGGCCCTGTGAGCTTGACCTTTGACCTACTGACCAAAAAATCATTAGGGATCATCTACTTTGGACGTCCAAAAATCCTTTGATGTTTCAAGGTTCTGAGACAAGAGGTTGTCAAGTTGTTGATCGGAAACCCATATTCTGGCCCCTGTGACCATGACCTTTGAAGTAATGACCCAAGATAAATAGGGGTCATCTACTCTGCATGTCCAATAATCCTATGAAGCTTAAACATCCTGGGCAGAGTGGTTCTGAAGTTATTGATTGGAAATGGTATTCTATGTTCTCACTCCTGCGATGTCGACCTTTGACCGAGTGACTCCAAAATAATAGTCTTCTACTTCACATATCTAATCATCCCATGAAGTTTGAAGGTTTCTCAAGCTATTGATCGGAAAAGGTTTTCCATGTTCTGGGGCTGTGACCTTGACCTTTAAACTTACTGACCCAAAAATCAACAGTGTCGTCTACTATGCAAGTACAAACATCCTATCAAGTTTCAACATTCTGGGTCAAGTGGTTCACAAGTTGTCGATCAGCAACAGTTTTCCATGTTCACGCCCCTGTGACCTTCACCTGTGATCAAGTGACCCCCAAAAACATCAGCGGTCATCTACTCCTTAAGCCCTTTCACCCTATGAAGATTAAAGGTTCTGGGTCAAGTGGTTCTCAAGTTATTGATTGGAAACAGTTTTCCATGTTCAGGCCCCTGTGACCTTGACCTTAGATTTAGTGAGCCCAAAATCAATAGGGGTCATTCACTCTGCATGTCCTATCACCCTATGAAGTTTGAAGATTCTAGGTCAAATGGTTCTCCAGTTACTGATCGGAAATGAAGTGTGATGGATGGACGGACAAACGGCAAAAACAGCTTATATGCCTGTATCTCTAGACAGTTTAATGATTATTCTCAAATCTTGAGAAATAAGTGATGTACCTCAGGTAAAGTAGCAGTGTTTTCAAGCATGCCAATATTTGAACAGAGAAAGAGAGTTGTATAGACTGCTTGTTGTCCTGAGAATGTTTCATCACAGATGTCCACACCTGGTGCAGTAAGTCACATAGACTGATACACAGCTGAACCTTGTCACATGACCTGAAATATATATAACTTGAAGCGTAACCGTCTATATTTACCATATCACAAAATATAAAGTGTCATATGATACCATACATTGCCATTCCTGCAGATAATTTATGTGCTAAAAGCCAAAAAGGTAAACTTCTTAAAATTATATATATATTTTCTGATTAGACAGTGACCTAGTTTTTGACAACAAAAAACACATTTTAAACTTTACCTAGATTTCAAAGACCTGGTTTCATATAGATAATGTAGAAAATATGACCTACAGTGTTATTTTATTATGTTTTTGCCTAGTGTCCTTTTTTATGTTGATTACATACCAAGTTTCATTTGAACTGGATGGAAACTGTAGGAGTTGAATACACAAGAAAGTGTGATGGACAGACAAAAGGAAGACAGTTCAAATACTATATGCCTCCTAGGATGTTCACACCTGTGGCTTAAAAAGTTAGCCTGGATCCTTGACCTTAAAACCATCGACATCAAAAACAACAGGATCTTCCTTCATTGGCACTCATACATTATGTACAGTTCAAACACACTAGGGTCTATGATAACATCAGTGTATGGTAAGATTTACCAAGAGAAATCTATGCAGACCTGATTAAAAAGAAAACTGAGCAAAGATTACAAGTATATAGTTGTCTGAAAGAGATCACTTTAAAAACTACAGCAAAATTTTCTCAGAACATTTTCAAAAATTCATCTGGCAAAATAACTTTGAGAGATAACTGGTATATTTACAATTTGCAAATGGCTGCTGCAATCCAGACTAGGAATCCATGATTCTGGCACAGATCTACAGCTAATCTTCTTTCTTTGCAGGCGGACAGTAGAATCTGTATCACCTGAACCTGAAATATTTACATTTAACTTCACATAATTCCTATACCACCATTAAAGGCACGTTTTGTAAAATCAAGGCACTGACCCCAGGAATCAAGAGGTCTAAGGCTGGAATAATTTGCTATATTTACAAAATCATGAAATTTGAAAAAGACTTTGCCAAATGGGAACATGGTGGAATTTACAAAACCTGTATAAGTGCACACTTTCTGCCAGCCATATTTACTATTATGAAAATTAACTGCATGATGAAAACTGAATACATCTAAATGTAAACAAGACACATGTCAAGGTCATACATGCCATATTTTCAGATGATCAATAAGGGAGATTTGCCTCAACAGGGCTTTTTTTAAGGGAGATCTGGGTGAAAATAAGGGAGACTTTAATTCGCTCATTTTTTTACGCGCTAAATAGCAGTTTTCATGAAAAAAATCATTGAGTTTCCTATTGAATTGAGTGAAACCAACAATTGTGTACAGAATGCATGATTATTACTTATAGCACTTTACTTAATCCAAGGAAATTCAGAATTTCATAAATGGTAATGTATAAAAGACACCTGTGAAGGTATAAAAGCTTATGCACACAAAACACCTGTGAAGGTATAAAAGCTTATGTACACAAGACACCTGAGAAAAGAGCAGGCACAGTGGTCCAGAGTTAGAACTGTCTGACTATGTAACCAGGTCATGAGTTCTAGCCCCCACCCAGGTCCAACTAAAGATTACATGTACTAACATTTGGATAAGGGTCCTGTGTACGGTTGCTGTACACAGAAGCTCCTTGAATAGAACATCTTCATATCTGTATCTTGCACTATCCTCCTACTTACATTACTAACAGTCTTCTAGAGGAGTCACCCTTATGTAACCAGTGCCGACCATAAATAAGCCTACATAAAACAACAACAACAATACCTGTGAAGGTTAAAAAGCTAATGCACCCAAGACACCAGTCCTGTGAATGTATAGAAGGCACCAGTGAAGGTATAAAAGCTAACATATAACAATACCTGTGACTGTAAATCTGCCATTCTGGAATCATAGAAACTCTGTAGAAGTTTGAAAGTGAACCTCTTCTCAAAGATCCAGTAGTCTGCTGCCTCACGTAGTCCATCTTTCATCAGTGTTAACATCCAACTTCTTTCCATTTGGTACTGAAATCACCATATTATGCATCTTTAAAAGAAGCTTTCAAAAAAAAAATGAGAGACCGAATAAAAATAGGGGTGTGGGGGTATTTTTAACATGGACTTGTGTTGGCTTATGGATAGAATTTCAGATTCCTGTGCAAAGAAAATTATTCATTTATCTGTTGATTACCAAACATAATGCCATAGTAAAAACTTGTCTTACATTTTATTGAAAGTAACATTCTGACTAAGTTTAAAAATTGTCACCTCTACAACATGAACAGTTAGATTGTTGCCTCTGTGGTGTTAACAAGATTTTTCTAAGATTAAAACCATTGACCTAGTTTTTGCCCCAAGATGACCCAGGTTACAGCTTGTCTTAGATTATACAAAAACAAACATTTTGACAAAGTTTCATGAAAATCTGGTAAAAAAGTTTTGCATTATTTGACCTAGGGACCCTGTTTTTCACACAAAGTTATCCAGAATCAAACTTGTCCAAGAATTTATTTAGGCTAACCAAGTTTCATTAAAAGTTGGCTAAAATTACAACCCAAAATGTTATTAGTAAAATCACTTGACCACGCATGTGGAAGGATAGAGGAAATCACTGACCTTTATGCTCTGCTGAGATAATTTTTTTATGTGTAATGATTCAGTTATACTGAGCATGTATAATTTCTTTAGTTTTTCAACAGTATTTCAATTATGTAACGGCAGGCAGTTAACCTAACCAGTGTTCCTAAATTCTGTGCCAGTACAAACCTGTTCTCGGCTTCCCCACATGAATCAGAGGTGCAGGACAAATGATTTCAGGAACAATATCTTCTATCAAATCCTGGGATCGAACTCAAGACCCTGCCATCCGTAGATCTGCACTCTCCCTACTGAGCTAATAGGCGGGTTGAAATACAATACTGACCAAGAGCAAATGTTTGTTAAACATGGTTAACTTCATTTGGAGGCTGGACATACCTGCATTGCAGAGCTGTTGAACAGCTTGAAGAATTCTGGTATATTGCCGACATCTAGAGTTGGCTTCCGTAACAGAAACTGGTTGATAATTGTGTACATGTGATCACCTGAAACAAAAATGCAACTAAATTGTTGCTTTTACGAAAGCATGTTTTCTCTAAACTTGTATGCAGAAACTCCAGTATTTAGCCCTTATCATGCTGGACACGACTGATTCTGCTTTTGCGACCAGTGTAGATCATGATCAGCCTGAACATCCGTGCAATCTGATCATGATCTGCACTGTTTGCCATTCAGTCAGTATCTTTTGGTAAACACCCCTTTTAACAGTTAATGGTACTAACCAAAATGAAAGATGGAAAAATTCATTATAAAAATTTAGCAGGGTAAGGATTAAACACAAGAATGACATAAAGCTGCACACTGTACAACCTCAATGTGGCAAACAGTTGTGCCATGATACAGAATAATCTGTCACGAGATTGCTTTGATTTTACTATAAAACTTTGACGCTTATCAAAATGGCTGACAGATTTACTGTATAATCTTGAACTTGTACCAACACATTTGACAGTCCTGCAGTAAAAGTGATTCATATTCCTGCAAGACTGAGGGACAAATGATTCAAACTCAGCCTGAAAGACTCCAAAAATCCTGTAAAATGTCCCACAATCCTGTAAAATATAAGTCTTGCAGTGACAGTGATTCACAAGTCCTGCAGGGTTTAGGGACAAATGATTAAAACTCAGCCAAACAGGCTCCTACAATCCTGTAAAATTTATGTCAAACTTATGGAATCTCATCTATGCAGTGTCTTTATAAAGTTCAAACAAACATAGTTGTGTTGAGATGCAGACATATTCTTTTACCATAAAGTAATTTTCAGCCAACAAAATGGTGGCAATCTAAATCCACTAATACAGCTAAATAAGAACTTGTAATGCTTTACCTGGTTTCAACATCAGTTTTGCAGTTCTGGCCAGAAACTGTGTAATGATGGAAGACAGTTTATTTTTTGTTTTTGGTATGCTGCTTTTTATAACATGCAGCATATACAGAAGCTGGTCTTTCTCTGGGATTCGTGCCGCCTCGAGGTGACCTTGAAACTTGTCAAGGATATGCTGTGCCACATTACGTATGTTCTCATCATGACTGGACAGTGATGCCAATGTGTAACCAAGACAACCACTCTGTATAAATCTTCTACAGTCAATCACCGACTCTGAAACAGTTAAACAATACAATCTACTTGGCAGAACAGAATATCACGCAAGATCTCTGAAAGGTTTATGATACTTTATCAGAAAGTACAATGCTGAAACAGTATAATAAGCTCATAGGACAAGCATGATAAAACTAATTTAGGGCTGTAATTCCATTAGCAAGAGGGCCATGACGGCCCAAGATTGCTCACTTGGATTTCACTACAAAAACAGGTATTAACTAGACAATGCTTTTGTAGAAAAGCGCATGTCTCCCTCCATGTATAGTAGTAATAGGCAAAGAAGTCAATGGGGGCAGGAGCAAAAGTCCCAGAGCTACGATGGCAGGCTGCAATAGGGATCATCTACCTGGCATGTCAAATCATACCAAGAAGTTTCAACATTCTGGGCCTAGTGGTTTTCAAGTTATGGATTGGAAACAATTTTCCATGTTCTGGCCCCTGTAACCTTGACCTTTGATCGAGTGACCCCAAAATTAATAGGGTCATCTACTCTGCATGTCCAATCACCCTAAGTTTCATAATTCTGGGCCAAGTGGTCCTCAAGTTATTGATCGGAGAGCTTTCCATGTTCAGGCCCCTTTGACCTTGGCCTTTGATGGAGCGACCCCAAAAACAGTAGGAGTCATCTACTCCTTAAGCCCTACCATCCTATGAAGTTTGAAGGTTCTAGGTCAAATGGTTCTCAAGTTATTGATTGGAAATGAAGTGTGACAGACGGACAGACTATGGAATGCTGGAATGATTGACTGAAAAGCGCAATCCTATAGTTCCTGAAACTATTTATCAACCAGTATGGGGCTAACAAACAATTTTTAAGGTCTTACCTGGCTGGAGAATATGACTAAACAATGGCAAGATGAAACATGGATTGTAACACTGACTGTGGGACTTGTATTCCTCAGCTGGTTGTGGTTCCATATCCTGCAAATATTTATGTACAGAATCATTTCAGCAAATTGTTTCAGGGAAAGGGCTACAGACCCCTCTCTCAGAGGAATTTCATTTTATTTTGCCATGACAGAACTATCTTGCTAACCTAAGTTGAAATGAATGAATGCTCTTCAATTCAGCAAAGCTTGAAACCAGACCAACGCTATATTCTTGTATTTATAGAACAAGAGGGCCATAATGCCCTAGAGCACTCACCTGAGTTTTACAGCACAAACATGTTTCATTGGGGCTATGTTATTTAACAAATTAACTTGATTCAACTATTTCAGTAGAGGGTCACCCAAAAAAGGGTTGTGTGAAATCAAGTTTCAGATGATTTTCAAAGTGCACCCACTATATACATATAAGATTCATTGGCCCTAAAGCTCTTGCATGTGTACAAGGCTTCAAGTGTGTTTGTATAACGTAATGGTACAAGTACAGAGTTCAGTTTCTTCTATGTTAGCCTATATTATATACATGTCACACATATTTTTGAACCTAGGTCAATAATTTGAACAATTATGGCAGACAGCAGAACTCTGATATCATGGCTCTAGCTATTATTGATTCAGAACAAACGTCCTGTTTTTTTGTGGTGTAACATACTGTGTAGTATATAAACCTTACACACTACTGTTCATACTCACAAACATGTTTATTTTACTATTACACAGATAATGTGCGACAATAATTGTTCATATATATTCAGAAAAGGACTTTGGGCATAGTATATCTTTAATATTGTATAAATGACGTGCCTTTTATTCAAAATAACATAATGCAAGATAATTACGTATGTGTATGTTCTAAATCATAAAAAAACTCACTTTTAGCATAAAAAAAGCAACTTAGATCAATCATTTGAAGATAATGATAGATTTAATTACAACAAATGGCCGCCATTATGATGACATCGCAACTCGGTCCGATTGTAGAAATGAGACTGGTGATATGGCTTAGAATGAACTTCAGACATTACGGAACAGATTGATATATGTCACCATTTATCTTTTTTCCAACCGCACGGGACCCAAAATATGGCTCTTATTTCAACTATGATGAATTAATTAATACATGTATACCCAGAATGTTCAAAAGTTTACATAAAAAATGGTCACTTTTGCAAAGTTGTATTGAAATCTGATCATGCATGACAAATTCCAAAGCCAGAAACTATTTTCAAACTTACATAAACATATACAGGGACAAATACATGTTCAATGGTCGGTATGTAAAAATACAACAAAGTGCAAACACCAGAAGAATCAAGGAGGCAATTTTTCTTCAATATTGAGGATTATTCCAAGACTCTCCTAACTACTGTATCAAGAATTTATCAACTTCTATCAATTCTTTACTCATGTAAACAAGGGATTCCAAAGGGGCTCAATATGTAAAACTGTGTTCTATAATATACCAGATTTTCTCCTAGTCTAAGGAAATACATACATGTAATTTCTTGCTAAGTGGGAAGTGCAGTACAGACTGTGACATCATGTTTGCATCAATGTTGCTCATCACCTGCATCATTGTAGCTTGCTTCAGTGACGGACCGAGGGATTCTCGTAGTGTGTGCTGCTCTACTGCCTTCTCACCCCACAGAAAAGGCCTGAAATCATTGCGATTGTATCAATATCTATGTTTAATGTTGAAGATATACAATGACGAATTTAACATGCCTGGCATGATTTTGAAGGTTTTATTGTCCTTGGCAGGCATGATTCATTTTCAGGCATGATTTTGATCCAAGTGATCCAAATATAACCTGCTGGATGCTAACAACAAAATACTCAAATATAATCCGAGAAGAAATGTAAATCAGTGGAACAAAGTAATTTAAATACAATCTACTGTCCGCTAAAGAACAAAAAACTCATTGACAAATGTTATCAGAATAGAAATGCACATTGACAGAACCAAGTGATCAAGATACAACCATCTAGCTGCTAAATAACAAAATGCTCACTTGGTATCTAAGAAGGAATGGAGATTGGTGGAACCAAGTGATCTAAATATAATCTGCAGACTGCTAAATAATGTAAATTATTTTGAATAAAAATAATTTTATTTATTTTCGAGAAATCACGTTATTGGTTGCTAGGCAAAACAATATAGATTTATAACTGGTTCCATAGCTTTTCTTTATCTCCTGGGTACCGACGTTTTTTAAACCGGTTTCAAGCTAATACGCATGATCAGGTATTGTGCTATAAATACCGCTAAACCCGTGCTCTTCATTCACTTTGCATTACTACATGGTTGTGACAAGAGAAAACTTACCAAGGCCAGAGAGAAAAGTTTTTCAAGGCTACGCTATAAAGAACCATTAAAATGCCACGCGGTCGCCGGAGACAGGCACAGGCTAGACGTGCATTACCGAGACAGGAGAGAGACGTTGAACAGGAGGAGGAGGAACAAAATGCGCCAAATGTTCGGCGTAATCCGAGAAGGAACGCTGCCAGAGACGAGCAGAATGACCAAGGTCAAAGAAATGTCAGGGACGCCAGAGGACAGAAAAGGCCTGCGGCTGACCTCGAGGACGCTGTAGACGAGAGGCTGCTACAAACAGAAGCCGGTGAGTGCAATGTAATTGATTTTGAACAAATTATTAGAAACTCACAAATTATTCCTCCTACGTGCAATGCTGATTTGAATGTAACTAATTCTTTACAAGGGTGTGGCGGCGCAAATTCTACTGACCCACAAGCCTTAGGTACCCAATGTAACGGGCCACTTAATTTTCCGTCCGAAAACTCTATTTTGCCCATGGTTCGTTTGGCGGACGACGATCTGGCTGCCCATGTCCCGGCTTCTTTAAAACAAAAAATATGCAAAGGGGAATTTGTCAACCTAGCGTTACTGCTCAAAGGGGCAGTAGAATTATCAGAATTTTATTCGGGTAGCGTTTTTCGTTTAAATTCTGAAGGTCATATCGAATCAACAAACAAAGAATGTAAAGAAAAAATTACAAACATAGAGAAATGGACGGACGCGTTCATAATCTATACATCCATTTACTTAGCTACGCATGCAGATAAAGTGTACGAAATGTTACACTACATGTTTAACATTAGAGAATGTGCCTTACGCCAAGGCGATTTTTCATGGAGAACGTATGATGAGCAATTTCGCCTTCGCCAAGCAATTTCCCCAGCCCCTTGGTCAAAAATCAATAATGACTTGTGGTGGCGCTGCATGCAACTGCAACCCACTCATAACAATACATCATATGTAGGTCGGTACACGTGTCAAGACTTTAACAGAGGCAACTGTACTTGGCAAAATTGCAAATTTCCTCATGTATGCTCAAAATGTTCGGGGCCCCATCCAGACATCACATGCTCTAAACAAGGTTCATCTGTAATGAACCAGTCTGGTTACTCACGGGGTGGGCAGTTTCGCCCAACACAGCGAAATCTTTTTCGCGGCAGACCCTTTGTTAGACGAGGCAGTTACGGAGGCCCAAGAAAAAATTAACAGTTCTTCAAAACCTAGCTCTTCCACCGAACAGAGTAATTTGGACGTTCATAATTTGGCCCAAACACCAGTAAACGTAACAGCCCTTAAAAAGCATTTAAAAAACTATGACGTCACCGAAGCAGATTTCCTATTAGATGGATTTATGAATGGTTTTTCGTTACAGTATACAGGTCCACGTATCGCACGGGATTCAAAAAATTTGCGTTCAACTTTGTTAAATCCCGATATCATAAAACTACAAATACAAAAAGAAATTAAAACAGGTAGGGTGGCTGGCCCATTCAAAGAAAGGCCGTTACCTAATTTAATCATTTCTCCCATAGGATTAGTGCCAAAGAAAACACCTGGAGAGTATCGAATGATACATCACTTATCATATCCGTCAGGAGATTCGGTGAACGATTACATAGACCCTACTTTGTGTTCTGTACAATACACACACTTCGACGAAGCGGTGAAATTAGTACAGGATTTGGGACGTAATTGCAAATTATTCAAAACTGATATTAAAAGTGCATATAGGCTAATACCTATAAAACCGACTGATTTTGAATTATTAGGCTTTCGTTTTGAAGAAAAATATTATTTTGATAAAGCGCTTCCTTTTGGTGCCTCAATCAGTTGTATCACTTTTGAAAGATTTGCAAGATTTCTTGAATTTTGTGTCAAATCGAAACTCAAATCAGGTGGTCTATTACATTATTTAGACGATTTTTTGGGCGGAGACAAATCAAACGTATCATGTACTGCTGCACTTCAAACGCTTAGAGATACCATGATAGAATTAGGTGTGCCTTTGGCCGAGGAAAAAACGGAAGGCCCGACTGAGGTATTAGTTTTTCTAGGGCTGGAGTTAGACTCAAACCAAATGCTCGTTCGTATCCCATCTTCAAAAATCCAAGAACTAATGCAAAAAATTAAAGAAATTTTGCTACATCCAAAAACAACACTAAAGAAAATACAATCACTTATAGGTTCTCTGAACTTTTGTTGCCGCGCAATCACTATGGGTTGACCTTTCATCCGTCGTTTGATAAACGCGACCTGTGGATTAACGAAACCATATCATCATATAAGGATAAAAAAAGAACTATGCTTAGATCTGTCAATGTGGTTGATTTTCTTGCAGAATTTTAACGGAATTTCTGTATTTCATGACCGCTTTTGGGTATCGAATGCAGATGTCCAACTGTTTTCAGATAGCGCTGCTGGTGAAAACTTAGGGTTCGGCATATATTTTCAAGGTCACTGGTCGCACGCTAAATGGCCTAAAGCATGGCACGATTCGGGTATTACGGCAGATATAACAGTTTTAGAACTGTTTCCAATCTTAGCGGCACTGTATATTTGGGGTGCAGATTTGTCCAATAAAAAGATAAAATTCAATTGTGATAATCAGGCAGTAGTACAAATTTTGAACAAATTAACTTCAAAATCAGAAGCAGTGATGTGCCTGGTCAGAGTATTGACGCTACGATGTTTAAAACTAAATATCTTAATTAAAGCTTGTTATGTACCTGGTCGTAAAAACGAAATCTGTGATGCACTGTCTCGTTTTCAGTTGAACAGATTCAGAAAAATAGTCCCAGACGCGGATCAAGAGCCATGTCCCGTTCCACACTTCCTATGGAAAATCTTCGACGTCGAGCTAGACAGCTCATTCGATCAGGAATTGCATATAACTCCAGGTCAACATATAACACAGCTGTAAATGCTTTCATGAACTTTCGGTCTATTTATGGGTTAAAAAATCAACTACCTATTCCTGTCCAACAACTTACGCTGTTTATAGCTTATTGCTTTGAGAAAGGACTCTCACCGAAATCAATATCTACTTATGTAGCGGGCATCAATTATTATCATAAACTTCACGGTTTTTATGATCTTAACAGTATTTTTATTGTCAAAAAATTGCTTGAAGGTTGTCACAGGAGTCGCACTACACGAGATAAGCGTGCTCCGCTGACCAAGCCTGTATTATTCGCTGTTTGTAGGTCACTCTCGGAAGTATGTTATGACAACTATGAAGTAAAGCTATTTCACGCACTTTTTACCTTAGCGTATTTCGGTTTGTTTCGGGTCAGTGAACTTGTTAATGTAAACAAACACCAGTCAGAAATTGCATTACAGCGCAAAGATTTATATGTTACGAAAGATGATTGTTTAATCATTCGATTACACCGTTATAAAACAAATCAAAGGGGTAAACCGGTATACTTAAAGTTGCCAAAACAAGCTGACAATTTGTGCCCAGTCAAAGCAATAAAGGAATTTCTGTCAGTGAGGCCAAGCGTTCAAGCTCCACTTTTTTGTCATCGGGATGGGTCTGTTACAACTAGGACTCAATTCTCTGCAGTCTTAGCAAAAGCCATCAGTAAAACCGGCTTTTTAAGTGCACAGTACAAAACACACAGTTTTAGGATAGGTAGAGCCACTGATCTAGCTTCTGATGGATACCCGTCGGAAATCATAATGAAACTTGGTAGATGGACATCCAATTGCGTTAATCTCTATGTTCGAACATAGTATTAGCCTGCACGTCTTATAGGGTACAATACTGTTACGTCTGTTTCACAACAGTAGTAATTTACATTCCAAACGTAATGTTTTTTCATTAATTCGATTTTATCTCCGAAAAATTGTTTATTCAGATGTCTGGGTTGTGGGCGACTCGATCCCGTTCTGGGCCGGCGAACACGCAAAGGCGACCGGGAAGCCAAATCTTGGTATACCTAACATATCAATTGCTTGGTGGGCTGTCAGAGGTCTTCGTTGGAGAGCTTTCAGACATGCAGTTGAAACACAGGTCATACTTTCATCTCCACCTTCAATAATTTATATCAATTTAGGCGGAAATGACCTAGTTTATGAAAATACATGCGAGTTAAGAAGAATCATTGAGATAGAGATCAATTATTTACGGGAAGCATTCCCACGGGTATGAAACGTTGCCTGCGGCACAAAATGTGCCGCACTGAAACGAAGGCATCGCGCTTCCGACGGCGCAGGCATTGCGCAGGATGTTTACAAAAATAACGAGCACGGTGAGTAAAATTGAATGTTTTTGGTTATTGTCTTGTTACAGTAAACACTTTTTAGAAATCGGGGAATGCAGCGGGATGTAGTTATGTCTTGCCGACAAATCCATGCCCAGTTTGTGAAGATATATGTAATATTGTTATTTTGCGCGTGTTTTTCATCGGATACAGTAACGAGAAAATTACAAAAGCAGTGAATATTCCGAGTCATTTCACATCCTGCAGAAAAAGGAATGATGTATTTTTGTAGTATATTATAAAAAGACATGATATCTGATCGATTGAGATAAAATACATGTCAAGGAAAAGGCATATCCCCTCGTTCTGCCGATTTTTCAGTCCAGTGCCGCAGGCATCTCAATGGTGCCGCAGGCATCGCGAGGGGCGCAGTTATCTTGAATACTATTTCTAGTCAGTAGTATGTGTAATTTCGACCACCTAACATGTATTAAAGTACAAAAAAAAAATCAATAACAATGTTGTTCCTCCAGTTATTGTGTAAGACAATTCTTCTGAACCCGAACTTTGTAATATTAATAGCTATTTTAAGAAGTTTGCAGTATTTTTTCTCGCTGTTTTGGGGAATGGGGCCAGGTCGCTTCCAGCTGGGAAAATCACGTCATTTTATATCGAACTGGGATTATTTTCTCCTAAAATAACAATATTCAATTACCAAACATTACCATTAGTAACAATCATTGTTGCTTACTTCAAAGCAAGGTATGAAAACCAGCATTGGAGAACAAAACTGTCATAACTTTTGTCATTTTTCAGCCAGTTTTGATGTTTTTGTTTCAGCATCAAGTAGATCTATTGTTGTTTCTATTTTCTTTACAGTTTTGGTGACTATTTTGATTAGCGATGAGCTGAGTTCCCCACCCCCACCCTAACAAAAAAGAAAGAAAAACGAAAAAAAAAGAAATGGCAAAAAAATCACTGTTTTGGCTTTCCGCAAAAAAGGAACGAAACAAGACAAAAAAAAATCGTAAAAACATGAAACTTCCCTTAAAACGATACTGTTCACAAATTTTATGTGGAAAAGAAGCAAATTATGAAGTTATCGAATGTTAAGTATCTTGTTAATTTTATATTTTCAGATGGATGTTCATTCAGTGTGTATTTAAAGGGAAAAGAAAATGATTTAGAACTCCTTATGGTCAGACGTCAACTTTATGTGTACAGTCATTGCACAGACCTAAATCATATTTGAACGACAAAGAGTGAGTAAAGTACGTTAATATTTTTGTAGAATTTCAGAAATAATTAAAACAAGTTAAGCCCCTTTTTGGAGAAATTTTTCGAAAGATCTCAACTTCATTGGTTCTTTTCCACACAAAACTTGGGAACAGTAGTTTTAAATATTCTTCGTTCGTATTTAAATATCTTGACCTAACAGTAAATTTGGTGCTGATGTACTGTTACAGAAAAACATGGCGCGAGATGAGCCAAAGAAGTTTCATGTTTTTACGATTTTTTATTTGTTTTTGCGTTCCTTTTTTTTGGAACGCTGGAACGCAGTAATAGCGATTCTCACCAATACCTTATGTCTTTTCTTTATTTTTTTTTTTTTTGGAGGGGGGGGGGGGAGAGATTCAGCTCACCGCTTATAAAAAAAGTACGCCCGAACTGTAAAGAAAAAACTCTTGATGCTGAAACAAAAGCAAAAAAATTGGTTGAAAAATGACAAAAGTTATGACAGTTTTTGTGCTCCAATGTTGGTTTTCATACCTTGATTTGAACTAACTATCAATAATTGTTACAAATGGAAATGTTTGATAATTGAATATTGTTATTTCAGGGGAAATAATCCCAGTTCGATATAAAATGACGTGATTTTCTCAACTGAAAGGGATCTGACCCCATCCCACAAAACAGCGAGGAAAAATATTCAAACTTCTCAAAATAGCTATTAATATTACAAAGTTCGGGTTCAGAAAATTTTGTCTTACACAATAACTGGAGGAACACCATAATGGCATTGTTATTGATTTTTTATTGTACTTTAATACATGTTAGTTGGTCGAAATTACACATACTACTGACTACGATGGTATTCAAGATGACTGCGCCTCTCGCGATGCCTGCGGCACCATTGAGATGCCTGCGGCACTGGACTGAAAAGTCGGCAGAACGAGGGGTTATGCCTTTTTCTTGACATGTATTTTATCTCAATCGATCAGATATCATGTCTTTTTATAATATACTACAGAAATACATCATTCCTTTTTCTGCAGGATGTGAAATGACTCGGAATATGCCCTGCTTTTGTAATTTTCACGTTACTGTATCCGATGAAAAACACGCGCAAAATAACAATATTACATATTTCTTCACAAACTGGGCATGGATTTGTCGGCAAGACATAACTACATCCCGCTGCATTCCCCGATTTCTAAAAAGTGTTTACTGTAACAAGACAATAACCAAAAACATTCAATTTTTCTCACCGTGCTCGTTATTTTTGTAAACATCCTGCGCAATGCCTGCGCCGTCGGAAGCGCGATGCCTTCATTTCAGTGCGGCACATTTTGTGCCGCAGGCAACGTTTCATACCCGTGATTCCCAGATACAACAATAGTCTGGGTAGATATACTGCAGAGGCAAAATTGGCAAGGGGCATTTGGCGGGAAAAAGCCAATTGAAAAGAAAAGGAAACGCCTTAACCGCATTGCGCGGAAAATAGTAACCGAGTCCGGGAGAAGTGACGTCATCAGCCCCGACATTGACGCGGAAACAGCAATTTTTAGAAACGACGGCGTTCATTTAAATCTCGTCGGACTAGAATTCTACATAGATTACTTAAGGGATTCAATTAGGAAATTAATATAAGTAAAACAAATAGTAAACCTAAAAGCTGAATCTTCCATGTTAAAACCTCGTATATAGAATGCACATTTTACTAAATAGAATTTTGGGGGATAAATTGTTTAAATTTATTGTGGCGGAAAATTCTATAAACCGGAAGGTGATCAGGCGTGTCTGCTTACATTAGTTTACAATAAACTGATAATTATAATGGAAACAAATATTGTTTCATAAGTTTAATACATCTATTGTCTGGCGATAAGTTACAAGCACTGTATTTTCGGCGTGTGTTACTCTTATGTGGTTACTCTTATGATGTTATGTGGCTAGGGTTGAATAGGTTTTGCCCATAGTACTTGGCGAAATCTAGTTTTGTATTGCGTATTGCTTTGTATTGCGTTATCAACCCTCTAGCATGCAACTTACTGCTTTCCTTCACGCAGTGGTTTTGGTATGTGGTGACTCGTCATTTCCGGATACCTGGTCGTGTCTGGTAACTATCATGCCGTGACTACTGGCCCCGAAGTTGCCGTGCATTGCCACATTATGTTAAAGCTAGTCAAGTATTGCTACCTCGCTATGTCCGACAGTACAGAGTTACGTTATGTTGAAATAAAGCAGTATTGCTACCACTTAATGAGAGTGTAAATTATTTGTGACAGTGCAGAGTTTGTGTAAATAGTTTGCAGATATTTGCAAGACGCGCCTGGTCTCCTTCCGGTTACGTTATCACATACTTGGCGAGATACCTTGTCAAGTATATGTTTTTGAGCGGCCAATACAATACCCAACATTTTGTTCTTTTAGTAAATGTTTTATTTGTTTGGTTTATGATATATAAAGATATTAACATTGTAATATGAAATACTACCGTGTAGTAATTAAAAGGTATAAAGCATGGTTTATTTGTAATCCTTTCGAGTATTAAAATAACAAAATACTCACTTGTAATCTGAGAAAGAGATCTCATGTTTTTCATAAAGGTGCATCAACTTCAGTATTTTCTGATCTAGAAAAAAAAAAAATTTGTATACAAGTAATCCTACTGTACTTCTTAATAATGAAACAATAATATACATCATTGTACAATGCTTAAAATGCAAATAAACTAAACAAGTGGGTCATGAAGGGCTTGTATCACTCAGTTCATACCCCAAATGACCTAGTATCCAATTTGAACTAGATTTCATTAAAATTAACTTCAATTTGAACTAGATATCATTAAAAACATAAATTGGAACAACAAACATTTTGACGATGTTTTATGTAACTCAGGTAGAGCATGGTAACAAAGTTCTATGATTAAATCTAGTGAATTAGTATTTTAACCTATTATGACAGTTTAAAACCTGACCTTAATTTTATGAAGGCAAAAATTCCGATAATCAGATTTAAAATGTTGTCTATAAACAACGTTCTTGTATGATTTCATCTAGTGACCTAGTTCTTAACCTCAGTTAACCCAGTTTCTTACTTAACCTACTAGTAGAAGTGTTTAAGACAACTACTATTACAAAAGTTTCATAAACATAAGGTAGAAAATGCTGTTTGTTCTATGATTTTATCTAAAGATCTAGTTTTTAATCACAGACAATCCAGTTTCTACTTTGTTTGAGATTGTATTGGTGTAAACATTCTGACAAAGTTTTCAGAAGATCAGACAGAAAATATGACCTATAGACTGTTGTTGGTTTTTCTATGATTTTACCTCACGACCTAGCTTTTACCACAGATCATCCAGATTCAGACTTGACCTAGATTTTATATAGATAAACAAGCTGACAAAGTTTTATGAAAATCTAATAGAAAATGTGTTAACCTATTTCCTGACCTCGATGACCGAGTTATGAACTTGAAAGGGAAACATTCTGAACAATTTCATTAAGACTGGGCCAAAATTGTGACCTAAAGAATTGTGACCTCAATAGACAAACTACTGATTACGCCTGAAGCCAGACAGCTCAGCTTACAATAAGCACTTAGTGCTCAAATGACTAAATAGATGCACTGACATAGATGACTTTGCGTAACTGGGACAAAAGCAGACACCCAGTGTAATATTTTTTTATAATCATGTATACATTGCTTTTTATGCTATCTAAGAAATATGTGAAATCATTAACATTTGTGGAGAACTAAAGTTCTATGCAAGTAAATCCTAGAAAATAAATCCCACAGAACAGGTCAAATTTCCTTTCATTTTATGACTGTTCAATGTATGAAATTCACAAATTCATATCCCCACAATGTAGCCTTTTAGAGCAAAACCACAGATTTTCATACCAAAGAAATTTCACAGTATAATAAAAGTTTCATATGGATTAAGTTACAAATGAATTCAAAAGTGCATAGCTCAAAATGGCTTCAATATACGAGAGAAAATATTCTAATGAAATATTTTTTGAAATACATGTATCATAAAAACTGAAAAAATACTACTACTACCCTTACAGTTTTAAAAAGGTTTTGTTTTAGAGTTAAAAGAAATCAAGTATAAAATCTTGTAAAAGAAAAGGCAAATCTAACAAGCATAAACTGAACAACAAACCTGTAAGTGAAAGAGAGGCCCTGTATGCCCCTAGAAAAACACCAATATGATCGGAATGACAAGAAGTGGGGCACAGCTCCGTCAGTACCAAAATCAAGCTTACCAACAGGTCTGAAATATGTTTTAACAAGTCAATAGTAAACATGTTTCACCAAAGTGTTTTTGACTTCTATATAGTCTTAAGCAAGAAGGTATATGGTATTATACACTTTCTGAATGGCTTGCCAGTCAATAGTCAAAACTATTGCCCAAAGTCTGAATGACTGAACTTAGTGAAGGCCTATAGTTTTGACTATTGGTCAGCAAGTCATTCAGTTAGTGTTTTATTACACGACAATAGAAATTCATTTTTAAATATTTGGCTTATTAGCCCAGTAAACATGTGTAGAATATAAACTGGCTTATAGCACAGACTATTGACTGGTACTTATATAAGGAATCATGTAATAACAGTTGTTATTATCCATCAAGCCAATGACTGTCTACATCACAATAAATGAAACAGGTTTCAACCCTGGTGGCCATGCTTGCTGGTATTTGGGAATAATGTTTTTAACAGTCCTGGAAGAGGGTCATCCAAGATACGACTTTGTTAGAATATTTCAAAATCAAGCTATCTTTTTCCAACAAAAAGAGTTTTTAAGATTTTTATTTCTGTCACCAGGGCAACAAGAGTTTTGCATGTAATGCATTTAAAAAATTTGAAAGTGTACAGCCATGAACTATTCCTGTGAAGACTGGTTTAAGTGGATGATTAGTTTACTACCAGATGTTGTTACAACAGTTATTAACCAATGACTGATATTGGGTGATAAGACTTTGTGCTCAAGTTAGCTAAAAAGACAGCTACTATGATAATCTTAGCTAACTAAACTTTAGGAATATCTGCTCATTTTTTGCTCAAAATTTAATGCAGTGGCTGGATCAACATCAGAATTGTTATATCTTAACATAATACACATAGTATACTAAGAATTCAAAAGATAAACTCTTTATACAAGGTGTACAACTTTCAGATTATATCCCGTAATGCAAAAAAAAAAAAAATGACATATATACTTATTAGGATATCACACCTTTACACTCCTGACCATGCTCTCCAAACATCACAGGCAACAACGAGGAATGACTCATCACTATTGCAGAAATGTTTTCCATGGAAACTCCGAGTTCAATGTCACTTTGTTGGTATACAGATTGTAACAGGCTGACGTTAAACTTCAATGACTGTGGCTTTGTAAAGGCAAACCTTCAAAACAGTATTTGAATTTTACATATGATAATGATTTGCATGCTATTGCCATAACTGGATAAGGATCATGCATAAGGAATATTTGTATGAAATTATTTCAAATTCGAGCAAGCTGTTTCTGATAAGAAATTTTTAAAGTTCCACAATACAATCTTAACTTCTCTAGAACTCAATAGTCCCACAGAATTTTGTTGAGAGACAAGAAACGGCTGTCAGTTTTCAATAAATGATTACCAGAGAAATATCAGCAATCATTACTATTTAATGTAAGTACTTAGAATTACTATATAAATATGACAAAAAAGTATGCTGGAAATTGCAGCACCGATTTAAAATTGATGTAAATTTTATAGTTTCACTCTTTCAATAAAGACCAGGGCGGTGGGGGTGACCAAGTGTGAGTACACAACTTCACATGTTTATAATAAATGTTCATGGAAAAAAAAAAGATAGATGTTTTAATGATAGAAATCTTCATATCAACAAGGAATTATTACAACAGGGTTACCATTATCATAAGCTACGGAAAGCTTTCAGTAAATTTTACTACAGATCGTCAGAATTGTTAGAAAAATACAATACTAACCTAAAAACACTTTTAAAACTTGGACTTACACACCCAGAATACTATGGAGATGTAGTTTATAAAATTCAGAAAATTAAACACAGTCCTTATTTTAATTAAATATTTGTAAAATGGGTTTAAAAGTTTATCAAAAGAGGATATGATGCGAAAATCATGAAGCACAGTGCATGTTTAGTGTGTTTTTGGTGCTCTGTGCTTCCGAGAAATTTACCCTTACCTATCATCTTTTTTAAATTAATGAAATTCTACCAATTTGTTAGTTTGTTATGTACAAATATATGGATTTTTAAACTTTAATTTTTGTTTGTTTGTTTGTTTTGGGTTTAATGCCGTTTTTCAACTGTATTTCAGTCATGTAACGGCGGGCAGTTAACCTAACCAGTGTTCCTGGATTCTGTACCAGTACAAACCTGTTCTCCGCAAGTAACTGCCAACTTTCCCACATGAATCAGAGGTGGAGGACTAATGATTTCAGACACAATGTCGTTTATCAAATAGTCATGGAGAACATACGCCCAGCCCGAGGATCGAACACGCGACCCCGCGATCCGTAGACCGACGCTCTACCTACTGAGTTTTAAACTTTGAATTACAAAAGAGACCCTGATGAAATTGTGAGTGCACTACAACATTATGGTGAACTAAATTCAGTTTAAGTTTCATAGTTCTAGGTCAAATAGGTCACAAGTTATGAAGCAGAAATTGTCATATTTATAGTACCCTATAAATTATAGTTAACACTAGAAACTTCTAAGGGCCATAACTGTAATGTTACTTGTGCAATCTGGCTGAAACTTAATGGGCTGCATTTCCCTATTGTGGTGAACATGTATATGAAGTTTTATTTAAATATTCCCAACCACTTCCTAGACATGGCTCCAGATGGACGGACGGACAATGCCAAAACTGTATCCCTCCACCTTTGGTCGGGGATAACAATTTCAAAATACTGATATTATTAACATAAGTGTGTGTAATCACAAAATAATGCCAAAACCTCTGTTCAGATAAGACTGTCAGGCTTATCAGCCATATAAGATTAATTCTTGATTATTGATTATCCCTTATCAGTGTTATGTAAAGGAGGTAATATTGGCTTCTGTTTTGTAAGGTAAAGAGCTGAAGTTTGAAGGGCATATCATTTCTGTTCCTTCGTGATAAGAATCTTTTGTGTTTGCTGAACATTGTAAGTAAGGAAACTTTAGCCGATTATTGATATAATGATATCTTTATCAGTCAAGGACAGATTTTCATTATTAAAAAAGAATGTCATAAGCCGCGAGAATTATATGAACATAACTTCTTAAAAAAAATGTAGCTCAAAAAGTCAGAATATAAGGATGGAAACACACCTGGTAAATAATATCATCAAAATTTTAAGATAAAACTTCAGCTGACTGTGTGCTATGGTTTGGAACATAAAATTTTCAAAATGGCTAACAGTGTACCTGGGATGGTTTTAACTGACAAAAATATTGCTACTAAAACAGAGGACGTGGAATCTAAAATATATTGTGACCCTTGTGAAGAGGATGGTGAGGTAAAACCAGCAGAAGGATTCTGTGTGGAGTGTCAACACTACCTGTGTGACCAGTGCTTCAAGTATCACTGTCTTCCAAAACCATCACGTCACCACAGATTGCTAGGGAAAAATGAAATCCCGAAGAGAAAGGTCACAGGTAGTCTATCAGAAATTTGTTCCAAGCATGAAGGTGAGATAATGAAATATTACTGCAAAACTCACGAGACAGTTGGCTGCAACTCTTGTATGATCATAGAACACAAGCCCTGTCATGAAATATGTACCCTAGCAGATATTGCAAAAGGGATGGAAATCTCTAACCAGTACAAACAATTCTGCAAAAAACTGAATGAAATAAACACAGACCTTGAACGGCAGATAAAAATTGCAAGACAGAACATTGAAATCAGTAATTCTTGTACAGCAGCTGCTATTTCTCACATAAATGAATTTCAGAAGAAAATAAACCAGCAATTTGAATTGCTTCGACAACAAATAATGAAAGAAGCAGAAGACAAGGAGAAAAGTGATATCAACAGGATTGATGGTCTACAAGAAAAAGTAGCAAGTGCTAAAGAAGATCTTCAAAATCTGAAAGATGACATACAAGTTCTTGAAGAGACAAAACAAAGCAAGCAGCTTTTCATTGCAATAAACAAAAGTAAAGAGAGAGTAAAAACTTTAGAACAGGAACTGGATACAGTAAGGAAGAATGGCAAAGTAAGGAAATATTCCTTTGTTCCAAATGAATTCTTGACAAGCATGCTTAAGAATATTGATGCCCTTGGTGAACTGTGTATACACGAAGAAGGGGAATCAGCCGAGGATCTGAGAAGTTCATACGGAAATTATCCCGAATATGGAATGCCTAAAGGTGTCGCTTTATCTGACAACAGATTGATAGTCCTAGATACCATCTACAACCGTGTCAGGCTATATAGCAAAGAGAAAGGCAAGTTTGTTTCTGAAGAAAGACTCACATCTTGCCCATGGGATATTGTCATACTTGATGAAAGTAAGTTTGCTGTTACAATGCCTAATGAAAAGAAAATCCAAATTCTATCTGTTGCAGATGAAAAGATTACAGTAAGTAAAGACATAAGTGTTGATGCTAGGTGTGAGGGTATAGAATATGCTCAGGAAAAGCTGATTGTTGCTTGCAACAGACCTGCCAAAGTTCTGATTCTTGATATGACAGGTACTGTCATTCAGAATACTTCATTAGATTTAACAGTGGACAGGGTATTTCAACAACCTGCTTATATTGCCTTCTATGAAGCAAAGGCACTATTCTGTATAACAGATAGAAAGGGAAACTGTGTTGTAACAATGACAACTGAAGGTAAAGTACAAAATGTTTACAGACATGAGGATATAAAAATGCCAATATCATTGTACATAGAGGATGATACAATCGTTACTGCAAACTTTGAGAACTTTATGGTGGGTGTTATAGATCTGACAACTTGTGAATGCAGCACTGATCAGGAAGAATGTGGCTTTTTCACAGGAAAACAATCAATACATAAAACTGGTTTCATTTGTGGTTGTGTATGGAACAAGACAGACAGACAGACAGATATCTTAACTTATTCTCCCAAGGCAAACACATTTTCACATGGGATTACAGTGCATCCAGGATGGAAGCACAGGAGTTTGCTCAATAAATCAAAGAAGTATAACAGGTCAGAGATCCAGGTTGGCAGCCTCAGGCCTTGGTTCGATTCTATGAAGAGCGATTTTGAAGGCAAATGATGACAGATTGCTGTCAGCTAAACACCATTAATTAAATTTTGAAAGACGGAAATTTAATTTTCAAAGGTACTTACATAACAGGTCATAATTTTATCTAAATGTTACATATTTTACCTAAAATATACATGAAAGCTTTGGTATTCAGCCATTCTGTGTTCAGCTTCTGGTCTGTCAGGAGTAAACAATCCGTAGGCATTGTTTAGCAACAATCAGAGAATCTTAGCATCACATAGGTTATGGGCAAACATTGTAATTGTTCAGTCAATCCAACCTAAAAATCAACAGGGGTCATCTGCTGGTCATGATCAACCTCCCTATTAAGTTTCGTGATCCTAGGTCCAAGCGTTCTCAAAGTATCGTCCGGAAAGGGTTTAACTGTTACGGGTCAATGTGACTTCACCTTTGGCCAACTGACTTCAAAATCTGCAGGGGTCATCTACTGGTCATGACCAACCTCCCTATTAAGTTTCATGATCCTAGGCCCAAGCGTTCTCAAGTTATTGTCTGGAAAGGTCCATGTGCACCATATTGTAGATTGGTATAGCCAAATATGTTATCAAACTATAAATAAAGTCGTTATTATTATTATCATTATTAATAAAGGGTTAAAATGTTCCGGGTCATTGTAACCTTGACCCTTGACCTCAAAATCAATAGGGGCCATCTGCTGGTCATGATAAACCTCTATGATCTTTCATGACCCTAGGCCTAAGCCTTCTCAAGTTATCATCCAGAAACTGTTAAACTGTTCCTGGCCAATGTGACCTTGAACTTCGACCTAATGACCTCAAAATCAATTGGGGTCATCTGCTGGTTATGACCAAACCCTCTATCAATTTTCCTGATCCGAGGCCCTAGTGTTTTTGAGTTATTGCCCGTAAACCGTTTTACTATTCCTGGTCACTGTGACCTTGACCTTTGACCTACTGACCATAAAATTAATACGAGTCATCTGCTTGTCATGACTAACCTCCCTATCAACTTTCATGATCCTAGGCTCAAGCAATCTTGAGTTATCATCCAGAAACCGTTTATCTGTTCCAGGTCTGTGACCTTGACCTTTGACATACTGACCTCAAAATCAACAGGGGTCATCTGCTGGTCATTACAAACCTCCCTATCAACTTTCATGATCCTAGACCCAAGCATTCTTGAGTTATCATCCGGAAACCGTTTAATTGTTCAGGGTCACTGTGACCATTCATGTTCAAAGAACAAAATTTTAAGTCAACAGGGTTATTATATCGCATTTGGGAAAAAATCCCCCTTGTATCCTACTTAGAGTGAACAGATTCCCTGTATTCTGGGTTTCTCGGGTGTTGTCATTTATTGTTGATGGGTGCTATGGGCGTGTGACTTGGAATCTTGGCGCATCCTCCGGTACGCGCCGGGTTGTTTATCATTTGTCAAATTCCATGCGCTGTCAGTATTTACATTAGTAGAGGAAGAAAACTCACCATGCTACATGACAGGAAAATTTCAATTTGCTTCCGCATTATATAACTTAAATCTCAGATCAACAAATAATCTTAATCTGCATATTCCTAAGCCTAATCTTGAGGTTTATTGAAAATCACTTTCTTATTCTGGAACTATAATCTGGATTCTAACACGACCAGCGAATAACCTACTTTGTTTTTTAGAGTTTTTTTTAAGAATGATAAGCATTTGTGTTTATTTCATTTTGTAATTATATATTCTGTATTTTATAATATTACTATGTCTTTGGTAAACATTATTTGATGTAAATACCTTGTAAAAATGTTGAGGCATATATGGAAGATTGTTTTGGCGAATATGTAGCCTCATTTAAATAAAGTCTTTATCATTATTATTATTATTTAAATTGATTGCAAAATGTGGTCTCTATATTGTTTACAAGAAATTGTGGATGGACGGACGACAGACAAAGAGTGATCACAAAAGTTACATGACAGGTGAGATAAAAAGGATCAGTCATAACAAAATCTTTTCATTTTGCTACTCTAGAGTTCGTCTCTCCAGTCAGGAAGACATGTCTATAGTTGCTGCACATTTGCGTTATTTTATTTTCTAAATCATTTAAATCATCATTGTTAAAGAAACCAGAGTTCTCTGGCGGAAGATAAATAGGTCCGACAATAATATTTTCATTTATTTTAGTATAGACCCAGTCTGTAGATATTCTCAAGTATTGTAATAAAGGGCGCTTATTGTTTACACCCATAAATCCCAATACCTCCAGATTTGCGCTTATACTTTTGACTTCTATGTTTCGAGAAAAATACATAACCATTCATATTAACGATATCAGTACAGTCAAGGTGTGTACCGAAACACAAAATATATCATACGTATGTATAAATTCACAAAAATGAGAGTTATTGAGATACTTTTTAAGTCCATTAACATTGGGACAACCAAATTCAATAGAATTTGGCAGAGTATTCATGCCAGAATCAACCTCATTGCTATCCCAGTGAGTTTGATAGCCAATCTTCGTCGCAACAGGTGGCATATATCAGGCCTGTTAATGACGGGTTCAGGTCCAGTGTCCTATATATTCTTGCCTTCCTTTGATGCGGCGTTGCAATCTGGAGCGTGATTATACAGTCCACAGTGATGGGGAGATTGCGACTGTAGTTGCCGAGGCACATGGCAGCTGCTCGGTGGAGACCCAACAGGGCTATGCTCCTGCATTTGATATGCGCTTGGCAGGTTGTTACTTGACAATGTATCTATGCACAAGAATTGTGAGATTGTGTGTGAGAAATATTATTGTAACATGACTTTGTGTTATTTTACACCAATTCACTGTACTTAAAAATACTTGGTAACGTGTTAGAATCGAAATAACATATCTCAATTAGTGATTTGCTCTTGAATAAAATTGTTTGTCATTCAGATGTGTATTATTATATCACTCGGACTGCACCCTCGTGATATAATTCTTTCGCATCTCAACTCCAAACAATGATTTTATTCAACGACAAATCACTGGATGAGATATATTATTTCTTAAGTAACTACTGTTTTTCCAACGTCAATGCCATTGCCTTGCATGATGAGGTTCCATTTGGGGAACATATCGGCTACAGTTTTGCCATCCATAATGATTTTGGCAGGGATTAAACGATGCCCACTTTACTTTCAGGATAGTCTGCTCTAAGTTTCCTAGCTTGTACAGTTTCTGGGGGGAAGTCATGATTGATATTGTAATTTGAAATTGAAGTTGAAATTGTCGAATTTCTTTAATTGGTGAGACTCAGCAGTTAAAATGTGGTTTAAGTTGCAGTGTAACTGTGAGTAAGGAACGTAGCATTCCCTTTGTATATTCATCCTTGTTCTACTTTCCCCTTCAACACCCTCCCCTACACCCATTTCTACCACTTACCCATTCCTCCCAAACTATCTAAATTTTTCATAAAATTAAAATGTACTTGTTGGATTTTTGAAGCAATCCATCTATAATGTTTTTCCGTTAAAGCTTATTTTTGTTGTGGGCCTACTTTGCAAATGCATGGCTCTCAGACTGTGTTTGTGGTGCTCTGTGCTTCAAAGAAATCTACCCTTTCCTATTATCTTTTATAGTTTGACAGTCTAAGCAGTAAGAATGTTTGCGCTTCTTTAGTTGGAAAGATTTAGCAGTTAAAATGTTAGACTGTCTTTAATTGGAGGGACTCAGCAGTTGAATTTGAGTTTCTATAGTTTGAGACATTACGCAGTTAAAATGTTAAGAGTGTCTTTAATTGGAGAGACTCAGCAGTTGAATTGTTTGAGTTTCTATAGTTTGAGACATTACGCAGTTAAAATGTTAAGAGTGTCTTTAATTGGAGAGACTCAGCAGTTGAATTGTTTGAGTTTCTATAGTTTGAGACATTTAGCAGTTAAAATGTTAGACTGTCTTTAATTGGAGGGACTCAGCAGTTGAATTGTTTGAGTTTCTATAGTTTGAGACATTTAGCAGTTAAAATGTTAGAGTGTCTTTAATTGGAGAGACTCAGCAGTTGAATTGTTTGAGTTTCTATAGTTTGTGACATTACGCAGTTAAAATGTTAAGAGTGTCTTTAATTGGAGAGACTCAGCAGTTGAATTGTTTGAGTTTCTATAGTTTGAGACATTACGCAGTTAAAATGTTAAGAGTGTCTTTAATTGGAGAGACTCAGCAGTTGAATTGTTTGAGTTTCTATAGTTTGAGACATTACGCAGTTAAAATGTTAAGAGTGTCTTTAATTGGAGAGACTCAGCAGTTGAATTGAGTTTCTATAGTTTGAGACATTTAGCAGTTAAAATGTTAGACTGTCTTTAATTGGAGGGACTCAGCAGTTGAATTGTTTGAGTTTCTATAGTTTGAGACATTTAGCAGTTAAAATGTTAGAGTGTCTTTAACTGGAGAGACTCAGCAGTTGCATTGTTTGAGTTTCTATAGTTTGAGACATTACGCAGTTAAAATGTTAAGACTGTCTTTAATTGGAGGGACTCAGCAGTTGAACTGTTTGAGTTTCTATAGTTTGAGACATTTAGCAGTTAAAATGTTAGAGTGTCTTTAATTGGGGTGCACGACATTTCGTTGAAACACATTTGGTCGAACAGGCAAATGGACGAAAAGACATTATGCCTAATGGGCATTATGCAGAATGCGACAATTAGTCGATAAAATTAACAGGCCACGACACTTGGTCGAAAATAAATTATTATTGATAATTACTCAAATTAAACGATCAGTAAACGCCTAAAGGTGTTGTTTGTTGTTGATTCCCTAAAGTCCTTTTGATTAGAAAGAATATTAGATGAATTATGTTCACAAAAGAGAAATCATAATCCGGTCTTGGATTTTCTGAAGGGAATAAGCTTTAACATCAAATATTGACTTTATGGTGTATCTAGACAATGTTATTTAAATGGAATTTCAAGTGCTGCTGTCATCAATTGTAATGTAACATGTGATTTTTTAACAGTATATTGTGTACTGTTCAAATAGAGTTGAGGTTAAGTTATGATGAATAAATATTTGATGATGATTCAAGCTGAGTCTACTTTAATCGAGTTGAAAACTGTAAACATATCGGCAAAATGGGTAAGTTAAATTCGACTAAATTCGACCAAATTCGACAAAAATTCTGTTAAATATTCATTCGACATAAAGTCCTATGAGACCAATTGTACACTCGACTAATTGTCCTTTCTATCTAATGTCTTTTCGACCAAATGTTTTTCGACGAATAGTCAAGGAAGCCTTTAATTGGAGGGACTCAGCAGTTAAAATGTTTGAGTTTCTATTTTTGAGAGACTCAGCAGTTAAAATGTTTGCATTTCTGTAGTTGGAGAGACTTTGCAGTTAAAATGTTTCAGTTTCCATAATTGGAGAGACTTTGCAGTTAAAATGTATCAGTTTCTGCAGTTGGAGAGACTTTGCAGTTAAAATGTTTCAGTTTCCATAATTGGAGAGACTTTGCAGTTAAAATGTCAGTTTCTGCAGTTGGAGAGACTTTGCAGTTAAAATGTAGCAGTTTCTGCAGTTGGAGAGACTTTGCAGTGAAAATGTAGCAGTTTCTGCAGTTGGAGAGACTTTGCAGTTAAAATTATCAGTTTCTGCAGTTGGAGAGACTTTGCAGTTAAAATGTATCAGTTTCTGCAGTTGGAGAGACTTTGCAGTTAAAATGTAGCAGCTTCTGCAGTTGGCGAGACTTTGCAGTTAAAATGTTACAGTTTCTGCAGTTTGAGAGACTTTGCATTTAAAATGTAGCAGTTTCTGCAGTTGGAGAGACTTTGCAGTTAAAATGTTTCAGTTTATGCAGTTGAAGAGACTTTGCAGTTAAAGTGTTTCAGTTTCTGTTGCTGGAGAGACTTTGCATTTAAAATGTAGCAGTTTCTGCAGTTGGAGAGACTTTGCAGTTAAAATGTTTCAGTTTCTGCAGTTGAAGAGACTTTGCAGTTAAAATGTATCAGTTTCTGCAGTTGGAGAGACTTTGCAGTTAAAATGTTTCAGTTTCTGCAGTTGAAGAGACTTTGCAGTTAAAATGTTTCAGTTTCTGTTGCTGGAGAGACTTTGCATTTAAAATGTAGCAGTTTCTGCAGTTGGAGAGACTTTGCAGTTAAAATGTTTCAGTTTCTGCAGTTGAAGAGACTTTGCAGTTAAAATGTATCAGTTTCTGCAGTTGGAGAGACTTTGCATTTAAAATTATCAGTTTCTGCAGTTGGAGAGACTATGCAGTTAAAATGTAGCAGCTTCTGCAGTTGGCGAGACTTTGCAGTTAAAATGTTACAGTTTCTGCAGTTTGAGAGACTTTGCATTTAAAATGTAGCAGTTTCTGCAGTTGGAGAGACTTTGCAGTTAAAATGTTTCAGTTTCTGCAGTTGAAGAGACTTTGCAGTTTAAATGTTTCAGTTTCTGTTGCTGGAGAGACTTTGCAGTTAAAATGTAGCAGTTTCTGCAGTTGAAGAGACTTTGCAGTTAAAATGTTTCAGTTTCTGTTGCTGGAGAGACTTTGCATTTAAAATGTAGCAGTTTCTGCAGCTGGAGAGACTTTGCAGTTTAAATGTTTCAGTTTCTGTTGCTGGAGAGACTTTGCATTTAAAATGTAGCAGTTTCTGCAGCTGGAGAGACTTTGCAGTTAAAATGTTTCAGTTTCTGTTGCTGGAGAGACTTTGCATTTAAAATGTAGCAGTTTCTGCAGCTGGAGAGACTTTGCAGTTAAAATGTTTCAGTTTATGCAGTTGAAGAGACTTTGCAGTTAAAATGTTTCAGTTTCTGTTGCTGGAGAGACTTTGCATTTAAAATGTAGCAGTTTCTGCAGCTGGAGAGACTTTGCAGTTAAAATATTTCAGTTTCTGCAGTTGAAGAGACTTTGCAGTTAAAATGTTTCAGTTTCTGTTGCTGGAGAGACTTTGCAGTCAACATGTTTTTGTTTTTTTTTGTAGCTGAAGAGACTCGGCAGTTAAAATGTTTGAGTTTCTTTGGCTGTAGAGACTCAGCAATTAAAACTAGAAAATGCTTTTGTAAAAAAGCGCATGTCTCCCCCAATGCAAAGTCCTATAGGCAAGAAGTCAATAGGGGTCAGGAGCAAAAGTCAAAGAGACACTGATGGTTGGCTGCAATAGGGATCATCTACTTGGCATGTCCAGTCATCCCGCTAAATTTCAACACTCTTGGCCTAGTGGTTCTCAAGTCACTGTTCAGGCTCCTGTGACCCTAACCTTTGATCAAGTGACCTCAAAATAAATAGGGGTCATCTACTCTGCATGTCCAATCATCCTAATAAGTTTCAACATTGTAGGTCAAGTGGTTCTCAAGTTATTTCCAAAAAATGATTTTACATGAACAGGCCACTGTGACCTTGACCTTTAATTGACTGGCCCCAAAATCAATAGGGGTCATCTACTCTGCATGTTCAATCATCCTATGAAGTTTCAACATTCTGGGTCAAGTGGTTCTCAAGTTATTGATCGGAACTGGTTATCAATGTTCAGGCCCCTGTGACCTTGACCTTTAACGGAGTGACCCCAAAAACAATAGGGGTCATTTACTCTGCATGAACAATCATCCTAGGAAGTTTCAACATTCTGGGTCGAGAGGTTCTCAAGTTATTGATTGGAAATGGTTTTCCATGTTCAGGCCCCTGTGGCCTTGACCTTTAACAGAGTGACCCCAAAATCGTTAGGGGTCATCTACTCTGCATGACCAAACTTCCTATGAAGTTTCATCATTCTGGGTCAAGTGGTTCTCAAGTTACTGACCAGAAATGGTTTTCAATGTTCAGGCCCCTGTGACCTTGACCTTTAATGGAGTGACCCCAAAATCGATAAGGGTCATCTACTTTGCATGTACAATCATCATATGAAGTTTCAACATTCTGGGTCAAGTGGTTCTCTAGTTATTGATCGGAAATGGTTTTCCATGTTCAGGCCCCTGTGACCTTGACCTTTGATGGAGTGACCCCAAAATCAATAGGGGTCATCTACTCTTTATGACCAATCATCCTATGAAGTTTCAACATTCTGGGTCAAGTGGTTCTCTAGTTATTGATCGGAAATGGTTTTCCATGTTCAGGCCCCTGTGACATTGACCTTTGACGGAGTGACCCTAAAATCAATAGGGGTCATCTACTCTTCATGACCAATCATCCTATGAAGTTTCAACATTCTGGGTCAAGTGGTTCTCTAGTTATTGATCGGAAATGGTTTTCCATGTTCAGGCCCCTGTGACCTTGACCTTTGACGGAGTGACCCCAAAATCAATAGGGGTCATCTACTCTTCATGACCAATCATCCTATGAAGTTTCAACATTCTGGGTCAAGTGGTTCTCTAGTTATTGATTGGAAATGGTTTTCAATGTTCAGGCCCCTGTGACCTTGACCTTTGACAGAGTGACCCCAAAAACAATAGGGGTCGTCTACTCCAGCAGCCCTACAACCCTATAAAGTTTGAAGGTTCTATGTCAAATGGTTCTCCAGTTATTGCTCGGAAATGAAGTGTGACGTACGGACGGACGGACGAACTGACACACAGGGCAAAAACAATATGTCTCCTGGGGGAGACATAATTTGTTGTTGTTTTTTTGTAGCTGAAGAGACTCGGCAGTTAAAATGTTTGAGTTTCTAAAGTTTGAGAGACTAAACAGTTAAAATGTTTGTGCTTCTTTATATATAGTTGGGGAAACTTTGCAGTTAGAATATTTTAGGTTTTTTTTCATTAAATGCCAACACAGTGTACTCACACTGATTTTCACTGTAAACTAGTACAATAAACAACTTATGAATTGCAAATAACAAAATAAGAAATGTACATGACTTGCAAAATGCACAGAGAAATTGTTTTTGAACTATTTACCTCAATGTTCAAGTTACAAGTACAGGTCAACAGTACAGCAGTTCTTGGCTTACCTTAATGTTGACTCAACAAGTTTAGGCCAACAGTCCTGCAACTCTGACATGGCTGCTAGTGTCTCAAAGTCATTCTAATCATTTTTTTTCCACTGTCTTGAATATAAGATTCCAGAAAGTGTGGATACCGCTGGTTTTCAAGTCACTGGATACCACTGCAGCTCTAACTTTAATAAATTACTTAAACCATAAGCATTGTTCAAATATGAGAATTATTTTTCATAACTACCAAATGAATGAATCATATCTTCCAAAACAGTTTTACTGTATTTATAGTAAATAATATTGGCAAGTAGGTTAACACATTTAAGTGATGGATTGTCACACACTGACACCAAAACAATAGGGATGTTCCTCAAGGTCATCCTGTAAAGTTTGGAAGCTGTAGCTGTTATACTCTCTTAAGACTCCAAAAACAGATGTTGACAGACTGACTATAAAACGGACAATGCCATTCCATATTTGTGAAGTCCCCCACAGTGGTGCTGAGGTTATTGTCTTAAATGTTTCTGGATGGATAAAAGAGATGAATGAACAGGGCAAAGTAATGCCTATGTAGCCCCCTATATCAAGAATTCACCCAACGGAAGTGTTGTACAAGCCATAAAATCTAATAATTCAAACCCTATGACTAAACCTAAAATTATTTGTTATAAATCTTTTTAAAAAACCTGTGTACACCCGGCTAGGATATCCAACAATTTGTCCTCTATGTCTGATCTACATATTTTATCCACATCCACTGTACTATATACAGCTATCAGGCATTTGATACAGATCGGTACAAGTTTCTCCTTATTGTCTACACTGTACACCATACATAGCAGATCTATATGGTGGGGTTTCATAGTCTCCTGTGCCAATGTAACAGCTAACTTTTTCTTCATCTTTGATATCAACTTTTCTCCTGAAATGCCAAACAGTTTTTCTCAAATTTACCTGAACATTTATAATAAAATTTACAAACTGATACACCTGCATGGACTGCTCTCTCAATGTAGTGGGGAAACATACAACAATTTAGCCCAAAGACTGATAAGCAAGTATGCTTTCGAACTTGCTACCAGTTTAGATTTTATTCATTTTTTTGAGTTTAAAGATGACATATTCATCAAAAATTTAAGAGCAGCAAACCCGGCATATAAATCACTATGCAATAGTATGACTATTATTGAAATACATGAATAATATCTGTTCAATATTGTGACGCCAACGCCAGTGGTACAGCAATAGCTCATGTGACCTTAGTCACAGCAAACTAAAACGTATATAATAGACAAAGTTTAGCATTCAACCTATTAATAAAAACAATCATTTCATTTATGGATTTGACAGATAAGCAATGATGCAGCAATACCTCACCCAAAGAGGAGATAAATGCTAGACCTGTATATTTGTAATTTTACTGCTATCTTTTTGGTGCACGATTCCCCATCCCCACTGTGCTCAATTCTAAATTACTATATCCTGAAATCTTGCAAATTTATCTCATGCATTTTCCCACTGTAAAAAAAAACCCTGTCAGAGATTACATCATAAAGAGGGAAGTTTTTTTTTCTACTATTTCATAAACTCGAAACCTAGAAAATCACATTAACCAACACTCGTTTGTGACAAGATATGGTCCCATCACAGGCTAGCTGCTCAATCATCTATAATGATTTTTATTCTATATCACACTAGTAATCTTACTAAATTTATCCTTAAACTTTACTTTGTATACCGTACTCACCAAGAAGGTCACTGCCAGTTAAAAGCTCTGCAAGTTCCAATAAATCACTGGCATTTTTTACAACATCACCACCACACAGGGAAAGTAACTGTGACGTAAACATGTTCAAGACTGTTTCTGCTGCTGGTATTCGCTGACCTGCTTGAAAAGTAAAACCAACTGAGAAATAACACAAATTTCAGGACGTTTATTCTTTATCAAAATTTAAGGATTACCAAACCATTAAACTGCAATTATGTAAATACTGGTCACACTTTGCATATACAACAACAGAGAACAGATGCTTCTAAATGAGCTACATCGTGACACTGGAGGACACTGTCCTCATACAGCCTCATATAAATACATACACAATATTTGCCCAGAACATAAAACAGTTTTCACACAAAAACATGTACTAACAAACAGTATTGTTAAACAAAACAATGTTTGGGATAAGAAGAGTTATAGAACCTAAGTCATCCTTTGATATTATCATGACAAAGAAATGTGAGCAGTCTCATTCAGCAGTGATGTCTAGTTACAGAGATACTAACTCATTCTAGTCTCATTGACAACTGCATACAAAACTTTGAGTTTGCAACAAAATATGCTCACCGCATTTTCCTTGTTCTGCAAGCACCAGTCTAATATATTTTATGACAATCTTGACATTTTCAGTAGTGGTCCAGTCTTGATCCGCAGACTGTATCATCTTTCCCACTGTTACCTTCACTACTGCATTATTCTCCATGAAAAACTGAACCAGTCTGGCATGTTCAGAAAACAAAAACAACTTCTCTACAGTTCTTTCAGAGCACTGTGCTGATAGAACTGGAAATCTTTTGAAAAATCTGCACAAGAGATCAGTAGATTTTTTGCCATTTACAAAGCAGTTAATGAGAGTATAAAGTCCATTTTCAGTCAGTTTAGCAACTGTGAAGTCTGAGTTTATGAGCCTTTGTATTAAATTTTCAAACAATGGCACGAGCAAACTGTCATCTGCCTCATCTTCGTCAGGAAAAGCATTCAAAACGAGGTCAAGCATCTGTCGACACTGATCAGCGGTGCACTTTAACACAAACACAGTCAATACTTTAAAAACTGAATGCCCAATGAGCTCCCTTTTTACACTCTGTAAGGCTGATATTATTCTCTGGTAGTAGTAGTCCAACGTGCCTTCAAGCTGTAAATTTTGCTCAAAAGTCACTTCAAACAATTCAGTAACTAAGTCAGTCACAGTGTTTGCAATTCTTGTAGACTGTTTGTCTGAAGCATCAAGTAGAAAGAACTGTTTACAGACTGGATGATCGAGGACTGATCTGACAGATAAATATAACACATTCTCATCACGTTTATCAAGCAGTTCATGCACTGTTTGATCACAAACTTCTTTCTGGCTAGTTTCCTGATCTTCAGAAATCTCCTTAATACTTGAGATAATAGATTTCTTCAAAGTTTTTATATGCTTCACGTATCTTTTATCTGCATGCTGAAAATACAGAAAACAATCTCAAATAAAATACTAAAACTTAAAAATGTTCAATTCCTATACATTGGTCATTCAAGATGCTTTAATTTTCAGTTCTTCTTTGTATCTGGAAATTTATAAATAAGGTTAATCATTTTAACATGGAACTTACAACTTTGAATTTATACTAGGACAAATTGAATCCTGCAAGATAACAATAAAGAGCTGTGAGGTCTTGGACATTGAAGAAAATACCTTAACTATTGCGGCATGGGTATCACTATATCTATGGTATGGAAGAAATGCAGTAAAATTCTGGATAATCTACAGTAAGACATGTACAGACAGGATGAAACAAACTACCGCAGTAAAACTAGAAGCGATTTTTCATTTTAAACTTTGCACTTTTTACAGCAATATGTATTCTATATGAAGTGACTTGCTCAGCCATCAGTTACCAAGAAACCTGACTTTACATGCGTTAAGACTACATACCAGTTTCAGATCTGGTGGGTTCAAGATAGCTGACTGTATTGCCAAATGATGTATGTGGGATATAAGGTATCTAACTGTATAGTCAAGTGAGGTATGTGAGATATAAAATACCTGTCTGCATTGCTGTATGATGTACAGTAAGTGTAAAAGATCTTGCTGTATCCTACATCTAGGGCTTGCATCTTCAGTAATGATTGCTTCATTCTGAGACAGAAAGTTCTCATAACTTGACTTGGTGGACAACGTCTCTGAATCTGTGACATCAGTCTGAAAATTAGAAATACAAGATAGATATAAACTAGAAGACGCTTTTGTAGAAAAGCGCATGTCTCCCCCCATGCATAGTTGTATAGGCAAGAAGTCAATAGGGAACATGAGCGAAAGTCAAAAAGACACTGATGGTTGACAGCAATAGGGATCATCTACTTGGCATGTTCAATCATCCCACTAAGTTTCAACATTTTAGGCCTAGTGGTTCTCAAGTTATAAATTGGAAACGATTTTCCATGTTCAGGCCCCTGTGACCTTGACCTTTGATCGAGTGACTTCAAAATCAATAGGGGTCATCTATTCTGCATGTCCAATAATCCTATGAAGTTTCATCATTCTGGGTCAAGTGGTTCTCAAATTACTGATCAGAAATGGTTGACCATGTTCAAGCCCTTGTGACCTTGACTTTTAATAGAGTGACCCCAAAATCTATAGGTGTCATCTACTCTGCATGTCAAATTATCCTATGAAGTTTCAACATACTGGGTCAAGTGGTTCTCAAGTTACTGATAGGAAATGGATTTCCATGTTCAGGCCCCTGTGACCTTGACTTTTAATAAAGTGACCCCAAAATCAACTAGAGTTGTCATGGGAGTGACGAATTATACCCCCACAATATGGCCTTGTCACAGAAATAAGTCAATGTCAAAGCTGAACTTACTTGACCTTTGACCTACTGACCTCAAAATCAATAGAGGTCATCTGCTGGTCATGATCAACCTCCTTATGAAGTTTCAAGATCCTCGGCCCAAGCGTTCTCAAGTTATTGTCCGAAAAAGGTTTAAATGTTCCGGGTCATTCTGACCTTTGAAACTCAAAATCAATACAGGTCATCTGCTGATCATGAACAACCTCTCTATTAACTTTCATGATCCTAGTCCCAAGCGTTCTGAAGTCATTGTCCAAAAACAGTTTAAATGTTCCGGGTCACTGTGACCTTTGACCTACTGACCTCAAAATCATTAGGGGTCATCTGCTGGTCATAACCAACCTCCCTATCAATTTTCATGATCCTAGGCCCAAGCATTCTCAAGTTATCATCCGGAAACCGTTTAACTGTTTCGTGTTATTGTGACCTTGACCTTTGACCTACTAGCCTCAAAGTTGAACTTGACCTGTATTCAATCATGTTACTCCTGCGTACAAAAATTTATGATCCTAGACCCAAGTGTTCTCAAGTTATCATCCGGAAACGTTTAACTGTTCCGAGTCACTGTAACATTGACCTTTGACCTACTGACCTCAAAGTCGAACTTGAACTGTATTTTATGATATTACACCTGTGTACCAAAATTTATGATCCTAGGCCCAAGCGTTCTCAAGTTATCATCCGGAAACCATTTAACTGTTCCGAGTCACTGTGACCTTGACCTTTGACCTACAGATCTCAAAGTCTAATTTGACCTGTATTTTATGTTACACCTGTGTACTAAACATTATTTAAATCGGTAAAGCCTTTCATGAGTTATCAGGGTCACTGTGACCTTGACCTTTGACCTACTGACCCCAAATTCGAACTTGACCTGTATTTTCTGATGTTACACCTGTATACCAAAAATTATTTAAATCGGTCAAGCCTTTCAAGAGTTATCATCCGGAAACCATGAAAACCAACAGACCGACTGACCGCCAAGCTCACTCCTATATACCACCCCCCCCCCCCCCAACTTCGTTTTGTGGGGGTATAATAAGGGTCATTCACTCTGCATGTCCAATAATCCTATGAAGTTTCATCATTCTGGGTCAGGTGGTTCTCAAGTTATTGATCGGAAATGTTTTCCCATGTTCATGTCCCTGTGACCTTGACCTTCAACAGAGTGACCCGAAAGTAAGTAGTGGTCATCTACTCTGCATGTCTAATCATCCTATTAAGTTTCAACATTCAGGGTCAAGTGGTTCTCAAGTTATTGATCCGAAATGGTTTTCCATGTTCAGGCCCCTGTGACCTTGACCTTTGATGGAGTGGCCCCAAAAACAATATGGGTTGTCTACTCCATACGCCCTGCTACCCTATGAAGTTTGAAGGTTCTAGGTCAAATTGTTCTCTAATTATTGTTTGGAAATGAAGTGTGACAGATGGAAGGACGGACAGATGGACAAAAACAATATGTCTCCCCCAGTGGCAGGGGAGACATAATTAAGTCTGTAATGTCAGTAAAATATAAGACGGCAATGATGGTCCTTAAAAAACATTGCCTCCAGGACGCAGGTTAAGTTTTCTCTATAAGACTGTTTGGAAATTTAAAAAAATCTGTGAAGTCACTGATCCGTTTTCAAAATAGTCTGACTGCAATGTTCTGTTGGTGACCTTCAGGCCAAGTTGATTTGCTAAGCAACATGGCTGCCTTGGGATGGGACTAGCTTTCTTCTCTATACGGTTTTCTGGGAAGCTTTAAAAGCATTCTCCTCTGAAACTGCTGGTCCAAATTCAAAACAATTTCAAACAGATGTTTCTTGGGTGACCCTCTACTAAACTTCTTTAAGCTCATAGCCACACTTAGCCACACTGCCCTAACCCAACCTCTTCCCCCTCAACCATACATGCACCTTTTTTTTTAAATTTTAGTTTCTTGTGTTTCTTGATACTGGCTCTTTCTTACTTCTTCGTAATATTGTCTCTTAGAATCTTGTGACATCAACCATTCAACTCCCCCACCCTTCCACAGCTTTGATTCTGGAGAGCTAAATAAGTTAATGGACAATGTCGGACAGGTACCCTACATTTAGAGTAAAAATTTTTTAGCAAAAGCTAGATGTGTATAATACTGAAATGGAATAAAGACCTATTTGTATCCAGGTGAAGATACAGTACAAGTATGTTTTTTTGTTTTTGTTGGGTTTAACGTCGCACCAACACCACTAATGGAATCAGAACATATCTGGATCATGATAGAATGAAACCAGAATCTACTTGTATCCAGGCGAGGATACAGTCCTAGGATAGAACAAGTGCCTACCTTTCTCCAGGTAAGGAATGGAATAAGAACTTACCTGTATCCTGGTAAGTATTAAGTCCAGGGATGAGTTTGGATTCTACGTGTATCTAGGTGAGGTAATAGTACTGTACTGAAATTAGAACCCATATGTTTCCAGATAGGGAAACAGTCCAGGAATGGAATTGGATCCTACCTGTATCCAGGTCAGGACACAGTCCTGAAATGGAATATGAACCTACATGTATCCAGGTCAGGACACAGTCCTGAAATGGAATATGAACCTACATGTATCCAGGTGACAATACAGTCCTGGAATGGAATATGAACCTACATGTATCCAGGTCAGGATAGTCCTGGAATAAAATCTGAACCTACCTGTATCCAGGTGACAATATAAAAATATGAACCTACTAGTATCTAGGTGATGATACAGTCCTGGAAAGGATTAAGAACCTACCTGTATCCAGGTGCGGATATAGTCTGACAGCCCTGGCAGAAATAAACTTGCTTTGTACTTGGTCAACAGGGTACACATTGCAACAGGTTCCACTTGTTGATGAAAGGTGCTTAATAAAACCTTAGATATATAGCACCGAATTTCTGAAATAGAAATGTATTCTATACATGTATATCCAAATAATTTATTAAAAGTATCTTGAAACTTTTTTGCAGCACTTGTATTATTCACTGATTTGCAATAAGTATCTGTCTATATCTAAGCCAGTGTCTTTTTGGGGATGCTTATCATGAACAAACAAATTTAATAAATCATCATAACCCCCAAAATGGTTGTCTGGCCCAAATCAGTTAATGTAACCAACATCACTGCTATTTTAGTCACAGAATTAATAATTTTAAATAAATACTGAATAGCATTTAAAAAGCTGCCTTTTTTCACAACCATTTCAGGAGCTATTACTATCGTCTAAATAAAGCAAACGAGAAGACATCTGCTGTGATCTATTACCTAGTATATAAAACCATTTCTCTAACTAAAACTAAATTTGGCACTGGGAGAACAGAAATTGTAGTTTGACATTTATTAAAGAGAAATAACTTTTCCAACTGATTCAGCCAATTCGGTCTTCTGAAACACATCCTCCAGTAAACACATCCTCCAGTTGACGTAACAATTTACAAATAAATCCACTAATCCACTAATCATTTAACATGACAAAGATTCTAGTAAAAATGGTTATCTTAACCGAGTCAGGGCAAATAACTCTGATAAGACAAAGCTGCTTTAAACAACATAAACAGAGAAGCAGCTGTGATTACACATACACATTCACACTATATATCAACTCAAAGTGACTAACCTTTTCAGAGATATGACTGCAAAAAGACAACAAAAAGGGCAGTAACTTTGGTCATACCATTTCCATTTAGAAAATTTGCGGAGTAGCAGCTCTTGAGTGAATACAAGCACAACAACAAAATAAAAACTCAATGTGGCTAACCATTACTAACATATGGTTGTGTAAGGTAATTTTTTGCACCACTTCTGTCAAACACCTAAGCAGTAACATCTACTTTATTTTTATTTACCAAAATACTGGTCAGGATTGGTTCTGTATTTTATTTAGGCATTCAGACATATTTGTAATAAAGATCTCTCAGGAAAGTCAAATCTTATAGGTATGCCATACATGTCAGAAAACTGATGCAATTACTAGCAGATCTTGATTTCTGTCCTCCGCCCTGGACATATTACTCATAGCTGTGGATCATATGACAGGTTGTGAATAACACAATAGGATAAAAACAGCCTAAAATATTTACCTTTTGACACAATGTCCAATTTCTCCAGCATGTCCAAGCCAACGATCAACACTGGACAGAATGGGAATCTGTAGCATAAAACATTGAAAACCAGATACTTTAAAATAGGTTAACAATATCATCTAAATGCAGTTCTGTCCATAGAAACACTTGTAGAGTGGCATATGCCTGAAAGTATCGAAATCCTTTAAAGAATGAGGTTACACTGTCTACACATGTTTGCTTGAATGTCCTCTGTCAAAATTTTCAGAAAATCAATCCCAAAATTGAGTATGTGTTTATTTCCCTTATCTCTGGGTGAAAAGCATTTAAAATTTTTTGTAGAATATGACCATATAAGATTTTTAAAATCTCGATTATCATTCTTTTGCAACACACCTTATCATTAATGTGATAAAAACGGGCACTGAATGCCCAGTATAACTAACCAGACTTAGTTCTTACCCCAGAAAACTGACTGTCTTATTTGGCCTAGATTTCATTCAAACAAATATTATGAGCATGTTTTACCTTAGTAAGGCAGATCTGATCATATGCCCAAATTTTCAATAGTTTCACACAGTGGCCTTGTTTTTTTACCCAACTGGCCCAGTTACAAATTTACAGGCAAATATTCTGACAAGTCTCTTGAAGGTAAGGTAGAAAATGTTGCTTCCTGAAGGCTTTTCAACGGATTTATGGTTATCAAGGCTTTCAACTGCTCTTGTTGCCACTGATTTCTGTGTTCTTACAGCCGTTAATTTTCAACAAGCCGGTCATAATGGTCCTTAATTGCTCACCTAACCTTGACCTTGAAGATATCATGACACACAACATCAAAGATAAGTAAATGTAAGTAAACCTCCTAGTTCATAGGTAATAATACTCTACAGAAACAAACCTTTTATTTGCATGACTTGAATGCTCACAACTATCCTCTTCTAAATTCACTGCATCCATGGCAATAATTTCTGAAATATTTTAGAATGTCAGCTTAGTATAATTTACAAAACAAAAGGGTATAAAAACCTGTAACAGAGTTATCAACATCCCCAGCATAAGGACATCAATAAAAATTAGTGAGCTGAAAAACACACATATCCTTGTATTAAACACAAAAGAGTTAGGGGGAACCTGTGAACTGCATGTCCAATCTTCAAAAAGAAATCATGTGTGAAGTTTTAATCCATATGCTTACATAAATTTAAAACATTAACCAATCAGGCCAATGGCACAGACCCAGATGCCTAATACAAAAGGGTGAGTGCAATTGCTCTACCTGTTCTTTGAATAGCGGCTCTGAAAATAAATTCTAAATGATGTATAACAAAAAAGAGTGGTTCTGAATGAACAATCTTTGTAATGCAAATGTTTCTCTAAAATCTATATAAATACACATGTTTACCATTTACTCCTAACTGCTGTTTCACTTCAAGCTTGGTTACCAAGGCAGCATCAGTCTGTAGGTCAAGGTCACACATTTTATCCATGTAAGGATAAGGGTTATGAATATAGGTCATCATCACTTTTGAAACGAAGTCTAGGATGGAAGTATCTGAACTCTGCAAGGCCTTGAGCCACACCAGCAGATCATCATGGTGATCCTCAAACTGACCGGTACTCTCCAGCAGCTAAAATAAACTGATCATATTAAGAGTATATTAAAATAAAAACAATTTTTTATAATTAATTTTGGTTTTGTTGGGTTTTGAGTCACACTGACACAACATAGGCCATATGCTGACTTTTCTAGCTTTATATGGTGGGGAAAGAACAAGATGCATCTCCACGTATTACTTCATGTGAGGGTAGTTTAATATTGCTCCCCAATAGAGGTTTTGAACTCACATATGTGAGAGGCAAATGCTCTGAAGTCAGAATACCTTGCCCTTTGCCCTTTGAAGGTAGTAGGCAGTAGGGTTCTTAAGTTACTGAGTGGAAATCACTTAAGTCTTGACCACTGACCTACCGACCCCAAAAACAATAGGGGTCTTCTACCCATAGCAAGCAAACATGCTATGAAGCTTGACAACTGTAGGCTAGAGTGTTCTTAAAAGTTAATGAGCAGAAAACATATTTAGTCTAAATATCATTGTGGCCTTAACCTTTGACCTACTAACCACAGGCAATCATCCTATGAAGTCTGACGACTGTAGGCCAAGGCCTTCTATAGTTATTGAGCAGAAACCATTATTAGTCTCAAGGCCATAGAGACCTTGACCTTTAACCTACTATTTAGAAAAACTGTTTTCAGTCTCAATGTCATTGTGACGTTGAGTAAGGTTCATCTACTGGCCACAGGCAATAATCCTATGAAGTTTGACAACTGTAGGCCAATGCATTCTTCAGTAATCAATCAGAAACTGATTTTCAGCTCAAGGTCAACATGACCTTTATCTTTGACCTACTGACACCCAAAACCATAGAGGCCATCTATGACTGAAATGTTCTTCAGTTAAAATGGGTGGGGTGGGGAGGGATACTTCGAAACAATATCAAACTCTCTTAACAATAATCCTTGTGAGATGTGATGTTAATGGGGGCAGAAGTTAAGAAGAAATAGTGAAATTGAGGTGCTTGCTATTAAACTTTAATCTGAATGCAACTGAGATGCAAAACTCCAAAATGAATACAGCAACCCTCTGAAACTGTGGAATGATTGAGCTTAAAAGTGATCACAACAGATCACTATGAGCCTTTACCTACCTGAGAGCTTAAAATAGTTTGGTAGAGGTTTATTCTTAATAGTTTATGCCCATTAATAACCATTTCAGATGTAACATCACAGGGCATTTGTATAGGAGTAAATAAAATCTGTGACTTTGAAAGCTATTGACTAAGGCATTTGAGTACAAAAATCATACCTTACAAACAAGTTGCAAAGTTACGTCTGCAAGATCCGTGTTCGAAGATAACTGAGTCAGCAGGTCAAGTAGCTGATATAGAAGCGTGTGACCAGATGCATTCTGGAAAAGAAATTTATATATATTGTATTAAAAATGTTCTGAGATAACTGCTTGAAGTATATGCTTTCCATCATAACCAGCTGTGTGTTTTTTAATTCACAGTTAATGTATTTATCCATTACAACTGAATTTACTAGTTACTTAAAATTTCTATTGATGAAATATAAAAGTACTGATGGAATTAGGTATTGTATTTGATAAAAATCACAAATTAGTTGAACCAATGGATGCCCCATCAAAGATCATATTTACTGTTATTTTGACAACTGTTTGGTGTTGATGTAGCATAATTCAACATAATAACATGAAATAATCAGAAACTTAAAGGTTTCAACTGATATTTGGCAATTGTGTAAAATGAAACAATGTCATCAAAATAGCAATTTTCCTAAAGAAGCCCATTGTAAAAAGTAACAAGAGCTGTCGGAGGAAAGCAACGCTCGACTATTCAACAGCCTTGTCGACTGAATGAATAAGGAAGTCGAAAAAGGGACATAATTTAGTAAAAAAGCAAAATAGGGTTATGGAACCTGCATAGTGCTTATCAGCTAATGACAGTGGACAAGTGTGTGAAGTTTCAATCCATTCCCATTAGTGGGTACTGAGATACCAGCTTACATACAAAACCTTAACCAAAAGTTTCTAAGTTGAAAAAGGGGCATAATTTTGAAAAAAAGCATAATAAAGTTATGGGACCTGCTTTGTGCATGTCAGATCATGACAGTAAATAAGTGTGTGAAGTTTCAATCCATTCCAATTAGAGAGTTCTGAGATACCAGCTTACATACAAAACCTTAACCAAAAAGTTCTAAGTCGAAAAAGGGGCATAATTTTGTAAAAAAGCAAAATAGAGTTATGGAACCTGTGCAATGTAAGTCAGTTTATCACAGTAAATAAGTGTGTGAAGTTTCAATCCATTCCCACAAGTGGTTACTGAGATACCAGCTTACATACAAAACCTTAACCAAAAATTTCTAAGTTGAAAAAGGGGCATAATTTTGTAAAAAAGCAAAATAGAGTTATGGAACCTGTGCAATGTAGGTCATTTTATCACAGTGAATAAGTGTGTGAAGTTTCAATCCATTCCAACAAGTGGTTGCAGAGATACCAGCTTACATACAAAAACTTAACCAAATCGGGACGCGGACGCCGATGCGGACGCAGACGCCGACACCGACGGATGGGCGAGTCCAATAGCTCTACTATTCTATGAATAGTCGAGCTAAAAATTGACTAGAGGACTAATACTTTCAAATGGTTCTAACAAAAAGTCACATGACACACATCTTTTTTACTTACAGTATTTCCTTTGGATGCAATGATACTTTGAAAAAAGAAATAAGTTTTTCTATGTTCTGACCTACTGGCCTAATTTTTAATCTCAGGTAATCCACTCCTGAATTTGCCCTAAATTTCATGGAGATATATCTATACATTCTGACAAAGTTTTTTATTCTTAGCTCTGGCAGCTCCTAAACCGGTCAAATAGACCATCTAAACAAATCTGAAAAAGGCCCATATCATGATGCTATAGATCCTCTCTTGTGAAGGCCCTATAAGCAGGCATTGTGAAGATTCTATTGTCCACTCCCCTATACTATTTGAATAAACTTTACACAGATCCACATTAGGATGCTACAAAACTGGCATAGAGCTGTGTAACAAAATCAGGAATTTTCAACTTCATTTTGCTATGAATAATTACATACTTTCTTTTCCTGCTTTATAAACAATAATGTGTCCTGTGACTCAGTTATGAGGTTAAATCCTGATTAGACATAGACACATTACAAACATTTCTCATTCATAAAATGGAGTTAGTGTACTGTTTTACCTGTTTTGCCCAAGGCAGCCTTCTCGACTCAGTTCCTGCCATCAGTTTGAGCAGATACACTTTGGTCATGTGACCTGTCTCGTCAGAGACTGTACCCCACTCTGTTCCCATTATACCTTCAATAAGTTTACCTGAAAAAATATACACTCTTCCAAGTGGTGATGCACTTTTAAGGACAGCTTTTTTTTATAAACAGAGCAAACAAACTAAAGAACCAATAAGATACACACACACTTTAGGATAAATTTTGATATTGACCAATTCTTAACCAAAAAATAACCATTTCTTTCAAAACCACTAAATTGTAACAACATCAGTAAAAGTCACTTGTCTAACGTTGAATGTTTTACCTTGACTATATGTAAGAACATAATGAGAGAGTTCAGCTCACTAGGGTTACTCTAGTAACTACTTATCACAACTTCCTCATAAAAAAGGGGCCTCCATGGCCGAGTGGTTAAGGTCGCTGACTTCAAATCACTTGCCCCTCATCGATGTGGGTTCGAGCCTCACTTGGGGCATTGAATTCTTCATGTGAGGAAGCCATCCAGCTGGCTTACGGAAGGTCGGTGGTTCTACCCAGGTGCCCGCTCGTGTTGAAATAATGCACAGAGGGGCACCTGGGGTCTTCCTCCACCATTAAAGCTGGAAAGTCGCCATATGACCTATCATGTGTCGGTGCGACTTTAAATCCAACAAAAAAAAAAATCATAAAAGAGCTGAACTTTTAATGTGTATTTTTGACTAAGTAAAGGGCAATAACTCTGACTGTGTGAGTTCCCAATTAAACATCAGGTGGACAACTTTCTGGCTGAATAACAATCTTGTAAAGTTTTACTCTAGGTCAAATACTTATTGAGATACGTATGACACAAATGCAGATGGACAGATGGACAAGGGTAACCCCACCACCTCCCAAGCACTTTGAGGAAAACAAATATCATAAAACTTTCGAAGCAATCCACAATTTACTCCATATCTGACAGTCTCTTTAACCAAAGTATCTTTATGTGTTGTTTTCACAGAAATCATCAGCAAATGATTTTGAGCAACATATAATCTACACATACCAAGTATAAGCGGGTGTTCAGCAAGCAGATCATGTTGTAAGTCCTGGTACAGACATAGTATCTGTTCAATCTGTATCAATACATCACAATATCCAACTCCACACAAGTCTGAAATATATAAATAAATCTCAAATTAAACAAAGATTCTTCGAATGAACACTTTACAAGTGCTATCTGTAGAACTAGTTTTGTTTCGTTTTGTTTGTTTTGTGTTTAATGCAGCTTTTCAACTGTATTTCAGTTATGTGACAGCGGGCAATTAATCTACCCAGTGTTCCTGGATTTTGTACCAGTAATAACCCGATCTCTGTAACTGCTAACTTTTCCACATGAATCTGGGTGGGAGATGAATGATTTCAGACAAAATGTCTTTTATCAAATCATCATGGAGAACATATGCCCCGTCTGGGAATCAAACTAACAACACTTTGAGCCATAGATCTACTCTTTCGGCTTGCAGAACTAGTGCATGTACACCTAAAAACCAACCACTGGAATATATCTTCATTACAACTAAATTTCCTTCCAAGACAAAAGCAGAGCCATAAGGAGCACAGACTTCTTCAGCCTTTCAGTGTGTGTATGTTGCAAAAGGCATAGGGCATTGGCAGAAGTGGGTCATGAACATGACATACAGTCGCCAATATCTTGGCTAAAACGAATTAATGGTGGCATAATTTTGCAAAAATGCAATTCAGATTTATGAATCTTGTGCACTGCATGTCAGTTTATTACAGTTTAACAAGTGTGTGAAGTTTCAATCCATTCCCACAGCTTACAAACAAAATGGACATCAACACTGACAAATGGATGAGTGCAAAAGTACCACCTACTCTTCAAGCAGTCAAGTTTAAAACTTTTTACCATTACCTTGCAGTTTAGTCATCTCCTCTAGGGTAGATTTCTGCGTACTCATCACTTTATCCCAGCAGTTGAACACATCTGTTACATGAGGCAAGTTCTATAACAAGACAGTAAAAGTATTAGCTGTCTTCATATGTATACACATTTAGGCAAACACATGAAGGTGAAACGATGCCTGACATGCATTTCTACATCAGCTTATTAAAATATCTGTTGTCATCTGATCTGGAGCATCAGTTGTGAAGGTTATACCAATTTTTCTATAACACTGATGAAAACATAAAATATGCAAAGTGTATCTGTGATAAGAAACATTGAGAAAATATGACAGATGCACAATGAAAGATAAATCACCAATTGTTCAATGTGCATAGTACCCATCTGCGGAATTGCATGTTTTAACTGAGCAATGTTAAAATTGGCTACTACATTTTCTTGTTCATGACCATGGTTATTATACATAGGGGTAACGGTGGCATTTTCTTTCTGGTCTGGTGCCAGTGACTCAAACTAGAACTAGAGATGCTTCTGAGAAAAGCGCATGTCTCCCACAACTGCCCCTATCAAAAATGTCTAGTTTCTCTTGATGGTTTAGACGAGTAGATCCAATTAGATGGTCTGGACGAGTGGATCCAATCAGTAATTCAAGGGCCATAAATCAAAAGTGCCTGGGCGGATCTGACTAGTTATTGAACTTGGCTAAGGTCTTATAGCCAAATACATTTTGTTCAAGTTTGGTGAAGACTGGTTGAGAAATGTTCGACTGAGAGAGCAGACAAGAGTAAAAAGGCCAATTTTTTGGTAATTGAAGGGCTGTAACTCCAAAATGCCTGGACCGATTTGGCTAGTTATCGAACTTGGCTGAGGTCTCATAGTCAAACACATTTTGTTCAAGTTTGGTGAAGATCGGATGAGAAATGTTCAACTTAGAGTGCGGACAAGATTTAAAAGGCTGATTTTTGGTAATTCAAGGGCCATAACTCCAAAATGCCTGGACCGATTTGGCTAGTTATCAAACTTGGCCGAGGTCTTATGGTCAAACACATTTTGTTTAAGTTTGGTGAAAATCAGATGAGAAATGTTCAACTTAGAGGACAAGCTTTGAGACAGACAGACAGACAGACAGACAGACAGACACACAGACAGACACACAGACAGACACACACACACAGACTGGAGTAAATCAATGTGTCTCCCACACCACTATGTGGTGGGAGACATAATTATTCAGACTTATGTTGTTATAGAGGGAAAAATGACCACACATACTGACACTCAATGTTTTCTGAAAAATCTGAACATTTTTGGTAGATGATCACAAAACGATCATTACACTACTAACTGTATTATCATTATGAAATCAAGATAGGAGTTTCAGTCATGAAGATTCTCAAAGTACCCACTACAGCTGCTTGGAAAACCTGACCTGCCACTATCAGTCATGCTTTTTAACATAGGGGAATGATCTGAAGAAATTTGGTTGACAGACACCCAAAGAAAATTTCTGTAAAATTATTTTGAAATCAATTCAAAAGTTTCCGAGGAGAAATTTTCTAAGCTTATTCTTTGTTGTGAAAATGCTGCATCTTGTGTTCTATGACTTGACCAAATAATCAGATGACAAAGTTTAGAACTTGACCTATATTTCATTAAGACAAGGTTTCACATAAATTAAATATTTGTTTAAGGTAGAGTAAGTAAACAATGATCCCTAAAATTCATATGCACTTGTCATAGTATAAACTGTAGGCTTGCTGAGATAGGTTGTGTAAAGGCAAGTGAGACTTTCAACAGCATAGTTAAAACACTTTACTTTTAAACTTTTTTCATACATTCTAAGCACATTACTTACTTTGAGCACATATGCTATATACAGGTTATGTATTTCAAGCCTCTCCTCCTGTGTATAGATATGCAAGTTGTGGAGCAGTTTGAGTACATGTACTGCTGTATCAGCAATCTGTCTCACCAAACCAAGGCTCACATGATTAACAACCAGCAATTTGTCCTAGAAAAAACAAAAAATCACTGTAATAATTCATACAAATAAGTCATTACACAAGTACATAAAATCTACCATATTTTACTTAAGAAATAATTTATAAATTTGGTGAAGATTGATCAAACCTTCCAGTTTCACATAAGGTGCACTTGTTGGAACCCCACAAAATATCCCCTATATACCCACCCTGACTCCAGCAAGAACTGTATTGAGGATCTGAGATGAAGGCATGGTATACACCATCAGTATTTGTACAAAATTTCCAACACTCTTCTTATCCTTTGTTTTTAATACAGACATATCCTTCCCCAAGCTGCTGTAAACCTGTTCAATTAAAATAACATGTTATTAGTTCCAGAACCCATTCAAAAATAATGTAAATGCTTGTCAGACTGAAACTCAACTTGAAGACAACAGATCTTCAACTATACAAATGTTTGATTTACATAAACAGAGGTTTACTTTAATTTCTCTTTCAAATAAAGAATTTTAGTAAGACAAAGAGTCCGACTCAGTTTCATTAAGATTGGGCAAAAATGGTGACCTATCAGTAAAACCTATCACAATAGCTCACCATGAGTACTTTGTGCTAAGATGAGCTTAACAAAAATAGTTTTACCTTCATCAAGAAGTTCATGGTATTTATCCATTTTGCAGTTTCTCTAGGAACAAGTGAGTCAGTGATATGAGGCAGGAAGTACTGAAGCTGGTCTGGACAGGCAGTTAGAATACCTATAACCAGTTTCTGAACAAGAACATGTGAGAGACGCCCACTTAGATATCCTAAAAATCTTGTCATCAGATGATTCTGGCTTCTGAAATACACACACAGATTAATGTATTGGTCAGTACAAAAGTAGCATAGTCTGCAATAAATAAAACTAACATGTGTACACCTTTGTCAAATGAGCTTCTCATATTAAAGAAACAATACGAGATATATATTAATGTAAGTAATGTATTTCTTTTTTTCTGTCTTTGTTTGGTGGTGGCCTTGGGGAGGAAGGAGGGAAATTTTTTGTAAGTATCTCAAAATTTTTATTTAATAAATAACACAGGCCTGGTTGTAATGCTCTGCCATACACCAAAGATAACCATAACTTCAGTTGAAACTCGGTTTCGCAAATTCCAAAGGATCAAGTTTAATACTTCTAGATAACTAATATTCCATATAAAATGATATTTTGTGCAAGAGTTGACGGGACTTGAAAATGTTTTCTGTAATATTGAGATAAGCAAGATCAAGCTACCCAGTTTCAACATAATTTCTTCGCCTGTTATGACTGACTCAAATCAGACTTTTTGCTGTTGTTAGAATTTAGTTGTCTTTTACTCCACAACAACAGTTTGGAGTCAGGAAACTACTTTCATTGATAAATAGAAAAAAAATTCGATAAACCTCAGACTATACCTTCCAGATAAGCCGTAGGTTTTATCATGGAATATAATGCCATGTTTGTACGATGTACACACTTCAGTAAGGAATTTATCGGCTAGTTCTGCTACAAGCCTCTTGTCTTCATTTTCTGAATCTTCAGTTTCCACCTGTGAAGTGACAAAACAAAACTTTGAAATACATGTAATGACATTTAGCAATGCAAAAATTGGGTCAGATTTGCCAACCAATTTTTTGGTTTAATCGGAAATCAATGGAGCAACTGATTGGACATACTGATATTCCATTACTTTAGTTGCAAACCTGTTAGTAAACATTTTGACTTTTAACAAACAAAATGCAAGTTTTATGGCTCTAGTATTGGTGTAGTACTTAGCATATGAACCACAAAATTATCAAAATGAACACTTCAAAACTGTACCTAAATTGTATTATCTATTAAGTAATAATTATCACTGACCAGAGGTTAATTTCAACAAGAGGGACATAATTGTCCTAAATCAATCATCTGACTTTGACCATTTTACCTTGAATATATGTCATGACATGCTGTATCACATAAGGTACGGACCAAGTTTGGTGAAGATCCAGCAAGCAGTCTAGCAGAAGTTATTCAAAGAGGTTTTCTATTGTTAATAAATGCAATTCTCAGGAGACATTTGTATAACATTTAAAGATCCATCCCAGGAATGCTTCAGATCAAGTTAGGTGAAAATCCTCAAGCAGTTCATTAGAAGATGAAAAAAAAACCCTTCTTCTAATAGTCGAGCTTAAAATACATTTCGGTAACATCGCCCAACCTTTCATAGCTCCTAAGCATACAAATCTAATTAAATAGCTATTTGCTCAGCAACAATAAGACTTTAGTATACTTACAAAGGGGGTGACAGGTTGTTTTCCTTTCTGTTTGAGCGTCTGCTTCCATTTAGCAAGACCTTGCCAGTCATACAGACGACCAAGCTCCTTTAATCCTTTTTCAGAAAACATGTGAGCCTTCGTAGTCTTACTAATACCAGAATTCATTATTACCTGAAATGGAACAGTGCTGTAATGGACATGGAACAGTGCTGTAATGGACATGGAACAGTGCTGTAATGGGCAGGGAACAGTGCTGTAAAAGACAATGAACAATGCTTTAATGGACATGGAACAGTGCTGTAATGGACATGGAACAGTGCTGTAATGGACATGGAACAGTGCTTTAATGGACATGGAACAGTGCTGTTATGGACATAGAACAGTGCTGTAATGGGTAGGGAACAGTGCTGTAAAAGACATGGAACAGTGCTGTAATGGACATGGAACAGTGCTGTTATGGACATAGAACAGTGCTTTAATGGATATAGAACAGTGCTGTAATGGGAAGGGAATAGTGCTTGAATGGGCATGGACAGTGCTGTAATGGACATGGAACAGTGCTGTAATGGACATAAAACAGTGCTGTAATGTGCATGGAACAGTGATGTAACAAGAAACAGTGGGGTCAAACACAAAGCAGGAACCTGACAGTGTCATGTAACATGGCATGCAGTATTGTCTGCACCATTTGGGCACGAAGTGACCACTGCCATACATAATGAAATCTGTACCCATTGTGGCATGCAATGACAGCTGCATCCACTCTGACATACAATGTTGTCTGCATTTTATTTGTGTGGACAAGTAAAAAATCAAGACGAAATAGTTTAGACAATGGGTATCATAATGATATTATCTGGCGAATATCCAGGTACACTTGATCCCAATACTATATCAGCAACATGTCAGGTGACCCTGGGTGTGTCAGTCCTTCTGCTATAGATGAACAAATAAATCAAATTGTATACTGTCATCTATTTCAGTAAACATTCCAAAGTAAACAGAAACTTCAACTTATATTGAATGAGGTACTTGCAAAAACCTTGACAAAGTTTCTTGCAGAAAGTTGCAATACAATATTTCTACCATGTAAGAAGATCTTTCTTAATAAATATGGTAGAATTACACAAAGTGGTTCATTTTGTGTTTTTGTTTTAGGTTTAATGCCGTTTTCCAAAAGTATTTCAGTTATGTGACGGCAGGCGGTTAACCTAACTAGTGTTCCTGGATTCTGTACCAGTACAAACTTTTTCTCTACAAGTAACTGCCAACTCTTACACATGAATCAGAGGTGGAGAATGAACGACTTCAGACACAATGGCTTTTATCAAATCATCATGGATAACATACCCCCTGCTAACAACCCCGTGATTCATAAATCTGCACTCTCCCTATTGAGGTAAGCGGGCAGGCACAAAGTAGTTCCAGGGAATACTTCCTCTGCAGGAAAACTGACATCAAACATTAGGAGCCCTCCCCACTTTAACCCAGGAATCCTTCAACTTTGCATCCAGAGGGCCTTATTATACAGAGGCAGCATACCTTTTCCAGAATGGTTGAAAGCAGTAACTGTAATGTGGCCACTCTGTCAAATTCTACACCTTGAAACAAACTCTCCATCAAACCTGTGTAATAAAACATTTTCAGACATTGTTTCTAGTCTACAAAATTCTTCAACTTCTTCATTTCTGTAAGACAACACAATAATTCTTTTTTTTACCTGTTGGCACCAACAACCAAAATTTTACATAATTATTTTTTACTGGTTTCAGGTGTTTGTTAAAAATATTTTGTGGAAGCTCCATAAACATACAAAAGGATTTAGGATTACTAATCTGAAATGGATTTTTCATAGGTTTTATTTATCTTATATTTGCAATGCAGTATCACACCTTTATGTAGGCTACAATATTTTTACTTTGACCCAGCAGCCATGATCATTTTTCACAAATAACAAGAGCTGTCACTAATGGTGACAAATGCCCCCACAGCGCCTTCACCTTTGACCTGGTGACCATGACCTGGTGACCCCAAAGCCAACTGGGGTTGTGTACCCAATAAATACTGTCAGCATGTGAAGTTTGAAGGTCCTGGGTGCAGTGGTTCGCGAGTAAAGTGCCTTCATGCAAAAAGTTAACGTTGTGACGGACGGACGAACGAACGAACTAACGGACGGACAGTTGAAAACTAATATTCCTCCCTTCGGGGGCATAAAAAAGTCCTTTTAACAATTCTAGTTAAAAAGAACATTTCAAAAATGTACCAGTGGGTTAGAAGTCGATGCTGAGATTTTTCTATTTTCAGTGCTGGCAGCCATCTTCTTTGACACAATGGAGTAAATCGAAGATTCTTACCAACTTACAGATGTCAAGGTGAATTACAGATGTAACTGGTCGAATGGAAAATCTATTAATGTCTTGTGTCGCTGTAAGATAAATGTTAGTTTGGTGCACCATCAACACTCTTTCTTAGTCTGAATTGAAAATCAGCTCCATTATATGTAAGGAAATAGAAATAACTAATTAAAGTACCTTTAGTTTGCACAAGCTTCCTGATAACATCATTGTCTCCTGCCAGCAAACATGCAAGTACCAGGTGGATAAAACACGTACGAACATCTTCTTCATCCTGTATATACACAATATAAACCACAAATCCTTTATAATCCATTACAGACCAGGCTGATGAAGATTCACAATATGGCTTATGAGAACAAGTGTTTTAAAGGTTATTCAATTTATAGCACTGGCAGCCACTATTTTTACTAAGATCCAATGAACTTTTATGTGGATGGATTTTAACCCTTACTCTGACAAATTTCTATAATGAACTTGTCCATTTTTCAATTTAGATAGTACCATTAACTGTTAAAAGGGGGTGCTTACCAAAAAGATACTGAATGAATGGCGAACAGTGCAGACCATGATCAGACTGCACGGATGTGTAGGCTGATCTTGGTCTGCACTGGTCGCAAAGGCAGAATCACTTGCCACCAGCAGGCTAAGGGTTAAAACAGGTCACCAGTTTCTAACAAAGAAGTTTTTTGAAACTTCCACTATATACAAATACAGATAATAAACCACGCCTTCTGATAGCCATGCTTTCTAAAAATAATGCTTTTTAATAAACTGCAATAATTTGAACAAGTCTGTAGAGATTCATCTAAGGATCATTTCTGTAAAAATATTTTACAATCGGGCAAGCAGTTTTCAACAGGAGTATTCTATAATATTCCAATGCGGAACAGCTTTATACTTAAAAAATATAAATAAAAGAAAACTACAGAACCTGAAGTTGGACATCGGACCATAAACCTGATACTTCTTAGTTCAATGACATTTTGTGAGCTATAATATTATACAATTATTGCCTTTTTGGTGAGGTCGATATGTGGATTTATGGACCTGATAAAAGCGATATCGACCGAGGATGCAGGCCGAGGTTGATATCGCTTTTATCAGGTCGATAAATCCACATATCGGCCGAACCTAAAAGGCAACAATTGTTTTATTATTAAATCCAGCCTACTTATAAGTACGTCTAGACCAATGGAAAGGACTATAAATATAGATTTAATAATAACACTTTATATCTTGAAAATGCCAACAACAAAGTTCTGAACTTTCCTACAAAGTATGTTTGAAATTCAACCAGTGGTTTCAGACGAGTAGTCAGGATAAACTTTTTGTGCAGACAAGAAAGGTGACATCAATGTTTCTACAGACGTGAGAAAACACAGGAACTTGTGTAAAGTTCAGCTGATCACACCTTCACAAGTCAACTTTGCAAGAGTAATATTCCATGATTATAACGGCAGAAAGACAAATCTCTTCAGATAAATCCATCTGATCTTTAAAGACCTGCTCCAGTCCTACCTTTTAACCTTAAATTGTCACTGAAAAAGCATGAAAATCCTGACTATGAACTATGAAATAAAGTGTGGCGGGTGGCCGTTCACTGTTACCTATTGTAACTAGAACTGTCACAGGAGTGACTCATAACCCCACCATACGGTCTTGTCACAGAAGAATGGCAACCATAAGGAATCTTAAAAATACTTTGGAGTACTTCATCCTGGGCTTCCACATATAAGTAATACTAGAATAATACTAGTATAGTAATACTAGTAAATATATTAAATCTCTAATATTAGAGATACACTAAAAGTGAATACAAAAAAAGTGTCTTACCGACCCATGTTACCACGGAAAAATGTTTTTACTTTTTACATAGGACTTATAATAAAAAAGTTAGAAAAATACCTAAAATATTGAAAATCTAAAAATAGGATTTCTAAAAATAGACTAATTCCTGGAATTTAAGGGGAAGAAACTCAGTACAAAGGTTAAAAAAAGGTTACTTCCCTTTGGCTCTAAGCCAATCAGAATGAGATATAGTGAAAATACATCAAAATTAACCTTAAATTTTAGGTAAAAGGGGACACAATTCAAGAAAAATAGTGTCAAAGTTATGCACCTTGTGTCACATGATGTGGGTGATGAGGTGGAACATCTATTTTAAGTCTGAATCAAATCCATTCAGTAGTAATTGAGATATAGTGAAAATACATCAAAATTAACCTTAAATTCTAAGTAAAAAGGGGCATAATTCATGAAAAATTGGTGTCAGAGTTATGCACCTTGTGTCACATGATGTGGGTGATGAGGTGGAACATCTATTTTAAGTTTGAATCAAATCCATTTTGTAATAATTGAGATATAGTGAAAATACATCAAAATCAACCATAAATTTAAAGTAAAAGGGGACATAATTCATAAAAAATTTATGTCAGAGTTAAGCACCTTATGTCACATCATCTGGGTGATTAGGTGGAACAACTATTTTAAGTTTGAATCAAATCCATTTAGTAATAACTGAGATATAGTGAAAATACAACATAATTAACCTTAAATTCTAAGTAAAAGGGGACATAATTCATGAAAACTTGGTGTCAGAGTTATGCACCTTGTGTCACATGATGTGGGCACATGATGTGAGTGATGAGGTGGAACATCTATTTTAAGTTTGAATCAAATCCATTCAGTAGTAACTGAGATAAAGAGAAAATACATCAAAATCAACCTTAAATTCTAAAGTAAAAAGGGGCATAATTCATAAAAAAAGATGGTGTCAAGAGTTATGCACCTTATGTCACATGATGCGGGTGATGAGGTGGAACATCTATTTTAAGTTTGAATCAAATCCATTTAGTAATAACTGAGATATAGTGAAAATACAACAAAATTAACCTTAAATTCTAAGTAAAAGGGGACATAATTCATGAAAACTTGGTGTCAAGAGTTATGCACCTTGTGTCACATGATGTGGGTGATAAGGTGGAACATGTACTTTAAGTTTGAATCAAATCCGTTTGGTAATAACTGAGATAATAGATTTCGGGACGCGACGGGACGGGACGCGACAAAACTGACTCCTATATTCCCCCCTCAAACATGTTTGGTGGGGGTATAATCATGGGCTGCATATGCTGAGCGCAAATAACCAATCTGCGCTATTTACCAAACGCGCAGCGCATATAACAAATTTTTATACGTTGGTTATATGCACAACGGTTTACCAATCGTTGCGCAGGATAAATTTACCCTGCGCGATTTACCAAATGCGCAGCGAAAATAACAAATGTAACTTTATATATCAGAAATTTGCATTTCGTGTTTGATAAATCATGCAGTTGATCAATTTATTAATAAATATAGATGTCAAATGCTGAATATCTTGGTACTTAAATTATGTGTCATAAATTTGTTTCTACATCAGTAAATTCACGGCAGTCGGTCACCAGGTTTCAATACCTCCGATCTTATACAAGATGCAATAAAACCCAAAACATGCGTGAAGGTGTGATTTCCTCCAGCTTGCACACGTCGTCCTCTGGTATGTTTTAGGCTACTTTTATAATTTTCTACTTCACCTGAGCACACACTTAGCAAAATATCGTTTTTATTATATTGAAATATCTTGAAATTTCACAATAATATTCTTTTTATCAACACTGTATTTCAAACATATTTCATTCATAAAACATACTATTTATGTAACTTTCAAATGAATACTGTAAAAAAAATGATTAGAAAAAGAGTGATTTCTGTCATAACGAGAACGAAATATTACATTTTTTATCTGCGCAAGATGTGTGTCTGCGCTAATAATAAATCTGGAAATTACTCTAATAACTTGAATATCTTTTATAAATCATATTAACTTTTACTTTGATTTACGATTACAAACTAAAACTATAATTTTTCTAAATGGATCTATAATGTTACACCTGTAACTTGCGTGGGAGGTCGGTCCTGCGCTAATAGCAAAGTTTGAAATTACACTGTATTTCAAATATATTTCATTCATAAAACATACTATTTATGTAACTTTCAAATGAATACTTTAAAAACTGAATATAAAAAGAGTGATTTCTGTCATAACGAGAACGAAATATTACATTTTTTATCTGCGCAAGATGTGTGTCTGCGCTAATAATAAATCTGGAAATTACTCTAATAACTTGAATATCTTTTATAAATCATATTAACTTTTACTTTGATTTACGATTACAAACTAAAACTATAATTTTTCTAAATGGATCTATAATGTTACACCTGTAACTTGCGTGGGAGGTTGGTCCTGCGCTAATAGCAAAGTTTGAAATTACACTGTATTTCAAATATATTTCATTCATAAAACATACTATTTATGTAACTTTCAAATGAATACTTTAAAAAATGAATATAAAAAGAGTGATTTCTGTCATAACGAGAACGAAATATTACATTTTTTATCTGCGCAAGATGTGTGTCTGCGCTAATAATAAATCTGGAAATTACTCTAATAACTTGAATATCTTTTATAAACCATATTAACTTTTACTTTTATTTACGATTACAGACTAAAACAATAGTTTTTTTTACAAATCTAAATGGATCTATAATGTTACACCTGTAACTTGCGTGGGAGGTCGGTCCTGCGCTAATAGCAAAGTTTTCATTTGGCAAAAGCTACAATTTCAGCCTGTAATCACAAAACAATGATAAAGTTAGCATGGTTTATGAAAGATATCCAAGTTATCCGGATTATTTCCAGATTTTTTTTTACTAGCGCAGGGCAAACACATCTTGCGCAGATAACAAATGCAATATTTCGTTCTCGTTATGACGGAAATCAGGCTTCTTTCTACTTTTTTTCTACTCCGAAAACATTTTTATGAAGATACATAAATAGCATCCTTTAGAATTGAAATATGTTTGAAATATCGGCGTCAGTTCAGAATTTGCTATTAGCGCAGGAACAACATCCCGCGCAGGCTACGATGAAACATTATATTCAGATTTTCAAAAACTACATTTTTAGATTGTAATCGAAAAACGAAGTAAAAGTTAAAATGGTTTATAAAAGATATTCAAGTTATTGGAGTAATTTTCAGAGTTCTATTAACGCAGGACACACATCTTGCGCACCTACAAAATGTAAAATTTCGTTCACATTTTGACGAAACTTATTAGTTATTCTATCTGTCTCACTATAAAACATTAAAAGTATAAAAGATCTGTAAGAATCGTCTTTTAATTCTGCTTATTTTTGTTTTATTTTTAATCTTGGCCATGCCAAGAGATATGCGTTGGTAAAAAAGAATTGCGCTTTTTCAATATGATGAAAAAAAGCGATATGGTAAATTGTGGTAAGTGTGTGGCAATTCAGTCTTTTATATAAGTCTTCTTTATGTTCTATATCCGGTATAAAATGACTGCGTGTGATCGAATGAAGTAAAAATACTTTAGTTATGAAAAGAATAGAGAAGACGATGTGGCTATCCAAAGGAAATCACATCTTCACGCATGTTTGAGTTTTATTGCATATTGTATCATCCTGCAGATATTGAAACCTGGTGACCGACTTCCATGAATTTACTGATGTTGAAATAAATTTATGACACATTTTTAAAACCAAGATTTGCAATATCAGTCTGTAATTGTTAAACAATGTAAAAGTTAGCACGGTTTATGGCAGTTATTCATATTATCAGAGTAATTTCCGAATTTTCTATTAGCGCAGGACACATCTTGCGCAGCAACAAAAATTCGTTCACGTTCTGGCGAAAATTACTCTTTTGTACTGCAAAACATTAAAAAATATCAATACGATCTGTAAGAAATGATCAATATATATTTGAAATATCGGTGTCATTTCAGGATTTGATATTAGCGCTGGATCGACATCCCGCACAGGCTACGGCATTTAAAAGGTAAAAAAAAAAAAAAAAAAAACTTGTGTTATTAAATATGCTTTGGATATTTTGTATCATTTTAAAGTTTTTTTAACACCTACGACTACTTGCTCTTAATACCGTCGTCAACAGAAATTTTTAGTCCATAAACTACCAGGGACGTGAGCATCTCATTGAAATTACCGCATAAATACGCTCATTTACTTTTTAAAAAAAATGTTTTTCTTGTTCTTTACAAATTAAGCACAGTCAATTAACACCTTTACGCGTGCCTGATCACCGTCAGTTTTAAAATTAAACAGTTTTATATAGGCCTACAAGTCTAACCCTCTAATGATATTCAATTTTATCGGGAGATATCATCCATATGTTAAAAGCGCAGACTCATTTACCAAACGCGCAAGACAGTTACCCTGCACATATAAGAAATATATAAGGTTGCCCGATTTACAAATCGTTGCGCAGATAACAAATTGGTTATTTGCGCTGCGCGATTTACCAAATGCGCAGATTGGCTATATGCGCGTAACACATACACACAATAGAATTTGAACAGCCGCGGAGCAGGGCTTTAAGTTCTAATACCACTGTTACCTTAACATCTCTTCTTTGTAGTAATGGCAGCATTGATGTGTGACCCAGGTCTACGTTGTTCAGGACAAGTTTTGCAGATGGCACACCTATCATCACCATGGCAACAAGTAATTTCAAAGATGCTTTAATCTGGTTTGACCTTTAAATAAAGAAATGAACATGCAACTGATAATTGTGTAATAACAGATAACAACTAATCAATACAGTCAACCATCAATAGCTCCGGCACAAATTGTGCTTGCATTATGCTCAAGTTATCTCAAGTCGCGATTAATCCAAACATAAATACACAATACATGTTTACTGACTGTTTTCTTAATTATACATGTACAAAATCAATGTTAACATATACATTATAATGTGGTCTTGTAACAGGAGGGTCATGAAGGCCCTGTATAGCAAACTTGACCATAGTGTTTATCCCAGAAGAGCCAGTTGCCAACTTGACTTAGATTCCATTCAGAGAACATTCTGACCTGGTTTCTTATAAATCAAGTAGGAAATATGGCCTCTAGAATGTAAACAAGGTTTTTCTATGATATGAGCTAGTGTCCAAGCTTTGACCCTTGATGACACAGCTTCTTTTGTTTTGTTTTGGATTTAGTGCCATTTTCAACAGTGTCTCATTATGTAATGGTGAACGGCAGTTTACCTAACAAGTGTTCAAGAATTCTGTACCAGTATAAGTAACTGTTAACTTCTCCACATGAGTGAGTGGTGCAGGATCAAATGATTTCAGAAACAATGTCTTTTATCAAACTGTCAAGGGGAACATTAACCTTGCCCGCGGTTTCAACTCATAACCCTGTGACCCATTGATCTGCACTCTCTATAACAATGAGTTTCTACCCTGACCTAGATTTCATAAGAATATCATTCTAACCAGGTTCAGGCAGATCAGGCAAAAAATGTAGCCTCTGTTGTGAAGGTTTTAATTTGATTCTACCTAGTAACCTTGTTTTTGACCCACCATGACCTAGTATCAAACTTGAAAAACAATCTTACTAAGTTTTATAAATCAGGTAGAAACTGTGGCTTCTACAGTGTTCAGATTCCAGTTTCTAACCTCAGATGACCTAGTTTCAAAACTGACCTAGAACTCATCAGGACAAATATTAAAAATTCTCCTCATCATGAAAATTAGAAAGAAAATGTGACCTCTACAGTGTTTACAAGGTTTTTCTTGAATTTCATCTACAGACCTAGTATTCACAGACTAATTAAAACTGTCAGAGTAGACAGGGGCCAGACTATTTTGATGCTTAGAAAAAAGGGCATCTCTCTGGAAAGTGGAGTTATCACTGGAGTAATTAATACTCCTCAGTGGATTAAATTTGTTGGACCACAGATTAAATATGTGTCAAATCCATCTGGTAATAACACAGACAGGTTGAAAATGCACCAAAACGCTAAACAGAGTTTCTAAATATTAAAAGGGACATAACTTTTGAAATAAGCTTAAAGTATTTGTAGTATACGTTACTTGTTTTTCACATTGAGTGTATTGAAGATAGCGTGTACATGACCAGCCAGGAGTTTCTTCACAATATTTTGTCCAGTTGTGTAGAACTGACCAAGATCATCGGCAATCCTCAACAATATCTTCTCCAGACAGGTAAACACTAACTGTAGCTGTATTATAAACGAAACAAGATTTATCTGAACTTTTCTAAAAATTTGATGTTCCTACTTCACTGGTTAAAACTTACATTATAACTTATTTAGTAGAGACAGTTTCACACTTTTTCTAGATGTAGATAGCAAATAAAACAACAGGCAAGCATCATTCATAGATTGTTATCACACAAAAAAAATACTCAGATAAATCTACAAGAAAACAATTATTGTGTATGTTTTAAAACTGTTTCATACCTAACACTTAGCGATAGGAAATAGGCGCTTCCGCATAATCGGTATGTGTCGCGCACTAAACTGTTTACGTATGCACCGGTTAACAAAATCGATGTGTTCCGGCACTCGCAGTCAGAAAGGTAAGTTTTATTTCTCAAAATATTCTGTTAAGTACTATTTGTCAACGTATAAACACATGTTCAGTCCAAACTTACGATATCAAAGATTGAATTTAACCCGGATTTTTTAGTGAAACCATTTGAAATCATTGATTTTAAAGGTGGGTAGTTCTGTTCTGTCATTCTCTATTCATAACTTGTGTTTACACGAATCTTCAAACTGTGCATATTTATGTGGGTTTCATTGGTGAACCAGTGGCGCATGGAAGCTAAATATACTATAAATGGCAGTTGGTAAGTGGGAATGGTCAATTATTTATGGTTTGTTTTTGGTTTGCAAAATAATCAAAATGTTAGTTTGACAGACGACAACAACAACAACTCGTTATAGTTTGTTTCAAGACATATAGAAAATAGAATAAAAGAATCATTTTGATTTTGTTTGATGATACAAACTGGAGCATATTATGATCTGTTTGTTGGATGATTTTAACATAATGTTTTAACTGAAAATTGTTTTATGGTACTAGAAAAGGGTATTGCAGTTTTTCCTTGAGTACCTATACTTTCGGATAAAATTTATTTCGGATGTAATATTTGGCTACTGTAGTATTATGTTTTTTCTTATGTTTAAAAAAATGAGACATGCTGGGCAGTTTTCCTGATTTTATTTTGTTATAAGTTATACATTAAAATAATGTATGTGTCATTAGGATAAAAATAGAGCTGCATTTGGCAACATAGTAAAGATTGAACGATTTTTTTTTGAGATACCAAGGAGACGCCCCGGTACATCCCGGAACTAAGGGCTGGATACACAACCGGTAGGGGGGCACATGAGTCTAACGACTAGAGTCTCCGAAAGGAGGTACATCAGATAGATACACAATGGAGTGTTTCATATGATAAATTACGTTTTAATTTTATTAATTACTTTGTATATTTCAGAAGCTGTGTGTTCACTGTTGGCACATTGAATGATTGGATAAATAATGCTCTATTGGATAAATACGTAAGAAAATAACATTTCAATATTTAAGGCAAATGATTTATACATTTGAAAGGATATGTAAATTCAAACTATTTTAGAGAATTTATAAATGACTGCCTCCTTTGTAAAACAAGATTTTATTTTTATTTTTAAACTGATTGTTACTGTTATACTCAACAGTTAACATAAGAGAATAAAAAATACATGTGATATCAATGTCTATTTGCGTTTGACCTCCTTTTAAACTGCCATTTTACTAACTTAAATATGGACGTTAAAAAATTAAAACGGTGGATAGGTAGTTTTAGGTAATAAGGGTCTTAAGTTTTAGATATGAAGATAAAACTATATTTCAGGTAAAGTTCATTGGACAGCTGTGATTGTGGTGTGGACAGCTAAGATTGTGTTTTGGACAGCTGAGATTGTGACTTGGACAGCTGAGATTGTGGTGTGGACAGCTGAGATTGGTGTGGACAGCTGAGATTGTGGTGTTGACATCTGATATTGTGATTTGGACAGCTGAGATTGTGACTTGGACAGCTGAGATTGTGCTGTGGACAGCTAAAATTGTGGTGTGGAATAATGATATTGTGGTGTTGACAACATATTGTGGTGTGCACATGTGATATTGTGGTGTGATGGTTTAAAGTAGCAAAGGTATAAAGCATGTATTATATTATTACATTTCATTATAGTTTGACTATACAAAGGAGAGCTTTTATACTTACCCTGAATTTAGCAACACTTAAATCTTCTGCAAAGTACTCTGAGTTCTGTGAAAGTTACCGATGTCAATTGACTCAGTTGTAATGATTATTTGAAAATTGAATATTTAAAAACATAACACAGGAATTAGCTTTAACTTACTCCAGAAACAACAGTGTTAAACATTCCTGTCTGATGTCTCTCATATGACAAAACTATCTTTTAAAGGTAAATTTCAAAATTTAGTACTGTACATTTCAAGAGTAGAATTATTAACTGAAAATGAAATATATGGCTAACCAAATAAAATGCCAAAGATCTAAAACAAATGAATATTCCATACTAATTATGTTAAGAAAGGATAACTTATAATTTCATTAAATATGTACACAATGTCAGTTTCAGTACAGTTGGTTTTTAAGTCCACATGTGCTAACTTATACAGGGACATTTTTTTTTCAATCTGAATAAATTATAGGATAGATTGTTTTAGATAAGAAGGGTGTTAGGTTTTAGGTATGTAGATAAAACTTTATTTCAGGTAAAGAACGTTTGACAGCTTAGATTTTGGTGTGGACAGCTGATATTGTGGTGTGGACAGCTGAGATTGTCATGTGGACTACTTATATTGTGGCTTGCAGAGCTGATATTGTGGTGTGATGGTTTAAAGTACTAAAGGTATGAAGCATGTATTATATTATTACATTTCATTATAGTTTGACTATACAAAGAAAAGCTTTATACTCACCCTGACTTCAACAACACTTAAATCTTATAAAAAGTACTCAGAGTTCTGTACAAGTCACCGATGTAATTTGACTCAGTCATAGTACTTACTTGATAATTAATTATTTAAAGACATGGCACAGGAATAAGCAGTAACCTGAACCTGAAACAACAGTGTTAAACTTTTCTGTCTGATATTATAAACTGATAAGACAGATTATCATGTAAAGGTAAATTTAAAATATAGCAATAGAATTAAGTGCAATTTAAATATAAGGCTGACTCAAGAGAATGATAAAGATCTGAAACAAATCAATTTTGTATACTAAAGAAAGGATAGCAATTAAAACAATTTACAGTGTCGTTTCAGTATAGTTGGTTTTTAAGTCTACAACTGTTGTATATTGACAAAATTAACAAAAATTGACAAAAGTCTGGTCAGGATCCATGCTGTTTGCTTTCAAAGCCTATTGCAATTAGAGAAACTGTTGAACAGCATGGATCCTGACCAGACTGTGCAGGCTGGTCTGGATCCATGCTGGTCGCTAACGCATTATGTTCGTTTTATCGTGGTGCGGTTCATTAATAGAAAATAAATTTTTGTTAATTATTTTTGTATATATTTGGTGCTTATTTATTTAGTAAATGTTAATATATTCAATTTCAGATTTATTCCTTACTACCTTCCTGTCAACTATATCTTCCACAGCATGATTTAATCTAGTCCCAATCATTGACTCTGGTTACCTCACCAGACGGTCCGTCCACAGAGTCACAAGCAACAGATACTAAAACTCGGCAAAATACATGTACTTCAGTCTTCCAGAGGATATTGTTAACAATGATGATTTGATGTAAAAAAGAAAATGTATTTGAATAGCTATATTTCTCTTGTGTCACTTGGGTGTCAAAGGTCATTTTAGAGATTGTCCGGGCTGTAACTTTGTAACGCATAAACGGGCTTAAATGTTTGCCTCAGCTAGACAGTGTTGTGTTGAACTCCCAGTCCTTTTGACCGCTGGTGGGCTCGACATGTTTCCTGTGGGCATTTAGTTTATATTGCATATACTTCAAGTAGATACACATTTTAGAATACCAGTAGATAACCAAATAAGAAAGAAAACATTTTTTTATTTTACATAATAGCAAAATCTGGAAAATTTTAACTTCAATTTTCACTGTTATATTATTATATAATCACTTATGATGAGTATGAATGCAATATAGACACTGTAGACAATTAATCCCGCATTTTTATTCATATGAAGATACAATATCTTGTTATCTATTATTGTCAATCATTGGTATGTAAGATTTTTGCCATAGGTTTGAATAGCTGACAAGCATGGTAGAAATTATTATTAACCATTAACGGGCTAAATTTCTATAATTAACTTGTCCATCTTTCAATATGGACAGTATCATTAAATGAAAGGGATGGTTACCAAAACATACTGACTGAATGCAAACAGTGAAGATCTTGATCAGGCTATACGGATGTGCAGGCTGATCATGATCTACACTGTTCACAAAGGCAGAATCAATCGTGTCCAGCATGATAAGGGTTAAATCCGTTGTTTTTACTGCCTCCTTTTTTGGCTCATTATTGTACAAGTACTATACAGCATTGCTTTTCTTACCATGTAATAATGCATATGATTGCTTTTCAAAATAACGAAGCTTTTTCTCCTCTCTCACCATACTTTAAATAAGTTCAGTTTTAGAAAGTGTTTTGGGGCAAATTATATTCAAATCAATGTAGTCAATGAATGTGTGCAATTTCAGGTGAATGGCTCAAGCAGTTTTATATCAAATTATATAGTTAATTTTGTCCCCTGTGCATCCTAGAAAGTGTGACATTTTATATGAAGGGTAGTTTTCAACTGTGTTTTATTTTTTCAAACCAAGCATTATTGTAACAGCTTTAATTATTTATGTAAGTCAAACTCTGCACATTTAAAGGAAAATACTTTTTTTCATAAACTACATTTTATTCTTACCAATGTGTCAAATCTTGTGATGGAACCCCCTTCACAAATAAATATGAAAACAATTCTAAATTTAAATGTTGATCACTTCAATTTCATAACCCTATTGCTTTTCTTATGTCCTAATGTTTTACAAGATCTTAATATTTTCAGCTATGAAGATCCAATTAGTATGATTTTTTGTTTGATAAATCAATTTAGCAGAACCTTGATGAATGTCTATACACCCCAAAATGTCCACTTTGCACCATTTTAGTTGTTAAGTGTCAGATATATTTTGAGCCGCGCCATGAGAAAACCAACATGGTGGCTTTACGACCAACATAGATCCAGACCAGCCTGCGCATCCACACAGTCTGGTCAGGATCCATGCTGTTCGCTAACAGTTTCTCTAATTGCAGTAGGTTTTGAAAGCAAACAGCATGGATCCTGACCTGACTGAGCAGATGCGCAGGCTGGTCTGGATCCATGTGGTCCCAAAGCCACTATGTTGGTTTTCTCATGGCGCGGCTCATTTTATTTTTTAAATAGAATATTATTTTACTTTACTTTTTCCTTGAAAGGGAGTTACAATTGATATTAAAGCAGCTTTTGACTTCACATGTAAAGGATTGTTAAACATTCACAAAGCCAAAGCTGTGCATCCTTTTTTAACATTCATAAATTACCTTAGCATTACAGTTAATATGTACTGGCAGTTCTATGTTCTGAGCAATGTGTACACAATGGTTAGGCAATACTTGACGATTTAGAATTATGTAAGAAACCCTGGAAAATTTATAATTCATTCTTTGCTTTTTTGCCAAAGTTGTCGAGTTTCAAGTTAAAAGTTACTAATACTACTTCTTAAGCTGTTAATTTTACATCCATATGTTAATGGCCGCTAGTGAATATTGTGTAGTTGAAAGAATTTTAATTACTACTGATTTATAGTATAAATATTTTTGGCTGCAATTTGTCCCCTGTGTATCTTCTCAGTAACATTATAAAGTATGTATGTATTTTACTATTCCACAACATACATCATGTGCCCTGACCTGCCATATTTGGTTAAATCAAGCTTTTATTGTTTTAATCATCGTTTATTTTAAGATTTACACTGATATTGAATATTTTTACTGAATTCTGTGTATGACAGAATATTTATGCTGAACCCTTTATATAACATAAGGTTTTTATACTGTATTCTGTATATAGCAACATTATTTGTTTGTAAACTTTATTGCACATAAAATATCAAAAGCATTAAAATGTTTTAAGCTGTCAAAAATTGCTTTTAACTATTCCATTTCTATATTCAAACACAAAAATGGACTATAGCAAGACCAAGAGGTCATTTGGGTTCAAATTATGTTAAGATTACTTCCCTTTGCAAAAAACTGTAAAGCAAGCTAGAGTTGCAGTTCTTTCTTAATCACAGGAATGTTTTGTTAGAAGATAATTCGCAATAAAATATTAATTCAATTATGATAGATTGTAAATATATTTTGCTGTTTTAAGTATACTGAAGGACTTCCAAACATATTTCTATATTTTCTAATCTTTAATTCTGCAGTTGAAAAAATATTGTTCTATCTCTATAACACTAAATTTTTTATCAAGATCCAAACGGCAGCTGAAATTAAAGATGGCCAACAAGATGGCCACTAATTTTACAAGACTTATTAATAAAAGATATAAAAAAATATATTTTTTGATATCCTAAAATGATTTAAAGATACTATAAAAATGATTTAAGGATATCACAAAATAGAAATTGGATTTCCCTAAATATAAATATTTATTCTATTTAATTATATATCATATACATTTCAAATCTGATAATACATTTAATGAAATTGATAAATCATTTAGAGACACGGCAAAATGTTTATTATGATATGTGATTCTAATATATCTTTAATTCTATTAATTGATATCAATCATTCATATATTAGTATTATTATATGATGTTTACTAATTTAATTATATCATAAAAAGTCAATTTTAATATAATCTGAAATTTATTTAAGAAATAATAAATCTGTTCCTATATTTTATCAGTTAATAAAATATGGGCAGGAGTTTGGATGCGTAATAATTAAATCACGAGTGTGTAGCACGAGTGATTTAATTATTCACGTCCAAACGACTGCCCATGTTTTATCAATTAATAAAATTATTGGAACATATTTATTATTTCGATTCTAACAACGCAAATAATTCACATTTTACAGTACTACATTTTCAGCGTAATACGTCATTCGGGCCATATGCTGTTACAATTTACCCCCTATGGTTAGAAAGTGTTACATAGCCAATGGAACGTATAGATATTTGTTTCTTTTTTATCAGAATTTTGAGAAGTATTCATAAATTAGTAATCTAACAGCTCGCAAACTAATTATGAACAGAATCATCAAATTAGGCGAATTGACCATGTTTTACGAGTGACGAGCTTAACTTTTATATGACGTCACATCATTATGACGTCATACTTTATGTCATACATTTATGACGTCACCGCTGAATCATAATTAGGCTAATTGAATTCGCTCGTAGAGATCAGAACGTGTTTTACGGACCTACACATAAGTCAGTATGACTTTTTATTATATCTATGTTTTTGAAATGCTGTTTTCAACCGTTTGGCCCTGAAATAATGCGTATGTAATGGAACTGAAGTAGAATTTCTTATGTTACAATCATAGGGGGTGAAATGTAACAGCCAACCATATTTTATCGTAGATTCATGTATAGGCAATTTCGCTATATGTTTATATAGCAATTGCTGCGGATCGTGTTAGAATTAACTATATCATAAAACAGATAAGTGATATCACAAGGTCAATGTATTAAATGATATCCTTAATTTTATTTTATGGTGTAATAAATTTGTAACTTGTTTCTGGAGATAATAAAACAAAACTTAAAATATCATTAAAACCAATCATGGACATTATAAAAAAGTGACATCCAAGAATGAATTAATGTTAACAAAAATTGAACCATAAAAGAATTTGTGGTATCAGAAAAACTGTAAATAAATGTAATATAACACGACACAGTGAATAGTAAGTAAAATGCTACCCCATATAAAACTTTACACTGATCAAAGCCAGATCGTCATAGTTTTAACACCCACAATTTCAACAATTCTATTCAGGTGTATATGTTGTCTTTAGACGCTGCTTTGGAGAATGTGTATCTACTCCTTATGTCATTAGAGATGGTAACAGATGAAGGGTAAATGGAGTAATGTAGGTGCTGAGTAAGTGAATCTACTCTTCTGTCCCTACAGAGAGTAATATAGGTTCATATTAAGTGGATCATCTCTTTTTGTCCCCAAGGTGAGTAATATATGTGCAGAGTATGTTGATCATCTCTTTTTGTCCCCAAGGTGAGTTATGTATGTGGAGAGTAAGTGGATCATCTCTTTTTGTCCCCAAGGTGAGTAATATATGTGCAGAGTATGTTGATCATCTCTTTTTGTCCCCAAGGTGAGTAATATATGTGTAGAGTAAGTGGATCATCTCTTTTTGTCCCCAAGGTGAGTAATATATGTGCAGAGTAAGTGGATCATCTCTTTTTGTCCCCAAGGTGAGTTATGTATGTGGAGAGTAAGTGGATCATCTCTTTTTGTCCCCAAGGTGAGTAATATAAGTGTAGAGTAAGTGGATCATCTCTTTTCATCTCCGTAGTGGGTAATATATGTGCAGAGTAAGTGGATCATCTTTTTTGTCCCTAAAGTGAGTAATATATGTGTAGAGTAAGTGGATAATCTCTTTTCATCCCCATAGTGGGTAACATATGTGCAGAGTAAGTGGATCATCTCTTTTTGTCCCCAAAGTGGGTAATATATGTGTAGAGTAAGTGGATAATCTCTTTTCATCCCCATAGTGGGTAACATATGTGCAGAGTAAGTGGATCATCTCTTTTTGTCCCCAAGGTGGGTAACATAAGTGCAGAGTAAGTGGGTCATCTCTTTTTACCCCCAAAGTGGGTAATATATGTTTAGAGTAAGTGGATCATCTCTTTTTGTCCCCAAGGTGGGTAACATAAGTGCAGAGTAAGTGGGTCATCTCTTTTTACCCTCAAAGTGGGTAATATATGTGTAGAGTAAGTGGATCATCTCTTTTTGTCCCCAAGGTGGGTAATATATGTGTAGAGTAAGTGGGTCATCTCTTTTTGTCCCCAAAGTGGGTAATATATGTGTAGAGTAAGTGGATCATCTCTTTTTGTCCCCAAGGTGAGTAATATATGTGTAGAGTATATGGATCATCTCTTTTTGTCCCCAAGGTGGGTAATATAAGTGCAGAGTAAGTGGGTCATCTCTTTTTACCCCCAAAGTGGGTAATATATGTGCAGAGTAAGTGGATCATCTCTTTTTGTCCCCAAGGTGAGTAATATATGTATAGAGTATATGGATCATCTCTTTTTGTCTTGTCCCAAAGGTGAGTAATATATGTGTAGAGTAAGTAGGTCATCTCTTTTTACCCCCAAAGTGGGTAATATATGTGTAGAGTAAGTGGATCATCTCTTTTTGTCCCCAAGGTGGGTAATATATGTGTAGAGTAAGTGGATCATCTCTTTTTGTCCCAAAGGTGAGTAATATATGTGTAGAGTAAGTAGGTCATCCCTTTTTACCCCCAAAGTGGATAATATATGTGTAGAGTATATGGATCACCTCTTTTTGTCCCCAAGGTGGGTAATATATGTGTAGAGTATATGGATCATCTCTTTTTGTCCCCAATGTGAGTAATATATGTGTAGAGTAAGTGGATCATCTCTTTTTGTCTCCAAGGTTGGTAATACATGTGTAGAGTAAGTGGGTAATCTCTTTATGTCCCCAAGGTGGGTAATATATGTGTAGAGTATATGGATTATCTTTTTTTTGTCCCCAAGGTGGGTAATATATGTGTAGAGTAAGTGGATCATCTCTTTTTGTCCCCAAGGTGAGTAATATATGTGTAGAGTAAGTGGGTAATCTCTTTATGTCCCCAAGGTGGGTAATATATGTGTAGAGTAAGTGGATCATCTCTTTTTGTCCCCAAGGTGGGTAATATATGTGTAGAGTATATGGATCATCTCTTTTTGTCCCCAAGGTGGGTAATATATGTGCAGAGTAAGTGGATCATCTCTTTTTGTCCCCAAGGTGGGTAATATATGTGCAGAGTATATGAATCATCTCTTTTTGTCCCCAAGGTGGGTAATATATGTGGAGAGTAAGTGGATCATCTCTTTTTGTCCCCAATGTGGGTAATATATGTGTAGAGTAAGTGGATCATCTCTTTTTGTCCCCAAGGTGAGTAATATATGTGCAGAGTAAGTGGATCATCTCTTTTTGTCCCCAAGGTGGGTAAAATATGTGCAGAGTAAGTGGATCATCTCTTTATGTCCCCAAGGTGAGTAATATATGTGCAAGGTGGATAATATATGTGTAGAGTAAGTGGATCATCTCTTTTTGTCCCCAAGGTGGGTAATATATGTGTGGAGTAAGTGGATCATCTCTTTTTGTCCCCAAGGTGGGTAATATATGTGTGGAGTAAGTGGATCATCTCTTCTTGTCCCCAAGGTGGGTAATATATGTGTGGAGTAAGTGGATCATCTCTTTTTGTCCCCAAGGTGGGTAATATATGTGTGGAGTAAGTGGATCATCTCTTTTTGTCCCCAAGGTGGGTAATATATGTGTGGAGTAAGTGGATCATCTCTTTTTGTTCCCAAGGTGGGTAATATATGTGTGGAGTAAGTGGATCATCTCTTTTTGTTCCCAAGGTGGGTAATATATGTGTGGAGTAAGTGGATCATTTCTTTTTGTCCCCAAGGTGGGTAATATATGTGTGGAGTAAGTGGATCATCTCTGTTTGTCCCCAAGGTGGGTAATATATGTGTGGAGTAAGTGGATCATCTCTTTTTGTCCCCAATGTGGGTAATATATGTGCAGAGTAACTGGATCATCTCTTTTTGTCCCCAAGGTGGGTAATATATGTGCAGAGTAAGTGGATCATCTCTTTTTGTCCCGAAGGTGAGTAATATATGTGTAGAGTAAGTGGATTATCTCTTTCTATCCCCAAGGTGGGTAATATATGTGCAGAGTATATGGATCATCTCTTTTTGTCCCTAGGGTGGGTAATATATATGTGTAAAGTAAGTTGATCATCTCTTTTCATCCCCATAGTGGGTAATATATGTGCAGAGTAAGTGGATCATCTCTTTTTGTCCCCAAGGTGAGCAATATATGTGTAAAGTAAGTGGATCATCTCTTTTCATCCCCATAGTGGGTAATATATGTGCAGAGTACATGGATCATCTCTTTTTGTACCTAAGGTGAGTAATATATGTGCAGAGTATATGGATTATCTCTTTTTGTCCCCAAGGTGAGTAATATATGTGTAAAGTAAGTGGATCATCTCTTTTCATCCCCATAGTGGGTAATATATGTGCAGAGTACGTGGATCATCTCTTTTTGTACCTAAGGTGAATAATTTATGTGCAGAGTAAGTGGATCATCTCTTTTTGTCCCCAAGGTGGGTAGTATATGTGTAGAGTAAGTGGATCATCTCTTTTTGTCCCCAAGGTGAGTAATATATGTGCAGAGTAAGTGGATCATCTCTTTTTGTCCCCAAGGTGAGTAATATATGTGTAGAGTAAGTGGATCATCTCTTTTTGTCCCCAAGGTTGGTAATATATGTGTAGAGTAAGTGGATCATCTCTTTTTGTCCCCAAGGTGAGTAATATATGTGTAGAGTAAGTGGGTTATCTCTTTATGTCCCCAAGGTGAGTAATATATGTGTAGAGTAAGTGGGTAATCTCTTTATTACACCAAGGTGGGTAATATATGTGTAGAGTAAGTGGATCATCTCTTTTTGTACCTAAGGTGGGTAATATATGTGTAGAGCATAAGGATCATCTCTTTTTGTCCACAAGGTGGGTAATATATGTGTAGAGTATATGGATCATCTCTTTTTGTCCCCAAGGTGAGTAATATATGTGTAGAGTAAGTGGATCATCTCTTTTTGTCCCAAAGGTGAGTAATACATGTGTAGAGTAAGTGGGTAATCTCTTTATGTCCCCAAGGTGGGTAATATATGTGTAGAGTATATGGATCATCTCTTTTTGTCCCCAAGGTGAGTAATATATGTGTAGAGTATATGGATCATCTCTTTTTGTCCCCAAGGTGGGTAATATATGTGCAGAGTAAGTGGATCATCTCTTTTTGTCCCCAATGTGAGTAATATATGTGTAGAGTAAGTGGATCATCTCTTTTTGTCCCCAAGGTGAGTAATATATGTGCAGAGTAAGTGGATCATCTCTTTTTGTCCCCAAGGTGGGTAATATATGTGTAGAGTAAGTGGATCATATCTTTTTGTCCCCAAGGTGAGTAATATATGTGTAGAGTAAGTGGATTATCTCTTTTTATCCCCAAGGTGGGTAATATATGTGCAGAGTATATGGATCATCTCTTTTTGTTCCTAGGGTGGGTACTATATGTGCAGAGTAAGTGGATCATCTCTTTTTGTCCCCAAGGTGAGTAATATATATGTGTAAAATAAGTTGATCATCTCTTTTCATCCCCATAGTGGGTAATATATGTGCAGAGTAAGTGGATCATCTCTTTTTGTCCCCAAGGTGAGCAATATATGTGTAAAGTAAGTGGATCATCTCTTTTCATCCCCATAGTGGGTAATATATGTGCAGAGTAAGTGGATCATCTCTTTTTGTCCCCAAGGTGAGCAATATATGTATAAAGTAAGTGGATCATCTCTTTTCATCCCCATAGTGGGTAATATATGTGCAGAGTACATGGATCATCTCTTTTTGTACCTAAGGTGAGTAATATATGTGCAGAGTATATGGATTATCTCTTTTTGTCCCCAAGGTGAGTAATATATGTGTAAAGTAAGTGGATCATCTCTTTTCATCCCCATAGTGGGTAATATATGTGCAGAGTACATGGATCATCTCTTTTTGTACCTAAGGTGAATAATTTATGTGCAGAGTAAGTGGATCATCTCTTTTTGTCCCCAAGGTGGGTAGTATATGTGCAGAGTAAGTGGGTAATCTCTTTTTGTCCCCCAGGTGAGTAATATATGTGTAGAGTAAGTTGATCATCTCTTTTCATCCCCAAGGTGAGTAATATATGTGTAGAGTAAGTGGATAATCTCTTTTTGTCCCCATAGTGGGTAACATATGTGCAGAGTAAGTGGATCATCTCTTTTTGTCCCCAAGGTGGGTAACATAAGTGCAGAGTAAGTGGGTCATCTCTTTTTCTCTCTTTCCGTGATTTTAGTCCTACTGATTCCAAAAATAATAAGGTTCATGTACTGATAACATGCAACCATCCTATGAAGTTTCATGAGTCAAAGTTTTCTCCAGTTACTGATCTGAAACCAAATGGACTACTAATCAACCAACATACATGAGCAAAACAATATACTCCCTTTTTCTAAAAAGTTTCTTAAATGAGGGTATAAAAACTCAATGACTTTTTATATTACCTCATGTACTTTCCTTGATCCTGCCTCCAGTACTTGAAAAATCTCTGAGCATTCAGGAGATGACCTGCAATATTTGAGGACAATGTCTTCTCCAGCTCCATCTGTCCAATTCCTTGCAGCCTCTATAAACTTTTCAAAGCCTGAAATGAGTCGCACCATGAGAAAACCAACATAGTGTGTTTGTGACCAACATGGATCCAGACCAGCGCCATGCTGTTCGCTTTCAAAGCCTATTGCAATTAGAGAAACCGTTTGCAAACAGCATGGATCCTAACCAGACTGCGTGGGTGCACAGGCTAATCTGGATCCATGCTGGTTGCAAACGCACTATGCTGGTTTTTCTCATGGTCAAACAGTTATCATAACAGTATCAATAGAATTTTTCTTAATGTTTACAAACATGAAGTGGAGAAAGTATCGCCACTCTAGTATACTTCAGCCGTTGCTGATTTTGGGGAATTTCCTGAAATGAAGCAAAAATGAAAAATATAACTCAGACCAAGGATTCAGTAAAAAAATGAGAAGCTTTCTAAAGCCTGAAATGCCCATTTTGAACAGAGATATGTATATAGGGAAATCATGGCAGCTAAAAGCCTGAAATCAGGACCAGTCCTAATTATTTAGGACCAGGCCTGATTATTACTTAACCTCCTATTCTGGTGTACAACTATAGTGGCAGATGATAATGACAACTTCTTCACTAAAAGTTTAGTTACCATTGCCAGTACGTACAAATACTTCAGCTGTCCTGTAACTTTAGTTAGTGTTGTATCTAGAAAGATTTAGAACGGCGCAGCGCCCCACCCTTTTATTCTTGCACCCTACTGCCCGTATTTGGTGCCTTTCAATGTGTATCTGCACCACTCTATGCCCGCCTTGCACAGAATTACAAAATGTATTGATAGGTTTAAAAGATATATAAATTGTGTAAAGACACTGTAAGGATGAAATTGACTATTCTGTTTCCTCACAAAATGGCTACGTTTCAATAAACACGTAATTTATGCAAGAAAAATTTACGATACATGTTTTCTTATAAATTCATCTTCAAAGAAAATCAAAGTAATGATTCTTGCATTTAGATTTAGAGGACACCTCAGTCGATTGTCTGTGTTAAGAAAGACAAGTTTGATATGCTTTAATATGTTTTAATATAATTGATATGTAAATAAGCATTATTACAGAGAAATACAATAAAATATAAAAAATACAATGGTAAATATTTATTAAATAACACAAATACAAACAGAATGCCTCCAAATTGCACAAAATGGTGTGCATGATTTCAAAATTTTACGGTTGAGCATGCCCCCGAACCCCACTAGCCCCATGCCCTTTTTCAATCCTGGATACAATACTTTAGAGCATGGTGGGGAGTAATAGTGGAGCACCCATATATACGCTGTTGTATGGTTTTGTCTTAAGGAAACTGCTTTTTTGGGATGCATCTGTTTCAATCAGATTTCTGTCCTTGTGTTTTTTACCGGCAAGCCAAGCATAGTCTTAAAACACTTAGGTTAGATTATATTTGCTATAATGTATTGTATGTTTATAGAAAGATATTTTGCACTTTGGTAATGCTGAAGTTTTTGACCAATATAAATTGTAAACTTTATTTTCTTGCGTATTTGACTATTAAAAACAAGAGCTTGTAGCCCCACTTGATTCATTCAGTAACTGCACAAGGAACAGAAATTATTTGGTCACTGTGCACTGGACATTAGACGTACTGAGCTCAAATCAATAATTATGGGTCTTTCACCAGTCATGAGTGACCTCTGTATCAAATGTGATCTTAAACCAAAACATTCTCTGATTATCTGGCAAAAAAAGTTCTACTGTTCTGCGTCAATGTGACCTTGACCTTTGACCTACTGACCCTGATATTTTTTAGATGACTTAGAAAATCCTGGTTAAAGTTTTGTGTGCAAGTACATATTATGGCTATCAATTAAAGGCATATAGCTTGGAAACTTATTTTTCCTTTTTCTAAGTCACTTACCAACCTCACTGTATCAAGTCCCATAACTCTGACATGTATTATGGGCAAATTATGCCCCCTTTTGGACTTGGAAAATTAGGGTTTAAGTTTTGCATGCAAGTTACTATCTCGAAAGCTAATGCAGATATTGAATTGAAACTTCACGTGTTTTCGGGGTTATAAAACTAGTTGATGGCATCAAGTCCCATAACTCTGACATGCATTTTTGCCAATTTATGCCCCCTTTTTGATTTAGAAAATCCTGGTTGAAGTTTTGCGTGCAAGTACATATAGCTGATTCTTAAAGGCATACAGATTTTAAACTTAGTTTTTCTTTTTTTAGATCAATTCCCAACCTCACTGGGTCAAGTCCCAAAACTGACATATTTTGGGCAATGAAAGAGGCAAATTACGAAGAGGTACATTAATTTCAGAACTTTCATTTTTTTTACCTATAAATACTGTGTTCGGTGCTTTCAAATGATACTTAAATTCGAGATCATCGAAAGAGTTTCCTCTTGGTCTCTTCTCAGACGCTGTCCTGTCCAATTTGCCACTGGCTTTCCTTTTGGAATTCGTTTTCTGTCGAGTTTCATCTTTTCTCATGGGCGCAGCCATATTTGCTATCACGTTGGTTCGCCTAGGCTCATGGATTTGGTTTACAACTATTAATGTACTACAATCTCATGCGCCTAAACACCGAGACTTTTCAAAACACAATATCCTATGACGTTTTTCACATCGTATGACGTCATACACATCTGGCTGTCACTTGAGGAAGTGTCATACTTTAAAAATAAACAAAAGTCTTCACAGTGTTTGTTTTCACATTTTGAAAAGAAATATGTTTTCCGGCGGTGGAAATATGGAGAGTATCCTTTAATTTGATCACGACTTCCATGGCTGTAAATTATGTTTACATGTCTAGATTTATAAAAAAAAAAATAAGAGCTAGATTCTGTATCTGATTATGTCTTTAACAATCTTCAGCCAAAGAGTTATAAGATCCACAAGTTGAAAGGGATATAAAGCTAATCGTGCCAACATCTTGTGGGAGCTGAAACAGAAAGCAGAAGGATAAAAGTTGTGGGTTATGAAAAACTTGCTATCAGATCATTTGTTTATAATGTTATATAAATGGTGTTTTTTTAAGTTGTTAGTATTTTCTACAGGGGGAAGAAATGAATTTTTGATTGAAAGTCTGAGAAATCAAATTGGACCCAGTTCGGTTTATAACGTGCCGGCCGTATCGCAAATGATTCTATAAGGTAACGCCGCTTAACACGGTGATATGAGACGAATGTGTCACTTTATGTACCAGACACTTTATGTACCAGCACTTTATGTCCACTTTCGAAAAACAGAAAGACACCCAAAGATACCAAAAACCACTATAATATTAAACATGAAAAAATAAAAGTATAAGTAAAGATACTTTACTAAGAGAAATTGAATAAACATAAATATTTTTTTATAAATTAGCTTTCATTTATTTCGTACATTGTTTTAAATATAATGCAAGTTTCAAGTATTAGCAAACAGAAGTATTTAAAATCCTTTGATCCTAAAAAAAATATGTAAAATCACATAAGCCGTTGATAAATTATTAACAGTTATTTCAAGAATTTTATGTGACATGTTTGAAGCTTTTATCAAATTTGTGTTTTCCACAGAATTGAACTACTGAAACAATAACATTAACAATGTCATGATTATTTTGAAGCTGTTATCTATTTTATGTTTTCCACCAAATTGAAACGACTGTAATAATAACAATATCTTATTCATTTTCTGTGGTATTTTGCACATTTTAAGATTTTTTATTCTCATAAATTTTTGTATTATTTTTCTTTACTTTCTGAATTAAAGATGTTGTTAAAATGACCCCAACCAAAGTGAGAGAACTTTTTTCCCCAGCAATATCAGTATAGGCATCGGTGATACAGTAATAGTATATCATTTACCAGACTTCTAGATTTTATCTACATCTTTATATGTCTTGTCATCTACTTGATTAATACTAAATAATAGTTTGTATATATGGTATGTCTTTCTAAGGATGTTGAACAATTCTAATGCTTTATTAATGTTTATATATTATGTTGGTATTATTTCTGTGTACACTTATTATAACCTTAACTGGAACAAAGAACATTTATTCAACCTGAAGTTCGCAGCAAAAGACTTGGAGAGAAATGCAAAGAAATGTGAAAAATCAGAAAAAGAAGAAAAAGTTAAGCTGAAAAAGGTAAAAATTATATTTCATAAAGTAACAGTTTTTGCAATACGCAAAAACTGATAAAAAGGCAACATGGTCTTGATTCTCCACTTTAGGCAAGGCCAGAAGAATTATCTGCCAGGCAGGGGCGGCAAAGTCAGATTTTGACATACTTGTTCATTTTTTGCCAAGAGCTAACTTTTATTTGCCTGTATAAATATTATATAATCAGATTTGGACTTATGACTCTTGAGTTTGTTCCTTTGGGGAGGTGTATTTTCTCTATGATGATTTGATAGAAGACATTTGGTCTGAAATCACTCATTTTCCACCTCTGATTCATATAAAGAAGTTTCAAATTGGTAGTTGCAGAGAACAGGTACGTACTGATGTTCTGTTTAATACCCCCAAATGCAAAGTATACAGGATCTATATTGGAGATACACATGCCTGTGGTCTGTCTGTTGTTAAGACAGTTAAGTCCATCTTAACCACCGGAAGATTTTCATAAAACTAGCATCAGTTGCTTACCTCATCAAGGTGACATTCATATACCTGGACCCAGCTCACTAGATCTAAGGTCAAGACCACATTTAGAGGTCAAAGGTCTGATAGCTTAAATTTTTGTCCACTTTATTTCTTCTAAACTGCTTGGAGACTTTTTATAAAACAATCATCAATTATTAACCTCATTAAATCCACTTTCAGAGTGCACAATCAGGGATATAAGGTCAAGGTCACATTTGAACGTTAAAGGTCAGATGGCTTAAATTGGTGTCTGCTCAGTATCTTATTAACTTCTTGAAAGGTTTTCATAAAACTAGCAGTAATTGTTTACCTCATCAGGACTACTTGTAGAGCACATGGTCCAGGCCAAGGTTAAGGTCACAAAGCTTATGAATTTCATAAATAAACCATCAATATGAACCTCATGTAGATGACATAAATAGTATGCAATGTTAGGTCGCTTTGTGTCTGCTCTATTATACTATATCTTCTTAACCACTGGAAGGATTTTGATTAAACTAGCATTGGATTCAATTGTCAGATGATATACAAAGTGCAACACAGTGGATTTTCTTATTGCACATATGAATAGTCTGATACAAAATGTCACACAGTAGCACAAAAAGCATAATGATATATGCAAACGAAGGAAACGTTACATACATATTGAGCACACAGGATATAAGTAAAATTAGACAACTAGAGTACGTATAATGACAAAGTTTATGAAATAATTTTTGAAAAATTAGTTAAAGATAAATTACTGAGAAAATAAATCAATTTTATATAAATTTCAACCAGAATATACAAAAAATACTTAAAAATTGCAATTTACCTACTTCACAATCAACATTAAAGATGGTTACCGTCTGTAAAAAGATCTTCTGAAAACAGTTTAAACATTATTTGAATAACAAAACTTTTCTTTTACAGGCAATTCAAAAAGGAAATATGGAAGGTGCTAAAATTCATGCAGAGAATTCGATACGACAAAAGAATCAGTCTTTGAACTATCGCAGAATGAGTGCACGAATAGATGCTGTATCTGCAAGAGTACAAACAGCGCTTACTACTCAAAAGGTTCTAAACATTGATATTCCCTGTTACTGTAAGGTTTTGTCAACTACGAAGGCAATTGCAAGCTGATATTTATGGCTCTGTTTAGCTCACAGTGATTGGTCTGGTGAGCTCATAAAGATGGGTCTGGTGAGCTAATAGTGATAGCTCTGGTGAGCCTATAACAATGGCTGTGGTGGGCTCATATTGATGGCTTTGCAGTGGTTTTTTGAGGCTGAATATCTTTTTCTTTTATCTAGTGTACTGAACTTTGTTCAGTGTGAGCTATAAGTATAGGTGGATAACCTAGGGGACTAAAAATATTTAAATAGAAATTTAGAATAAAGATGATAGTTTAAAACATGACATTTGTGCTCTTTAGTTAATTGTAAATTATACCGTTTTGTTTTATTCATTACCATTGCAGTACTAAATTATTATATATCTCTACAAAATCTTACTGTAACTTTTATTTTACATTGTTTAATATAATTGTGATTAAATATACAAAGATATACATGCTTTATGATGACAGGTGACAGGATCAATGGCAGGTGTTGTGAAATCCATGGAATCTGCAATGAAATCTATGAACTTAGAAAAGGTATTAAAATTAGAATTTATCACTCAGTAAAAGAGGAAGGGTAAATTAGGATTTATCACTCAGTAAAAGAGGAAAGGTAAATTAGAATGTGTCACTCAGTAAAAGAGGAAGGGTAAATTAGAATGTGTCACTCAGGAAAAGAGGAAAGGTAAATTAGAATGTGTCACTCAGTAAAAGAGGAAGGGTAAGTTATTAGAATGTGTCACTCAGTAAAAGAGGAAGGGTAAATTAGAATTTATCACTCGGTAAAAGAGGAAAGGTTTATTAGAATGTGTCACTCAGTAAAACAGGAAGGGTAAATTAGAATTTATCACTCGGTAAAAGAGGAAAGGTTAATTAGAATGTGTCACTCAGTAAAAGAGGAAAGGTAAATTAGAATTTATCACTCAGTAAAAGAGGAAAGATAAATTAGAATGTATCACTCAGTAAGAGAGGAAAGGTAAATTAGAATTTATCACTCAGTAAAAGAGGAAAGGTAAATTAGAATTTATCACTCAGTAAAAGAGGAAAGGTAAATTAGAATGTGTCACTCAGTAAAAGAGGAAGGGTAAGTTAGAATGTGTCACTCAGTAAGAGAGGAAAGGTAAATTGAAATGTGTCACTCAGTAAAAGAGGAAAGGTAAATTAGAATGTGTCACTCAGTAAAAGAGGAAAGGTAAATTAGAATGTGACAATCAGTAAAAGAGGAAAGGTAAATTAGAATGTGACAATCAGTAAAAGAGGAAGGGTAAATTAGAATGTGTCACTCAGTAAAAGAGGAAAGGTAAATTAGAATGTGTCACTCAGTAAAAGAGGAAGGGTAAATTGGAATGTGTCACTCAGTAAAAGAGGAAGGGTAAATTAGAATTTATCACTAAGTAAAAGAGGAAAGGTAAATTAGAATTTATCGCTCAGTAAAAGACGAAAGGTAAATTGGAATGTGTCACTCAGTAAAAGAGGAAAGGTAAATTAGAATGTGTCACTCAGTAAAAGACGAAAGGTAAATTAGAAAGTGTCACTCAGTAAGAGAGGAAGGGTAAATTGGAATGTGTCACTCAGTAAAAGAGGAAAGGTAAATTAGAATGTGCCACTCAGTAAAAGAGGAAGGTAAATTAGAATTTCACTCAGTAAAAGAGGAAGGTAAATTGGAATGTTCCTCAGTAAAAGAGGAAAGGTAAATTAGAATGTGTCACTCAGTAAAAGAGGAAAGGTAAATTAGAATGTGTCACTCAGTAAGAGAGGAAAGGTAAATTGAAATGTACCACTCGTTACGAGATGTAAGGTAAATTAGAATGAGAGGAAAGGTAAATTAGATTAAGAAGGTAAATTAGACAGTATCACTCAGTTGGACAGGAAAGGTAAAGTAGAATGAGAGGAAAGTTAAATTGGAATGTATCGCTCAGTAAGAGAGGAAAGGTAAGTTAGAATGTATCACTCAGTAAGAGAGGAAACGTAAATTAGAAAGAGAGGAAAGGTAAGTAAGAAAGGGAGGAAAGATAAATTAGAATGTATCACTCAGTAAGAGAGGAAAGGTAAGTTAGAATGTATCACTCAGTAAGAGAGGAAAGGTAAATAAGAAAGAGAGGAAAGGTAAATTAGAAAGGGAGGAAAGATAAATTAGAATGTATCACTCAGTAAGAGAGGAAAGGTAAATAAGAAAGAGAGGAAAGGTAAATTAGAAAGGGAGGAAAGATAAATTAGAATGTATCACTCAGTAAGAGAGGAAAGGTGAATTATAATGTATCACTCAGTAATGGAGGAAAGGTAAATTAGAAAGAGAGGAAAGGTTAATTAGAAAGGGAGGGAAAATAAATTAGAATGTATCACTCAGTAAGAGAGGAAAGGTGAATTAGAAAGACAGGAAAGGTAAATTAGAATGTATCACTCAGTAAGAAGGGGAAGGTTTGCATGTTCTTTACAGTACTTTGCCATATATATGACAGAAAGTTGACTAGAGAGGTTAAACAACTCATTTACCATTTGTTCAAAAAAGTGAATTTCAAAGCCAGCAGGAGAAGTTCATTGTTAGAATTTCTGTTTTTGTGCATCTGTCCATCAGATTGAAGGAAGTTCTATATTGGAATCTCAGTTTCTTGTCCATTTTTCCAGCAAATTTGGGGAAGTTCTGTATAAGAATCTTAGTTTCTTGTCCATTTGTGCAGCAAGTTGGTGGGGGGTGGGGAAGAGTTCTGTATTGGAATCACAGTTTCTTGTTCATCTGCCAAGCAGGTTGGAGAAATTCGGTATTGGAATCTCAGTTTCCTGTCTATTTGTCTTGCAGCTTGGGGGAAGTTCTATATTGTTGGAAGGGACTATATATAGGATATCAGAATCTGTTTCTTGTCCATTTTACTATCGAAAAACATTATCTCACATATTTAGCTTGACTACTCGGAGGAAACTGAGAGCTTTTCTACTTACCTGGGCATTATCATCATGGTTGCCATCATACCTTGGTTAAAGTTTTGTGTGCAAAGTAGCGTGTATTGGATTGAAACATAACACAATGCTATATAGTGTTCAAACCTACTGAAATAACAAAAACAAAACATGGGGAGGAGATATGTTATGCTGCTTGTTATCAGCTGCTTGTAGCTGGAAATGCTTACAAGGGGTATACAGGAATAACTTTTAATTACTTTCTTACAGTTGAATTTGAAAGTAACTTTTCTGTTACCATATCCCACCTCTTCTTGGATTTTCCTTCTTATTCCATACCTTGTTGTCTATATTTGCTGAATTTTTATTTTCATGTATGTTCAGGTATCCCAGTTGATGGATCGTTTTGAGACACAGTTTGAGAATCTGGATGTACAGTCACAAGTGATGGAGAACACTATGTGTAATTCATCAACGTTAACTACTCCACAGGGACAGGTAGACAGCCTAATGCAGGAGGTAGCTGATGAAGCAGGGTAAATATGACATAATAATTCCAGTATCTGTGAATTCAAACAGTTCAGCTTAAATACACTACTTTAGGTAAAATATACACAACTGATGATTACCATCGAATCTTGAACGGCTTGACTGATCGTTATTAATTTTGGTCCATAGCATCCTTGTAAGGTCCTCTCCTATGTTTGTTCAGAAAGGGGCATTTGACCTTTTTTACGCTTTTTTATACTAAATATAATTGTTACCATTCATGATTCAGTTTGTCATACTTATATTTAAGTGATGCAAGCTGAAACTTCTTTAAAATGACACAGATCTTCATTCAGTTTTCCTGCAATATTCTATACACCTGATTCCACCTGTGGTTCATATAATCCTTATTTTTCAGATTGGAATTAAACCTCGATTTACCATCAGCCCAATCTTCGGCAGTTGGCCAGTCTACAGCGGCGTCTGCTTCAGGAGAACAGGTAACAATGCTCAGTGTAGAATTATTTATTGTGACGATGGTTGATTCAATGTGTTATTTTATTTTCCTGATCATTGGTATGTCTGTTTGTGGTAAGTTTGTCGGTAAGCAGTTTGATTAATGATTAGAGAATACATGTAGTTTGATTTATGGTTATTAAATTTGAAAGGATGATTGTCTCTGGTAAGTAGATGGCCCTCATAGTTGTTGGGTCAATAAGACAAGATAAAGGTGGCAGTGACTTGGACATTGAAATTTATTTCAAATAAATAACAGCCATCAGATAGGATGATACATCATCGTAGGCACATGATCTTTAATGATTCAAGGCTCTGTCAAAAAGGTTTCGATAGCTGGAGAATGCTTGAGCCTATGGCTATAAAATTTCAAGGCATTATTAGTCCCGTAACGGTGGAACACCTGAGGGGACTATAGGAATGCCCTCCATCTGTCTGTCCGTCAGTCCTCAAATCTGGATCCTGTAATAACTCAAAAAGTATTCAAGCTAGGTTCATAAAACTTGGTATGTGAATAGAGGGCAATATATAGATTATTCATGTACATGACTTGTGCTTGTAGGTCAAAGGTCAAGGTCACTATTAAAGGTCATGTAAAAATTGTTTCTGCTCCATTACTTTTAATTGCATTGAAGGATTTTTAGTACTACACAGAAATGTTCCCCATGATTAGATTATATATTGCGCACATGACCCATGGTTGTCCGTCAAAGGTCAAGGTCACTATTAAAGGTCAAATAAAACTATTTTTCACCAGTAGGGGACTTCTGTATTGCCACTGCAATACTCGGTCACTTGTTATCCATGGTCTACATTTTTGCTTACCATGGTTCCCTGGTTGAATCTCTGATACATTTTACTGATATTTTTACCTTACTGGATAAAAGTTTTAGCCGATCAGCTGTATTTCATGTCATATCTTCATGAACCATTCAGAAATCGCCCAAGCTATTGTGTAGATAGTATGAGTGATTACCAACACCATCAATGCTAAGGCAGTTACACTCTGCCTCACTGGAAAGGTTTTTGATACAGTAATTAAGATATTTAGACATAGAGATTTGAATAAAAAGAATGGCAGAAGGGAACTGGATAAACCTAATAGCAGAAGAAGTTTTAAAGAATTGCCTTTAAAAGTATGACTGAAACATGTCACTCTGAAATATATTCTGATTTACTCTTTCAGGACGAGCTTTCACAAAGATTAGCGAAATTACGACAGATGTAGAGGTGATACTTACATGATAAAAACAGTGTATACACAAACAACATAAACATTAGAACAAAATGTTGGAAAACAGCATGTATTTTACTGTGACAGCTTTAAAATGAAAGAGTATCTGTTCACATCAAAGAGGAAACTTGAACATTTATTGGAAGACTGTAAAGCACTGTAACCTGTTGATCAGGGACAGTTTCTATGAACTGTTGTGACAGGTATCCAAGCCTGATTACTTTCTTACCGGTAGATGCTTTTCTATTTCTTTGTTTAGTATGATGTATCAGTGATGAATCAGTAAATGAATATAAAAAAAAAATCATCTTTGTCAGATCTCAACCAGTCATACTTTTCAGTTGTTTTGACCTTAGAATTTACTTGTTTTTTTATTTAATTGAGAGTGGTTATAGCTAGGGGATAAATCCTTGATTTTAGGTCTAATATAGACAAGGTAGACAAAACAACTGCATTTTACACAATTATATTTTATGCCTTGCAGCTAAGTTTTAAAAGGGTCTTTGAGAGTCTGTGGGACCAGAAGTTCTATTTATAGCAATTTTCAATTGGCCATGATGAAATATTAAAACAGTTTAATTAAATGCCAGTAATTGTTAAATTTTGTCAAAATTGCACAACCAGCTGAATTACATGTATGTATCTCTTAATATGAAAAAAGAAAATTGTCACCCACTGTTGACGTAGTATTATAATGTTTGAACTATCCATGAGTCTTTCTGCACACACAGGAATGTACATTGTAGTTAATTTGCTTTCAAAGCAGTAGGTAACAGTTGATTCTATTCATTCAGTTGACTTCATTGGTTAGAATCTTTAACAAGGCTAAAATGAACAAAAGAAATATCAAAAGGGTGGCCACATAACCACAATCCCATAAGGATGTCCATCCGTACATCACACATTTTTGTGTACTAAGCTACTACAGTTTTCATCCAGTTCAAATGAAACTTTGTATACATCATAAACTTTAAGTTGACATGATGTTCATGTTATTTTGACTATCATATTACTTTTTCTGGAGTTCTGGCCCTTCTTGATTTTTGAAATATTACATCTACATTGTGTATGTAACTCTGCCTGTAGTTTCCATAGAATTGAAATGATACTTGGTAAACATCAGCAAGTTGACATGCTCATTTTATTTTCAGTGTTGTGAGGTTTGCCCAATTTTAAGACTATAAAGTTATTCCATCAACCTATTTAAGGACATGTAATACAGAGTTGACATCATTCTTGTATAAAGTTAAGCTATTCATAGCTTTTCGAGATAACTGCCAACACAAAAATATCTGAAAAAGACAATTTGTACAGATATTTTTCAAATAAAGATATATTTGTTCTATGTTAATATGTTTTATATGTATTTTTCTTCTTGTATGAAATTGGTTCAGCTGATTCCAGCAAGTGTTGGACAAACAAAATTCTTTCTGTGTCTTTAAAAAAGTCAATAAATTGTTAAAACTGATTAAAACAGCTTTGTTGTCTAGATATTGTTTAAAAGTTTAGACACACCCTGTGATGATAAAAATTTGCATCAGAAACTGACAAATGCTGTTACTTCTGTCACGGTAGATGGTTGAGATAGTAGCAAGGATAAATTAAAAATTATACACATTTACATAACTTCTGACTTGCCAGATGTTGGCTAGGCCACTACCGGAGTTACTGTGTGGTGAACTGTTTTATACAGTATAAACAGTGTTTTGGGCTCCTCTGTGCTTTAAGAGTGCCCATTTCAGCATATGGAGCATGTTTATAACTTGAATAAAAATTAAAATTTGTAGAAAAATCCTCAAAAACAGTTTCATGTGGTGAATCTGACTGCTTTGCATTAGAGACTTCAAGTTGATTGACTTGGTGAGTTTATAAAGACGCACACTGGAAATGTACAGTCATTTAATAGACATACACAACCAAAGGTAACCCAGTCTGATGAGCAAGTTGTTGGTTTCTAAAGACTTGTAATGTCCTTTTAATGGCTGCACGTAGTTGATATTATTCACTCAGCTGTTTTGTAGAAAAGATTTTACAGAAACTGAACACTTGTAATTCTCTAATGGTTATAGGAGCTTATTAAAAACAGAAAGGCCAAAATCTTTTTCAATTTTAACAGTTTAGCAGATGTACCAAAATCTTTGGAAACCTGTTTCTTTCATAAATCAAAGGTTTTTAAAGCATGTAATGTCATTTTTTGGACATTGATAACAATTTTCTATTAAACTTTTTACACAGCACACATTTATAGTTTTTAATGATTAAGAGTATAATATATTACATTTCGTTGCTGTAGATATAACAGGGTTTTTGTTATATCACTTGATATTATAAACCAGCTGTTAGTACTTTTCTTTTAATATTGATATTATATTGATAATTAGCATATCTTTTTATGTTTAGGTGAAAAAAACAGTGCTCATCAGTTTCACAACATTTTTTTTCTATTAAACAGTACAAACTTGAGTCTTTTATTGTTAATTTCTTAATACTTTTGTTTAGATGCCCTCCACACCCCCAGGTGAAGATCGCAGTGATGTTGAGCTGAAAATGGTATTCCAATGAATAACTGAATAATGCTTTGACCTATAGTTGTCAGACCTCAAAGGATGATCGCTTGTGGTCAGAAGATGACGCTTTTGCCATGGGGAACATTAGGTCAATGGTTAATAATTCTGTGACCTTGAGACTGAAAACAGTTTTTTTACCTCTACAGTCCTCAGATTTCATAAGAATGATTGTCTGTGGTCAGCAAATGATCGCTTTTGTTGAGGGGGTCAGTAGGTAAAAGGTCTATGTAACAGTAGCCTCGAGACTGAAAATGGTTTAAGTAACTTAAGAACTTGATGGTCTACTGTCTTCAAACTTCATAGTATGATTGCCTTTGGTCATCAGATGAGTCCTATGATTTCGAGGGTCCAGACCATAATGACACTGAGATTGAAAATGGCTCCACTAATAAATAAAGAACGCCTTGGCCTGTAGTCTTCAAACTTCAAAGGGTGACTACCTGTTGTCAATAGATGACCCGCATGTTTTGGACTTCAGTAGGTCAATGGTCAAGCTTACTTGTTGTGTTTGGATTTAGCGGGGCAACTGGTAGGGTCATAGAGATCTCTGGACTGAAAATACGACAGGCTATCATGTGTGTGTGGGGGGCGGGGGGGGGGGGGGCATGAATGTTTCACAAACAGCTATTTTCTACTATTTTCTTACCCACTGGGCTTAATTAAGTCTCTTAGCATGTATTGTAAATATGTATTACCTGCTTCTGGTATATTTAGCAATACATGTATCTAAGCTTTAAGAAATATGTTTAGTATGTACTGTGCTATATATAACATCTTTTAGTATGTAGAATCATTCTGCCTATGTTCTTATGTCTTAAAACTTGTTACAATTTAGGTATCATAGCTTTAATTATTTACTTTTTCTTATCCATTGTAGATTGTTTAAATTGTTACAGGATAATCATATGTTGTCAGAAAAAAAATCTTGTATTAGTTAATGTTTTACATTGTTTGTTAAATAAAGATGGTATTATCTTATTTTAATTAAGTATTGCCATTAAGAAATAATGATGCTTCAAACTAAATGATTATAAACATTGGGATAAAAGTCTCAAATATGGGGGTTTTAAACCTGTCACATCAAAAAACAAAGGAAGCTTCTGGAATTGGAGTGTTTTCTGTATCTTGCACTATCCTCTCAATGACATCACTAACAGCAGTCTTTTGGAGAGGGTGGTGACTATAAGTAATCTCACTAACGAGTAGACAGAAATAACTCTTCCATATGACATCAGTGGGTCAAAAACAGATTTGTCAGAAGCTTTTAAGTTAAATCTTCTATTATATTCATCCTCCATGTTCTGCTTAGGGCAACACTAATTTGTGAGAGTGCATAAAGTAAATTGGCTACTGACTGTAATTGTTGATAAGCATTGGACATATGGACAGGCATTGAGACTGTTAGACATCAAGACTCATAGGCATAGAGCTTACAGGTGTTGAAACTTGCAGTCGTTGAGCCTTGTAGGCATCGAGACTCATAGGCATCGAGAATCATAGGCATCAAGACTTGGGCATCGAGACCTGTAGGCATCCAGGCCCATAGGAATAGAGACTTAGAGATGTTCAGACTCGCAGTCATTGAGCCTTGTAGGCATCAAGACTCATAGGCATTGAGAATCGTAGGCATCAAGACTTAGGCATCGAGACTCACAGGCATCAAGCCTCGAAAGTATTGATAATCATAGGCATCGAGACTCACAGGCATCGAGACCTGTAGGCATCCAAGCTCATAGGCATAGAGACTTACAGGTGATGAGACTTGCAGTCATTGAGCCTTGAAGGCATTGAGACTCATAGGCATTGAGAATCATAGGCATCAAGACTTAGGCATCGAGACTCATGGGCATCGAGACCTGTAGGCTTCTAGGCTCATAGGCATCGAGACTCATAGGCATCGAGAATCATAGGCATTGACACTGACAGGCATCAATCCTTGCAAGTACTGAGCATTGTAGGCATGAAACACTTCAACAAAAAGACTTGTAGGCATCAAGACTCACAGGTATCGAGACTCGTAGGCATTAACAATTGCAGGCATTAAGACTTCTAAGCATCAAAGTCTTAGGTATCAAGCATTGTAGGCATCCTGACTTCAGGGTTTGGTCAAGTACTGGGTGTCGGTACTTGTGTACTGAACTACTTGGTACTTACTCATGTGACTACTTAGTTCTGACTTTGCAAAATACTCAAGTATTACATGAGTATTACTCCCAGTAATTGATGAGTACCACAGTATAGATTCAAATTTGCTAGAGAATTTTATACCGAAACAATAGTCACAAGTTTATACTTCTTCATTCCTCAGTTTTACACATTTTACTCTTAAATGTTAATAGTTGCTCCATTTCATCTGAAAATTTCTCAGTAAGTCAGTGCAATGTAACAAAAATTACTTTTAAATTATAGTCAAATTTTCACTACATAGGTTTAGCAGTTGCTAATTATTATCTTTACAATTGTTACTCTTAAATATATCTGTTAATTTTTGTTTTAATTTTAAAGTTTCTGTTTAACAATATCAAAGTGGGATTTTAAATACATTGGTCAAATTGAGAGGGTGGACTTTGTTCTACACTTTGGAGTTTCAAGTGTTCCAGTTCTTGATTCTGGCTTCAAACATTTTTTTTGTCCCCCGCCTTTTTCAAAGAAAATAAATTGGACATAGAAAAAGTGTGCATCCTTCTGTCCGTAACTTAAGATGTTAACTTTGACCTTTTTACTTTTCAACTACCTCCAGAATGCATTTAAATTGAATGCTTTACTAAGAAATTAAACCAATAAGAATCTATATTTATCAAAAGCCAATAAGGTCTAAGTCCTTGAAAATCTGAGAGGGTATCTCTTAATTATTCCTCAATGCTGTAAGAAATAGACACAGATTATGATGAAAGAAACAGAATTTTACTATGATCTGATACCTAAAGATTTATTTTAAGAATTCTGGTAACCCAGTCTGAACTTGACCTTGATTTCATAGAGACAGACATTCTGACCAAGTTTTATGAATGCTGGATAGAAAAAGTGGCCTCTTGACTGTTAACTTGACCTTGATTTCATAGAGACAGACATTCTGACCAAGTTTTATGAATGTGAGATAGAAAATGTGGCCTCTCGAGTGTTGACAAAGTTTTTATAGTGACCTAGTTCAAGACCTCGGGTAATCCAGTTTTGAGCGTGACCTTGACTTCATAGAAACAAACATTCTGACCAAGTTTTATGAATGTGAGATAGAAAATGTGGCCTCTTGACTGTTAACTTGACCTTGACTTCATAGAGACAGACATTCTGACCAAGTTTTATGAATGTGAGATAGAAAAAGTGGCCTATTGACGGTTAACAAAGTTTTCCTTTTTCATGACCGAGTGACCTAGTTTTTTACTTCAGAGGACTCACAAAATCCCATGAGACTGCATCAGTAAAATTCTAACCAAGTTTCGTAAAGGCTGAGCAAAAACTGTGACTTCTAGAAAATTTAAAGTAAAATTGTTATCGATGGACAACAAACAACAGACACAGGGGCATAACAATAAAAAACAAACATTTAATGGGTATAAATTTCATCATAAAACAGCCAAACAATGAATGGCAGGTTAGCTCTTCTGATGAGAGTTTTTGAACCTGTATATGTCACAGCGCAAAAATATTAATGCATTACTTAAGGACTTATTACACTTATGCCACTCAAGTGACGATATATAAATATACTGAAATAACACTTACCACTTGTTTATCACTCATAGCTACATAATAATGTAGTCAAGATATATCTATTGTTAACAGACAATATTCAGCTCATATGGCATTTTTTGACATAGAATTAATTAAGTTTTAATTTGTCCTAACTATTTGTATAGGCTTTGAACTTGAACACTCCTTACAATTTTACACATGCATATAGTGCAAGACTTACATAAACCATTCAATTTTTTGTTGAAATCCTGTAACCATACTTTCATCAATTCTAATCGAATAGTCTAATGCTGTCAATAGAGAGCTCTTGTTGAGAATATCAGATTATAAAGTAAGCCAGCCCAATAAGCAGAATGAGTAAGGCTAACCTATTAGTAAAGTTTTCAGTTACATGCATTATTATTTTAGATTTTCTGTATTAAATTTGTTTTGTAAGCACATGCATGGCAAAAACTGCAAACTGATTTATTTTGTTTTTCTTTTAATTCCTCAAAATGCTCCTATAATGCAGCTGGGGCAATATAGAAGTTCTGAAATTTCCAAGGAGGCATGTCCTGGACCTGCACCACAACAAACTGACTGTCTACACATTGATTCTTGAGCAATGCCTCAGTTTAATAAAAAATAAACTATAAAGTTCAACTAATGTTAGACCTACTCCATAGTTATGACAGATAGAAAAATATGACCCTCTGATCCAAAGTTACCATTAACTATACCCAGGTGACCCCAAAACCTGTACTGAATAGCTCTGATGCAGGTTCTTGTAGTCTGAGTTACTTCCCTTATTTACTAATACGCCATTTGCCTATATGCATTGTCGATGTAAATGAATGAACTCTTGTCAAAAAGTAAGTATAATTCTAATTCAGATCAATTAGATATTATTAAACTAACTCGTTGTGATATAATTTTAGACAATATAGATTATTAAAAGTTTATTGTATTGTTCCGTAGCCGCGGTAGGGGCACAGGCACGAGACAGTATCGGATTGACATGTATCTTTTGAAGGGGGCTCATACTTCACTGCATATTTGTTCATTTTGAGCTCATTTAGGATGAAAACAAAGTTTTTTTTTCAGTCTGGTCATATTTTTTGTCCCAGATATAGTACTCGTGCCTGTGGTTAAGGGTAGATTTATATAATTAAATCTAATCTTCATTTTTCTCTTTGTTTAATAAAAAAAATATAGGAAAAATATCTTCACTGCATATTTCTAGAAGCTAGTAATAATGATCAGGTCTAGGAAAGTGGAGTATTTACAGATTATCTGTAAATTTACATATAATCTATAAATTTACAGATTTTTCAATCTGTATTTTACAGATCGTGTGTATGAAAACTGATGAAATTATATTTATCCTCAAAACCGCAGCTTGGAATTAATTGGTTTATTTAGAGCATGCATAAATTAAGGTCATTTGTGGGTTTCAGCCATTTTTGTTGACTTTGAGTTTTTGGCATTTTAAGAAAAATCAAAGTCAACAGAAATGACTGAAAGTTACAATTGACCTTTATTTATACATACCATAAGTAAATCAATTAATTTCAAGCTGCGATTTTGTGTCTAAATATAATTTTAGCAGTTTTCAAACACTTGATCTGTTAATTTACAGATTGAAAAATCTGTAAATTTACAGATAATCTGTAAATACTCCACTTTCCTAGACCTGATGATACCAAAACAAGTAACCAAAATACTTTTTTGAATTTTTATAAAGAAATTGTCCTGTAATGTATAAAACTTGTTAGTTGTTGTAAGCTTTGTATGATTTTAAAATGTAAAAACAAAAAATGAGCAAGACCTGTTTACAGGGTGAAGACTGCTTACTTGGCCTATCTGAAGCCACTTGCTCATTTTGCTTCTACTTTTACTTCTATGGGTTACTCCCCAACAATCAACAAAGATTATGACTGGGAGGTGCTAGTCAGAGAAACGGTGTTAGTCTAAAATAAAATGGTTAAGTGCATTAGTTAAAAGATAATAAGGTAAAAGAAGGGTGCAAAGTTAAAATGGAGATAATGCACTAGAGATTGACCGTCACCAGCATATCTGTAAAGATACTGAGGCTGGGACTAGCTTGGATGTGACCTGGGAGAGTATTCCAGTAGCGGATAGCTCTAGAGAAGAAAGAGTTGAGATGGTACTGTGTTCGAGACTGGGGTATGAGGAAATTCAGGTTTCTAGTGTGGGTCAGGTGATCATGATCAACAAAAACTATCTGGTGTTGTATTTTGTAAAGGAACACTGCTCATGAAGTCATAATTGTTACAGACGTACCTGGCCGCAGCTCTCTGTACACTTTCTACCTTATGGGCAAGATGTTTCTGCCAGGGGTGCCAAACAATTGAACAATATTCCACCGGGGGTCTAACATAAGTTGTGTAGGCAGCCTCCTTAACCTTTCTGTTTGTTGTTTTGATGTTAGGTTTAATGAATCTAAGTGAATTGTTTGCTTTGGAGGTGATATCTATATGCTGTGACCAGTTTAAATCTTTTGAATGGTAACCCCAAGGTATTTTGCCGAGTCAGTTGCTTTGAGTGTTGTTTTGTGCAGGGTATAAGGGAATATTTAACATCAATTATTGTTATTAGCTTCTATTTTACATTTTAGTTTTCATTTGCTTATTACCAACAGGAAGCTGTCAAAATATGAGAAAAATAAAGTATTAATTGTCAGATCCAATTTAAAAGACCCTGTCTTTGAGTCTTTGTGACATTTTACATCCAACAAAAGGCTTTGACGTCATTCATAACACTCTGGTTTGATCATTCAAGTTCAAGAGAAAGCAATACAATACAATACAACATTTATCTATAGTCGGTTTATGAATGTAAACCGTTTAGGAATGTAAACCCCTTAAACTTGAGTACCCTTGGTTTGACCTTTCTCAGGTTTGTTCAAATAATTACACATTTTTGGGCCATCGCTACAAAACAGATAAACATTTATATCACTTTAATTGAACTGCACTATGGATATTCACCAAACTTGGTCAGAATCAAGGTTAAAATGTTCAGGTTCTTCTAAGATGGACACCTTTGACCCATGGGCCCCATGTTTCATTTCTACCTCTTTGCATATTTCAGTTCGTCTTGTAACATATACTGAACAAAACAGCTAATCTACTGTTTGCTATTTAGTTTATATTATGTGTACCATTATCCAAATTCAGAATACACGGCTACTAAACGCTAGCGCCACCACCAAATTGTGGTGATAAGGAAAAGAGCTATCGACATTTCCGTGGTGCAGCTATCGCCCGTTTCTACTTGTAAACACGTGAGTAAAATTTATATTTTATCTTATATTTTCATTGATAGAACTTTCTTCGAAAATCGGAGAATGTAGTTCCGTGTAAGAACACTTTTACTACAGGTTGGCTGTGATTTCATTAAAATAATATGCAAATTGTGGTGTCAGGAGCATTTCTCCCGAATCTGACAGTGGCACATTTTCATATCGGCCAGTATTCGAATACCATTCCGATGAATAGACACACTGTAAGAACATACCTGCGCATGCAAATGGTGTAGAAATGATAAATGATTATATACGCACACACCATGAATAATAGAATCTCGGGTTAGAAGAAATATACCAGGATTTTAAAAAGTGGTGGCGCTATAACTCTAGTGATGGCGCTATACAGTAGTGGTGGCGCTGTTACGGCATCTAATAATACGAACTGCTGACGCATCCGGAACAAAACAAACACCAACATTCTCTAATTGATAATTTTCCTGCAAGGAATTATGTTATTACAGAAAGAAAAACACGATCATAGTTTACTTACCACTATGATACATTCTCTATCCAAAAAAAAGAACAAAATACTCACAGACCCTTGGGATTCTTGTAGTCAAAGTAAATATTTTCCTTTGTTTAAAATGTTAATGTAGAATTATTTTTAACCTTTAAATATTCTACTTAAATACAAACGTAAGTGTACTTTAAATTGAGGTCAAGAAAAATAGTAGCAATACTTTTATTTCAAACAAAGATTTGTGTCCAGGAAATAATTTGAAGATAGTGTAGAATTTATTTGTTATAATTATTAAGATTCTGAAAGTTACTCCCTTTGTTTTTATACGTCGTTTGCATGTCATTGTAAACAAAAGTCCTTTCTGAAAAGTGAATACAGTACATTTTCAATTCCAATCGATTAAATATCATTAGAGCTTAGATGTACAGTCTGAATCCATATACATGTAGATTATTTTGCGATCATGTAGCGGTTACTACATGTATTTTGTCTAGTAACGTAATTTGGGTGTAGTGTGGGATAGGTTGATAACATCGGTTATTGTAGAAATTTTCATGGCTTGCAGACAGATATTTTTATATATTAAAAGTGAATATATCAGCCACTAATCGTATATAATAGCGCCACCACTACTGTACAGCGCCACCACTTGAGTGATAGCGCCACCACTTTCAAAAATAGTCGTGTTTTAACTTTTTACTGTGTTTTTCGTAATTGTTTGGTGTATGGGAATACGTATAATTCATTTCTACACCATTTGCATGCGCAGGTATGTTCTTACAGTGTGTCTAATCATCGGAATGGTGTTCGAATACTGGCCGATATGAAAATATGCCACTGTCAAATTCGGGAGAAAAGCTCCTGGCACCACAATTTGCATAATATTTTAATAAAATTACAGCCAACCTGTAGTAAAAGTGTTCTTACACGGAACTACATTCTCCGATTTTCGAAAAAAGTTCTATCAATGAAAATATAAGATAAAATATAAATTTTACTCATGTGTTTACAAGTAGAAACGGGCGATAGCTGCACCACGGAAATGTCAATAGCTCTTTTCCTTATCACCACAATTTGGTGGTGGCGCTAGCGTTTAGTAGCCGTGGAATACAGTTAGATCAACATATTGTTATTAATGACTTAAAATTTCAAAAATGTTTGATTAGGCAAAGATATAATTTTATTCATTTTACTACTACACACTATTTTTTAAATGATAGAAAAATACATGCAAAAGGTGTGTTTTAGAAAACTGGTGAATTCATAATTTTAACATATCCGAGACATTGCGGAATGATAGTAAATTCACTTGGGTAATGATCACATTTTACTCTAACTTTATCATAGACTCATTATGTAAAATCTCAAACTTTGAACTAAAATCAAACCATTAAATCCATAAATATTTCCATGAAACTTTGAAGTTTGGTAGTTTGTAGCGTCACCTGGGGCATGTGCAGTCAGTAATCTAATCTGACCTCGGAAATAGTGTGATATTTACTTCTAAAGTCACTATATGTTCATTGTAAAAATACCTTGTTTTACCCAAGTGGAAACTGGCAGGTACTTGAAAATGATTGGTCAGTTAAAACTCCTGATGTCCTGATAAAGTTATGAATACCATTGGTGAGGATTTTGATTGTTTCCTAGAGAATGGTTAACTATTACACAAATATTTTCAAATTGACAAATGATCTTTTTCGATAAAGTATGAAACGGCATTAGTTTGTTATGCCCCACCCAGAAGAAGAGAGTCTATCTCGTTTTTCATTGTCGGACAGTCAGTTGTGAGAACCATAAATTTTGGTTTCCAATCAATAAGTAAGAGAAGTGATCTTATATTTGAACACTTTACAAACATATGCATACCCATATGTTCAATGATCGGTATTTGATCGCAACAAAAGTTAAAGATCCATTATATAGAATTATAGAATTAAATCATTCTACATTGCTGAGGCAAAAGCAGAAAATTCGTATTAATTATTTATTAGTCCAGTTTCTTCTGTTTATACTGAAAAAAAGTCAGTTTTAAGTCATTGTAGGATTTTTATAGAGTACTTCTGTAGTCTTCAGGATTCCCCATATACCTTAGGCTGTTAGGCCTGTGTATAGAGATGATAGTTTCCATTTGTTAGGAGTTATTTAATTATTTGTTTTTACTTCTAAAGTTGTCAAATGCTGGTTTAGAATTAGATGTATGGCTAGATGTGGTGTATTGATGAAATATCAAATGTCCACAGAATTATCTGGAAACAGACTGCACATTTGTCTGAAAAACTGAATATTGAATTTGAAACCATATCTGTGTAGCATGTAGAGTTCACTGTAGTTTATTTCTTGACAATTCAATTCTCACTTTTGTCTTGAAATAATACTCTGTCTAAGCAAAACTTCCTGCAGCAGAAGAATTTTCTGTTTCTCACTTTTCTCACGATCATTATCACATTTTCTGGTATAGCACAGCCGTTGATGCCCATAAGTTTTAACTAAATGGAACATAGCCTCATCAGAAATAATGAGACAACATGTCATGCATAAGACCCAGACTCCTAGCTCCAAGGTCAAAGGACACACTTAGAGGTCAAAGGTTAACAGGGTCTGTTTAGTGTCCAGTCCATAACTCTGCCATCCATGAAGGGATTTTGAAATTACTTGGCATAAATGTTCCTCATAATGAGACAACATGTCATGTGCAAGATCCAGACCCCTAGCTCTAAGGTCAAAGTCACACTTAGAGGTCAAAGATTAACAGGTTTCTTGTCCGGTCCATAACTCGGCCATCGCTGAAGGGATTTCAAAATTATTTGGCATAAATGTTCCCTATAATGAGATGATATGTCATGTGCAAGATCCAGACCCCTAGCTCTAAGGTCAAGATCACACTTAGAAGTCAGTGGTTAACATGGTCTGTTTCTTGTCTGGTCCATAGCTCTTCCATTTATCAAGGGATTTGAAAATAATGTGACACAAATGTTAACCATATTGAGAAGGTGCATCGTGCTCATGACCCGGGTCTCTCAGGTCAAGGTCACAAAATGATTCATACCTAAACTATTCTGGCATATTTTGTGCAGACAACTGTAGCATTCTTGGACACGCTTCGGGGACATTTGTCACTAATAGTGACAGCTCTGGTTTGATACTCTTACATTAAAGGTTAATCTTTAAACGCCGAGACACTATGCTGCCTAATTTGTCACCTATTTTCCTGGGTATAACTAGGATCATATTTCTTGAACCAACGTATATGTATCTATAAGATATTGAAGCAGACATGTACATATCATTGGGACTTCAATGTCCAATTATTTTATCACCACCTTGATAGCCTAGTGGTAGAGCACCAGCTTCAAGTGCAGGAGGTCATGGTTTGGCTCCTTGGCCCAGTCATACCAAAGATATGCAAAATGGTAGTAGCTTACTCGCTTGACACTCAGCATTAAGAGAATAGTTCTAGAACTGGTCAGCCCGGTGCCAGCATAATGTGACTAGGTGGGGTATGATGTCATATTTCATTGAGGCAGCACTATAAGGTTAGGCATTGTGCTCACTGCTACAAGTAGACGCCATTGTTTATTTGACTGAAAAATTGTTGTAACAGACACACACAAACACACATTATTTTTTCTGGAATGATGACCCACATGTGGGCTTTATCTATTATTCAGAGGACACATGTCATCAAATGTTGACATCATTCTTGTTTACTCAATGTAAACCGTTTCAGTTAAATAACTTAAGTAAGTATTGACTCATGGGACCAAACTGACACTGTTTTTGAAAATATCAGCGCTTTCTGTAAGGTTTAGGGGGATATTTAAGAGTCATACTGCAGTTGATAGGTCTGTTTGAAAAAGGTGAGTGAACTACCACAGTTTGGAAGGGACTCCATACAGTTGATAATAAGGAAGTGTAGTTGTTGGTGGACTTAGTGGGGGCAAGTTTCCAAAGAAGTTTGTGGAGCAAACTTGTGGAGTAAACTTCTTCAACAATTTTAAAGGGAATCTTTATACAGGTGATCACAATGTATATGATAGTTGTGTCTGAGGTTGAAATTGGAGGTGGACAGTGGGTCACATCTGAAACCCATTTATTGTCAGTTTTAGAAACTTCTTTTTGTCCATATCTTTTCAACTGGTTACACACTTACTAATACATATCTTGTACTGTAGTTACAAATGTAACTTGCTGTTATTTTATGTTCTCAGCAAGTGTAGGGTTTAAGGTATGCACCTTTGGAAAAAAGACAAAATATCTAATTTATTCTGACATTCAGGGTTAATAATCACATTGAGTGACAGCTCTATTTTTTTTTTACTGCTTTTACTAATATTGTACCACACTATATTCAGTAATTTTAGCAATAATAGAAGATCAAGCTTTCCAATATAGATTAGTTTGTTGTGTAACATTACTCCCAGGATAGAAGAGTCACTCCCCTTTGTCAGCTGTCATAAAGTGGGTGCTTGGTATTTTAAACATATTGTTCTGAAGCATAAAGATTTTACACTTTTAATCTAAATCATCCGATGGAAGATTATTCTTTTACTTTAGATCCACAACGGTTATTAAAGGCATATGCTAGAATTCCCTGTATATGAGATGGGCGAAAATTTTCCCAATAACAGAATTTCTTTAAACTTTTGATATTGAAGGACAATCATCTAAGAAACAAAAAAAATGCAATAAAAATCATAGGTCACCGGATTTGAAAAAGAGTTATCTGCCCTTGAAAATGTCACTTTTGGGATAAATGCCATTTTCAAGGGCAGATAACTCTTTCGATACTGGTGACCTATGATTTTTATTGCATTTTTTTGTTTCTTAGATGATTGTCCTTCAATATCCAAAGTTTGAAGAAATTCTGTTATTGGGAAAATTTTCGCACCAAATTCTAGCATACGTCCTTAAACAGAAGATAGTATGCATAGATCTTGTTAGCTGTTGCAGATAAGGTAAGTTCAATAGCATCCAGAGTTTAAAATTGAGCTGCACTTTGAGAAAACCAACATTGTGCATTTGCGACCAGCATGGATCCAGACCAGCCTGTGCATCTGCAGGCTGGTCAGGATCCATGCTGTTCACTAACGGTTTCTCTAATTGCAATAGGCTTTGAAAGCGAACAGCCTGGATCCTGACCAGATTGCGCAGATGCGCAGGCTGGTCTGGATCCATGCTGGTCGCAAATGCACTATGTTGGTTTTCTCATGGTGCGGCTCAAGTGATCATTCAGTGAAATCAAGTTATGAATGAGTGAACCACTCAGCTGCTATAACTGCTGAAAGATTTTGATCAGAAGAGCGGACGCAACTGGTGGTAACTCTTGTCAAACTATGAAACCAGCTGTCTTGAGTTGAAGCCCCTTCTCCTCAGACTAAAATTCAATTTAGGCAGATCCTTCAACAAGTTGAAGAAAATGAAAAGAAAACTGATCAGGCTGTTGGAAAATTTCACCAGACTCAGACAGTTAGAAGGTACTTAGACTTTGAAGAGGACTACGCATTAATAAACCTCCATCCAATACGGTAAACTATTAGTGTTAAAAAGGTCACAGTGGCTATGTGTCTTGTATGTAGGTATTGAAAGGCTGAAGACTAGATGTCTGGATGTTTGTCAGATATCTGTACCAGTAGTCTATCTCATTAGTCTACCTGACACCTCCAGTTATAGCTAGTGGGATGCCCCTTGAAAGGTATGACTAGTTTTGAATAAATATCTTTGAGTCAAAATTATGTTAGAATTGTTTATGAATTAATATAATTTCATGAAAGTAGAAGTTCATAAATAATTTATTGTTTTCATAAAATTTTGATATGAACATTTGTTCGTGAATTGAATCAAAAATTATGATTAACATGAACTAAGTTCTCATGAAATTATTCGAAAATTCATGAATACAATTGAAATAATTTGATTTCATGAATTTTATTCATGAACTACTTAGTAAAAAAAAAAGAAGAAAAAAACAGGTTTCATGAACTTATTCATGAACAATTTCATGAACTAGTCAAGGTCACCTGGTAGGAGTGTAACACTATGAAACATGAGAGATTTGCATGTGATGAAATTCTTAGAACAGTTTCGGTAGAGCTTGATACAAGAAAAATTCCTGTATAAAAGGTTCATTAACATTGGCCTAGTAGTTTCAGAGATGTTGTTTAAAAGAAATGGTAGGACGAACAGACAGTGATCCTTACTAGCTCAACCTGGCACCTTGTGCAAGGTAAGCTAAAAGTAAATTTCTGAACTGGCGACTGACCATTCGCAACATTCTAAGCACAGAGTCTTTAACCCTTAGCCTGCTGGCGGCAAATGATTCTGCCTTTGCGACCAGTGCAGACCAAGATCAGCCTACAAGAAAAATTCTGTATAAGGTCATAACATGTTGCCTATGTTTCGTATTAAGATGAGTAACAATTTTTAGTCAACCTGGCACCTTGTCAATAAGTGAATAAATTGAATTGGCACTAAATTGAATGATGAGCAAGAGTTAAGAGTACAATTTACAAAACTGTAAAAATGCTATGGTTCACAACAAAGATTTATTTTCCCTTCATTGGTGTCGTTCCACCCTCAACAAATGACACATTGAGTAAAAACAGTAAACTAAGTTTACAGTGGGATTGGGAGCATAATAAGAAGTAAACAATTGCTGTATAAAATACAAAAACATTAAGTTAAACAATGTATAATATTGTATTTACTTTAATATCAAGATTGAAATTAAGATACTAGCTTTGCTTCAGGGTCGTGAAAACTTGTGACATTTTAAAAGGATTTTATAGTTTTTAAAATGAAGGCTTTATGACAACACCATAATTACTTATCTGATATTCAGTATACTCCTGTTCCTTTTAAACCATTCCTAACTGTAGTATGATAAATATTTCCTTCTTATTTGCTGCAAAAACTTCTCAAAAATTGCTGAATCACATGTGCAAAAAATTTCCCAGCATGCAACAAAATAATGGAAACTGATCATGTGACATTATGAATTTAATGTTCATGAACATTCACGAACAGTTCATGAACTTATTCATTATTGTAAAAGGTAATAAACCTAAGTTTTATGTTTAATGAATGATCAGTTCAGAAACTCATGATTGGGTTCAAGATCTGGTACTGAACTAGAAAAAGGTTTTGAATTTTAGTACTTTTAATGAACCTGTGTTCATGAACAATTTTGGTTCTTAGTCTAATACCAACAGTAACTGTTCAGGAACTGGTAAAGTTCTGTAAGTTATTGAACTTTTGCAGTTTTTGAACCAATGGTCAAGAACCATCATTGTTCTAGAACCACAGTCTAAGAACTGTTATGCTGATTCAGGAACAGATCTTTAAGTTCTTCAGAAGTTCTGGAATGTTCAAGAACATAATACTAGTTCTAGAAAATCTTTTACAGGGGAAAACCATAACCCTGTAGTTCCTGAATCACAATTTCAATCATTATCTGAATTTCATTTTCAAGTTCATGAATTTCTTAAATTATTTAATGGATTTTCTGAAATGTTCATGAACTACATTTACAAGACCATGAAATGAAAGTAATATTCTTGAACTTGAGAGTTCATGAATTGGAGTAAGTGAACTTTTCCTTGTAGTTCATGAACTTATTTGATAGTTCATGAAATAATTCATGAATTCTTACAAATTCATGAACCTATTTCACAGGGGTAGAATACTGTTGGGCTGAGTTACAGCTGAAGAAAATGTTAACCCTTACCCTGCTAATTTTCTATAATGAACTGGTCCATCATTCAATTTGGACAGTATCATTAATTGTTAAAAGGGGTGATTATCAAAATTATACTGACTGAATGGCAAACGGTGCAGATGTGCAAGATGATCATGATCTGCACTGGTCACAAAAGCACAGTCAGTCGTGTCCAGCATGATGAGGGTTAAATGGCTATAAGGTTGTGGCTCAAGAAAAATAAGTTAATCTACTTTTAGCAGAGTTTTGATTACATGTATGTTTTATATGCAACATTACAGATGATTTAAGCTAACTGAAACTTCACAATCATTTATTAATATTTTGTTTAGTAATAAACCCAGAAAGCCAGAAGAAAAGTTCATTTTATATACTAAATGCAGCTTAAAGCCATCTTTTAAATTGAAATGACTCTGTACATTTTACAGTAGACTTCAGACAGACATCTCAATAGAACAGTCATACAACAAAAATGATGTGTAGTGAGCATAAAATAACAAAATATGGATTGTACCAGAGTACTTTTGGCTGATGATGGTTTAGAAGTAGCATATATCAGTTACTGTTATATACTCTACAAAACTTATACCTGTCCTGTAAAGTTTTTATATTGGAAAGAATTAGCATTTTCATAAACAGTTACGATCTTTTCATCCTTTTTAACTGTTTTTTTGCTCCTTTAATGATCTTTTTGCAAACAAAGATATGGGTTGCGGGGTTTTGAGTTCAATTCCTTGGCGAGGCATATGTTCTCCGTGACGATTTGATAAAAGACATTGTGTCATGTTACAGGAAGTTGGCAGTTACTTGTGGAGAACAGGTTTGTACTGGTACAGAATCAAGGAACACTTATTGGTTAACTGCCCACACTTACATAACTGATATACTGTTGAAAAATGGTGTTAAACCCTCAAGGGGCACTTAGATTTGCCATTGTCTGTCCACCTGTCCGACATTGTGATGCACATATCTAAAAAAAAAAATAATAACCTAGAGTCTTGAAATTATATTAATGTTGTTCAGCATGTAAAGTTGTGTCTGTGGGGTTAATTTGGGTTTCATTTAGCCAGCCCAGAGTTATAGCCTTTTCATGAATAATGCTATCTTTTACTTAGAATTTAAGGTTAATTTTGATGCATTTTCACTATATCTCTGTTATTACAGAGAGGATTTGATTCAGACTTTAAATAGTAAGTTGTTCAGCATCATAATTCACATCATATAACACAAGGAACATAACTCTAGTGCCAGTATTTCATGAATTATCTCCCCTTTTGACTTAAAATTTCAGGTGAAAGTTTTGGTGCACTTTCACTCTATCCCATTTATTACTAAATGGATTTGAATCAAACTTAAAAGTAGTTGTTACGCATCATCATCCACATCATATGACACAAGGTGCATCACCTGTGCTCCAATATTTCATGAATTATGCCCCCTTTTTGCTTAGAATTATACTTATTTAATGTTTTGATAACTTTATCTTTATCTCTGTTATTAATTAATTTTTTTGGCACAAACGTAAGTTATTGTCCAATACCTTCATCTGCATTGGAGTCATTAAACTCTCCAGTGACTGTTCCAGCTTCCTCAGATGTGCCCATTTTCACTATCCGGCATCGAAATAGTCAAACATGCTGTCTCCTGTGACAGCTCTTGTTTACTTGATTGTCATTGTTAGAATGTTTGTCTCTAAAAAATCTGTGTCAAGTTGAAATGTTACCTGAGGTCTTCAACTGGGTCATTAGGTCAAATCATAGAAAATCATCTCATTAACACTCTGGAGGCCACAATTCCTTCTTGATATTCATAAAACTTGGTCAAAAAGTTTGTTGCTTTGTATCTTTTTGCCTTTTTAAAGACCTGCTCCAGTCGTACATTTTAACCTTAAATTGTCACTGAAAAAGCATGAAAATCCTGACTATGAACAGTGACGCCTGTCAAAATAGAGTGTATTTTATATAAATTCTATATAAAATACCTGTGCTATTGCATGCTAAAGTATGACGCATGGCTGTTAACTGTTACCTATTGTAATCATGGGTTGCATACACACAATAGAATTTGAATAGCCGCGAAGCAGGTCTTTAACAGCAGACTTACAGGGAATACAGCAAGTTTTGTCAATATTTCAACAGTGAATTTTGATAGGATTTCAATCATTTGGAAATTACGACCTCCCTGCATGACACAAAGTCGTTAGCATTTGTTGTCAGTTTGTAATTATGACTAAAGTCGACTGACATTCGTTCATTTCTAGATATAAAGTCCATTGTTTTACATTTACTCCTTGCACATGTAAATTGCAATTTATAATCAAAAGAGCTCTTAGTACAGTGTCTATTATGTTGGCCTCTCTCTCTCCCCCCGCTCTCTCTCTCTCTCTCTCTCTACATGTACATATGTACTCTCTCTCTCTCTCTCTACATGTACATATGTACTCTCTCTCTCTCTCTCTACATGTACATATGTACTCTCTCTCTCTCTCTCTACATGTACATATGTAATTATATAATTATCTAATATATATGTTTTGTTAAAACTGAAAATCTTCTTATTTCAAAAAAGTTTTTACACAATTGTTCCACTAGTGATTCTCTACATACATTATTTACCAGAAAATAGCTTGTAGGGAGTGGGGCTGCTTTCATTTACCTGTTTAAGCTATGAAACCCTGGTGAGTATAGACAATTAAGGGCTATATTGACCTTCTTGTATAATATTGATGCACCCCATCCTTGCAGGAAAACTTGAACAATTAGCTGGTAAATTGTCAGCTTTTCTTCTACCAAGAATAGAGAATACCAAAGCAGGGAAAATGGAAGTGTGTCTACTGGTTTGACAAAATCTATTGATTTTTGACAAGAAATCTAGGAGGATAATGTCTAGGATGTTTCTATGAGACTAGTTTATTGTATCTAACACTGCTATATTGGAATTACATTTCAGAGAGAACTGTATTGTACTGATCAATTTGTAATTAAGATCAATGTTCATTTAAGGAACCCTGTGATTTTTGACATCCGTGTACAAAACATTTGAGCAAAATCTTTGTGTGTTTTACAGAATGGGCCTGACACGGAATTGATGTGATGTGAATTATGTGATGTGTAGTTTTTTGGAACCACTGTTGAAATATACATCAAATATAGCTGCAATGTGATCAATAAACAAATGGATTTGTTGAAATTTTGCTCAGCCTGAGGTAAGATTTTGCTTTATTAATGGTCCATATTACTGGAAGAGTGATCTGTGTAAATATCAAATATGATTTGTTGTTAAATGTAAGGTGTTTGTTGATTGAAAATTTTGTATTTATAGGAGATCGACTGAATCGACAAGCTACGTGCGAGCACTCAAGGTGTTTTATGTAGCTTGCGGGCAGGTCTTTCCAACACAAAAGGAGAGATGTACTTTAGGCTGATATATCCAGCTTACACAGTTTCTCATCAGTCCCTACCTGAAAAACAGGATGGCAGCAATAGATATTTATATTCGTCCCATTCTTTTAAATGAATTCCATTAAAAATAATGACTGTCATTTTGTTTGAACAGTAAAAGGAAAGGCGCGAAAGTTACATCAGTCGCTGCTTAGTGATAATGGGCCGCTGTTTTGACGATGTCCGCATATAGTCAGGGAGAACGTTCCTTAGATGACGTCACAGTTGTTCTGTCTAGTGAACAGAATGGCCGAGAAGCTGATTTTAATGTTAAAAGCAATAAAATGTGTGCAATCTATAATTTAATCTTCTTTACAAATGGAAAGGAAGTATAATGTAAATGTAACAAATGAAACTTTTTTTTTTTTTTAAATGTTCGTGTGAAATGAATGACAGAATAGGATTGGCAAATTAAACATGAATAGCTTGCACGATTCATGGATTTGCCGATCCAATTTTGTTGTTCATTTCGCATGAACACGGAAAAAAAAAATTTAATTTCTTAAGATGATGCAAACAATACACAGTTAGCAATATTGCTATTTAGATTCAATGTTTTTAGCTCGCCTCTACGAAGTATGGAGAGCTATCCTACTCGACCCCGCGTCGGCGTCGGCATCCTTCCGCGTCCGCACCTTGGTTAAAGTTTTGATGCACTTTCTCTTTTATCTTTGTTATTAATTGATGGATTGCTTCAAACTTAAAATAGTTAATCCTCATCATCACCCACATCATATGGCACAAGGATCATAACTGTGACTCCAACATTTCATGAATGATCCCCACTTTTTACTTAGAATTCCAGGTTAAAGTTTTGATGCACTTCCACTTTATCTCAGTTATTACTAAATGGATTTGATTCAGACTAAAAATAGTTGTTCCACATCATCACCCACATCATATGACACAAGGTCCATAACTCTGGCACCAACTTTTAATGAATTATGCCCCGTTTTTACTTACTATAGTATTTTATGTTAATTTTGATGCATTTTCACTATATCTCTGTTATTTCAGAAGGGATTTGATTCAAACTTAAAATAATTGTTTATCATCATCACCTACGTCATTTGACACAAGGGCCATAACTGTGACACCTGTATTTTATGAGTTATCTCCCTTTATACTTAAAATTTCAGGTTAAAGTTTTTATGCACTTCAGTCTGTCTCTGTTATTACCAAACAGATTTGATTCAAACTTGTACCACATCATCATCCACATCATATGACACAAGAGCAATAACTCATGCACCAATATTGTATGAATTATGCCCCCTTTTTACTTAAAATTTCAGGTTGATTATGGTGCACTTTCACTACATCTTTGTCATTACTTTAATGAATTTGATTAAAACTTAAATTAGGTTTTTCCAGATCATCATCCTCATCATAATAACATAGGTCAGTAAGTCTGGTGCAAATATTTTATGAGTTATTGCCCCTTTTACTTAGAATTTCAGTTTAAATTTGATGCTTTTTTTATATCTCTGTTGTTACTAAATGGATTTAATCAAACTTAAAATGGTTGTTTCACATCATCACTCACCTCATATAACACAAGTTTGATAATTCTGGTACCAGTACATTCTAAGTTATGCCCTCTTTTTACTAATAGAATTTCCGGTTCAAGTTGCGATGCACTTTTGCTATATCTCCCAGACTTTATTCAAACTTAAAATAGTTGTACCAAATTCTTAGCCACATGATTTGACACATGATGCATTACTTTTGTGGAAGTTTTCCATGAATTATGTTCCTTTTATACTGATTTAGTGTTTTGAGACTTAAGCTATTGTCCAATATCTTCATCCACATTTGAGTCATTAAAGCTACTGTCTGTGCGTACATCCATCCATATGTCCCAAAATATTGTGTGTCCAACCACACTTTTTGAAGGAATAGATTCAAAGTTACTCAGATGCACAACCTTATCTGATTATGAACATAAAGAATGTGCTGTGACTATTTTGACTAGAGTTATGGCCCTTTTTTTAATTTTACTATATAGGATATAGTGAAGAAATTTTATGTGTTCAGTTCCTCATACATTTTGAAGGAATGGATTCAAAGTTGCATAGGTGAAGAACCGGCGTGATATGAAATTGCGGGGGCATCCGTGTCCTCTGGACACAATCCTAGTTTTTTAAAATTTTTAATTATGTTTTTTTAGTGGTATCCCTTAATTGTGTGATATTTCTTGCAGTAAAAATGAAGTGATTAAAAAAAAAAGAAAACAAATTACAAATCTTCTTCAGAATTCATGAAAACAGACAAATCACAAATTTTCAAAATTGGTTGCATGTTGTATTGTAATATTCTCCCTGCATGCTTGCCTAAAGCTGTAATCAGTTCTTTGTGATCAGTCTCAAAGTATTGAATTGATTTTATTGCATTAACTCTATGTGGGTGATACTAAAGCCTGGTGTTTTTAAGAAAATCAATGTTAATACTGTAAAGGAATGCCTCGTGTCACCATGGGAGTAATAGTAGGGTTCATAATGAACAAATTTAGTAATTTATGCTTCAAAGTATACCAGAAAATTGTTCTTTGTGAGACGGAATTAATTACAAGTTTGATGTGACTCATGTAATATGGCTTATGATGATAACTTATGTGTTAGTCAATAAAATGTCCTCTACCAGTTTTATACAAGGATGGGTGCACTTAGCCTCTTTGAGGGTAGAGCCAAAATAAAAGTATCTTAAATCGCATGATCAGTTTCTGCCATTTGTTTTGTACTCTGGGAACTTTTGCACATGTGATTTAGCAGTTTTTGAGCAGTTTATTTGGCTATTTATAAGAAAAAAGGTATTACACTACAGCAAGGTAACATGATATTTCCGGTCCTTGTTCAACATAAAGTAGGACTGCTGTCAATGTTCTTCCTCCAGTTGTAGATGGTTCTTTTGTACTATCCATTGTTTCACACTTTTTGTCAGAAAATAAATAAATTAAGGAAATTGAAAACAGCCTCCTTCATTTCTGAAAACTGAAATGACTGAAGTACAATACAAAACATAATGTCAGCAATTATTTTATTTTTCTAACTATTAGACTAAGTGTTCTTTTTTGGAATTCGTCTTGGTTTAAGTTGTGGTCAGCCTGTATAATTTTCATTTTTGAAGTGCTAGGAACAAACAACTGCTGACTTAGAGATCTGTTCAGAAATCAACAACAGAAATCTATGATATAAAGAATAAATATGGTAAAATTGGAAATGCATTTTACTAGCAAATATACTATTTACTCTAATAACCTTCTTTAATGAAGTTTGTGTATTTTTGATAAAATTTATTTGACTGCAAACAAAAAATGTGATTATAATGAATATTTATATACCTGGAAATCACTCACTGACACACATCTCGCCTGATTTTAACTACCCAATTCATCTTTGGAAAATTTATAAAAACTCGGATTAAAATAACATCAGTCATTTGAATTACACTTTGGAACACATTAAAAGTAAATTATTATTAAACTTTGTGTGTTTTCCTATCTTATCATAAACAGTGTACTTTAACACTGGAAGCAGTAATACTGCTCTGAGATAATGTTTACAACTGACCCATCTCAGCCTCGTTCTGGCCTAAGACCACAGTTATTTTTACTATATGTTCTATATAGGCACTGGACACTATAGCAATTTTGCATGCATTCCAACCCCTATAAAAATACCTGAACTCAACAGAACTATCCAAGAGAAAAAATTCCAGCCACAGTAAACATTGGGTTGACCGGCTCTTTTTTCCACCATTTTGAACCAAATCACATGCGTATGAAGAATACTCTCTAGATGGCCGCAAACAGGCAAAACAGGCCCTATCAAAAAGTCATGTTATGCATATTCTGACATTTTTATTCTGTCAAATTGTACATGTACCTACTATTTCATATCTCGTCTATTAAATCATGCCATTTATTGCAGGTCTTTCACTCAAAAATTCACCAATATTCACCATCAAACAGAGGAACTATTTTCCGCGTAACCACTTCCGTATTGTGGTCAACCAAGGGCAAATAACTGTGGTCTTGTGCCTTCTGGCAATGGAATGTAAAGCATGCATATAATTTGAGAAGGGGCTATTCTGAGCATTAAATACTGCTGTTATGACTTGCATTTTCTGTGAATGACATAAGAAGCATTCTTTTCTTTCCAAAAATAATAACATTATGATTGAACCGAACATTTTTCACCCGTCTCTTATGCTTTAAAGGATAGAATTTTTGTACCCTGATTACCTTTGTTTAGATAACTCCACACTCCAGTGACAACTCCAGCTTCCTTAGAGGTGCCAGAATTTGCTATCCAGCATCAAAATAGTCAAGCACACTGATTGTTGTGACAGCTCATGTTTAATGCTGTTATACCCCCTAGTTGTTCAGGTGGTAACAGATCAAGGTCGCACTGACTGGAACTGAAAAACTGCAAAGTTGGCTGTGATCAGAGTACTAGACAAAATAAACCCAACAAAATATTGTAGTTTCCAAAACAAAGTTACATTTGTTGCCTATCTAAAGATCAGACTTTCTCCCTGACAAGTATTTCATGAGCTGTTCATGAATAAATTATAAAACATGTTCATGAACAGTTCATGAAGTAGATCATGCACTTGTTTTGTTTGTTTGTTTGTTTTAGGTTTAACGCCGTTTTTCAACAGTATTTCAGTCATGTAACGGCGGGCAGTTAACCTAACCAGTGTTCCTGGATTCTGTACCAGTACAAACCTGTTCTCCGCAAGTAACTGCCAACTTCCCCACATGAATCAGAGGTGGAGGACTAATGATTTCAGACACAATGTCGTTTATCAAATAGTCACGGAGAACATACGCCCCGCCCGAGGATCGAACTCACGATCCAGCGATCCGTAGACCAACGCTTTTACCTGCTGAGCTTGTAATAGTCCCATTTTCAGTTAATGAATCATAAGGTCATATATATACATTTTACTTTTGTATTATGATAGCTGTTGGATAGTGGAGTGTTCCTGACCCCTGACAGCTCTTGTTATTATCCTACTTTCAACTTTAAGCTGTTGACTTGGCTTTATTTTGAACACTGGAATATTCTCACTGATTTTGTGTCTAAAATAAGCATGTTGCTAAGGTGATACAAGAATAAAAAAACAACAACAAAAATCACCCAGAAATTAAAGTAAGACAAAAAAACAACTCTTTGTATAAGACTTACAAACGATTATGAACAGTTTTTTTTTATTAGTATACATGGTGTTAAAACAGAAGTATCTAATTTCTCCAGCAGTTAACTGGCATACAACAAAATATGGAGTGGAGTCATGAAAGTGGAGTCTGGAGTAAAATTTTGGAGTGACATTGGAATGAAAAATTGCATTGAGATCTTATGTTTTTTTTCTATATCAGTTATATTGATTACATGGTGAAGGTTATAAAGAAGGAAAGCGGTGGAACGAGTAACAAGTATAGATTAGTGTGAAGCACTGTTCCACAAGAAGAACAATAACATACTTATTGTGATATCACTTTAAGTGACAGGTAATCAAAGTTAAAAAGATAAAACTAAAAGTTAAAAAAAAAAAAAAACTTGAAAAAATGGCAGAAATATCTACTATTCATTATTTCCATAAATTTGTATTGGATAGTGTTTGGAATTAAAACTATGAACTTTAAATAGAAATCAAGAAAATTCATCTTTTATACAATTTTAAATTCAGTTTTGTAAACATTTATTGGATTGGATACGGTATTCAAATTGTACATCAGCTCTGACCCAAAGGTTAATTGAGCTCTTCCTTTTATTATGTTAAAGCTGCAGTCAGTCACTTTTGTTATTATTATTATTTCATAATTTTGTAAAACACCTGTATTGGATTGTATATGGTATTAAACCCCAAAGATTAATTAAAGACTTAAAATCATAATTTGTACTATAAATAATTGCCATGTTCAATGAAAAAGTAACAAGAAGAAAGAATCTTCTCATTTTCTACAATCATCAGTAGCAACAAATTAAAACTCTGTCTATTTTACAGAACCTGTAGAAATTTGGAACAAATTTCAGGTAGGTGTTGCAAAATGTTGGTATCAAGTTTACATAAAGTATATGACATGCTTTCCTCATCTTGTTCCCAATTATTTTTAGAAACTATAATGATCCCCCACTTTCAACTTGTATTGGTTGCCATGGAAATAATTTTGTGAGAAAATAGAATGTGTGTGTTTGTAGAGTTATTTTCAAGAAATTGAACTTTGTTACCGGGATGCAGTATTTAATTGTGATAGATTATGTAATAAATTTAAATTATTGGCTGAAAGGATTATGTGCAGTGAGATTGATAGCTATAGTTTAGAATGGGGTAATTATTTTTCTCAGAAATTGATAGTTCTTTGAACTTGGCAAATATTCATCCAATTAACTAAGAAATAAAAACAACTTTTAATGTCTGTGAATATGTTTGTCTGACAGTAGTGAATGATTGTTTTTCAAGGATATTTGTTGCTGTGACCACACTCCTTATCTCACTCAATATATTGGTAAGATCTCAAATTTTCATCTTTACAAATACAAGAGTTATAAGCCTAATAATAGTATTCACCTTTGTACTGGTGTTATCATCTATATATTCCTGGCACTTTCACTTTTTCTCTGGTACTACTTACAGGGGGTTAATCAGGTTAATCAGATTTTGATTAAGTGAGGGTTTGTTTGAACATACAGCAAATTATTATTTACATTATTTGTGTTCACTGAATGCTTAACACATGTTAGATTTTGACTGGAGGTACCGTTTAAATCCTGGCTGCCAAGGTAAAGTTATTTGCATATGTATAAACTTAATTATATATTTTGGCTAAGAAATGATATGAATATAAGAACTTTTGTATTATTTTGTCAAAGATTTTCATTGACATATATATATTTAACTGGAATTCATTAGAAATGCAGTTTTGTAAAATTATTATTACGTCCCTTAAAATTGTTAACATCAACAACAATAAGTTTAATGCGAAAACTGTTTTAGAAAATATTGTTTGGCTCAAGATTGTTGAAATAACCCAGTATATCTATCAAATGCAAATGTAAAAGTTGAAATCATATTTAAATTAAAAGAATTAAAGCACTTTTTTTGAATACTTGCATAATAAAGGGAAGTAATTATAAAAATTCATGGAAAGTAATAACAGATATTTTACTATACGTAATGGGTATTTTATAATAAATCTTGAAACTGAAAAATGTCACTAAATGTTGCTTGAATGTGACTGATCACCTTAAATGGATTTAACTTGATCTTAAAGTAGTTGTTACACCTTACACAAGGACCATAACTCTTGCAGTAAAATTTCATTAATTATGTCCCTTACTTTGTTTAATGCCTTTAAAGTACATTTATCTCGGTGGTAATAAAATGGATCTGATTAAAACTTAAATGGTAAGTTGCACCACATTATCACCTACATCATTTGACACAAGGCCTACTCTTTCATCAACATTTCATGAATTATGCCCACTTATTCTAATCTTAGAATTTCAGATTAAAGTCAAGCTATTTGATTTAAACTTTAAATACCAGGAATCTTCAAAAACTATCCCAAAATGTGCTCAATCTTTATTTCTGGTCCTATTTTGCTGAAATTTGCAAGCATTGTAGGTAAGGATGTCGTAAATGTGAATTCAAAATAAGAACTTTATTCATTTACTACTTCTTAGGGAAAATCACTACCAGTAAAGCGGCCCAACATCATTATGAGGTTGTCATATTAAACAAAATTAATCAATACAGCTGGTGATTACCAGTGGCCTTTAAATGCATTTCCATAAAAAGCTGTCCTGCGAACAAATAAAAACCTTTCATATTATATTCCTGTGGTACAGTGAAATGGGATACTGACACGTGATGGACCAATCTATATCAAGGAGCTCTTTAGTTTGCACAATGTGACTGAACATAATTGAGCCGCGCCATGAGAAAACCAACATAGTGCATTTGTGACCAGCATGTATCCAGACCAGCCCAGTCGGGTCAGGATCCATGCTGTTTGCTAACGGTTTCTATAATTGCAATAGGCTTTGAAAACGAACAGCATGAATCCTGACCAGACTGCATGGATGCGCAGGCTGGTCTTGATCCTTGCTGGTCGCAAGTGCACTATGTTGGTTTTCTCATGGTGTGGCTCCATTGTTTTCGTTGTTTTCTGGTGTCTCCCTGCTGCTTTTAAACTACCCTCATACCAAGCATAAAATATTGGTTTGTCCCTTAAACCTTACAAAGCATTGCATTTTGTCTCTTTCCTTGATTTTGATTCAAAACTCAAAATGTTCAGATTTTCAGACAATGACCAGTTTTTGATTATTTGATATGAAAGCGATTTTGCACAGAATTTAGTTATTTGTGTACCTAAATTATTTTTCAAAAATGTTGTGCAATTGGTAGAGCCATCAGGAGTATCTTTGCACTTGAATAAAGCTGTGGTTCAAATCATGGTTGTGACTTTTTAGCTCACATGAGCAAGAAGTGATGAAGGCGAGCTATTGTGACCGATCATTTTCAGTCTGGCATCGTGCGTCATCTGGGGTGCGTCGTCCAGCAACATTTGCCTTGTTAACACTCTAGAGGCTACAGTTGTGACCCAATCTTTATGAAACTTGTTCAAAATGTTTGTCTTGATGATCTCTAGGTCAAGTTTGAAACTGGGTCATGTGGGGTCAAAAACTAGGTCAGTAGGGAAGATCCAAGGAAAATCTTGTTAACACTCTAGAGTTCACAGTTAAAGTTTGAAACTCGTGAGAATTGGTCAGTGTTTTGATGACTTCTAGGTCATGTTTTAAACTGGGTCATATTGGATCAAAAACTAGGTCACTTGGCCAAATCAAAGAAAAAGCTTGTTAACACTCTAGAGGCCACATTTATGACCCTATCTTCATGAAACTTGGCTAGATTGTTTATCTTGATGATTTTAAGGCCAAGGTTGAAACTTGGTCATATAGGGTTAAGAACTAGGTCACTTGGCCAGATCAAAGGAAAATCTTGTTAACACTCTAGACATGCTAGATACCACATTTTAAGTTTGAAACTCATGAGAAATGGTCAGAATGTTTGTACTGATGATTTCTAGGTCAAATAAGATTCTGGATCATGATAAAAAACTGTCACCTGGTCAAATCAAAGGAAAAGATTGTTAACATTCTAGAGGCCACATTTATAACCATATCTTCATGACATTTGGTCAGAATGTTTGTCTTGATAAACTTTAGTTCAAGATTGTATCTTGATCATGCGGGGTGGAAAACTAGGTCACCTGATCAAATCAAAGGAAAAGTTTGTTAACACTCTTGAGGCAACACTTATGACCCTATCTTCATGAAACTTGGTCAGAATGTTTATCTTGATGATTCCTATGTCAAGTTTGTATGTTGATCATGTGGGATGAAAAACTAGGTAAGGCCACACCAAATTGAAAAGTTGTTCATCAGTTTTTTTTCTGAAAAAATTGAGGCTGAGCGAGTGAAAAAATAATTTAAATATTTTTTTTGGTTTTTGAGAAAATCAGGAGCGAGCAAAGAAATATATTTGTCTTGATTTGGCTCTCGATTGACTAATAAAAACCTTAAAATAGAATGTACAGCCCTAGCTAGCTTTTACATTAAAAATAATTCACCTGGGATTGAGAAAATTTGAACTGCAGATGCACAACAAAGCAAACTCAGAGGTAATAAACATTGGCATACAGTACAGTGTAATCAAATCATGTATGCTTTTGAAAATGCTGTTAGAAAATACTATTCGAAGCTTTTGACTTGAAAGTTGAAATAGTTATTTACTATCAAAGTCTACACCAGGAGAAACAATCCCCATAACTCTGAATTTTGACAGAGTTGTGCCCCTTTTTATAAAACCTTAAAATAGAATGTACAGCCCTAGCTAGCTTTTACATTAAAAATAATTCACCTGGGATTGAGAAAATTTGAACTGCAGATGCACAACGAAGCAAACTCAGAGGTAATAAACATTGGCATACAGTACAGTGTAATCAAATCATGTATGCATTTGAAAATGCTGTTAGAAAATACTTTTCGATGTTTTTGATCAAATATCTCTGTTACTATTAAAGCTTTTGATTTGAAAGTTGAAATAGTTATTTACTATCAAAGTCTACACCAGGAGAAACAATCCCCATAACTCTGATTTGAATTTTGACAGAATTATGTCCCTTTTTAACTTAGAATTTTTTGGCAAGTTCCTTTCTAAATTTTCTTAAATAAGGGAACTAATATTGCTGGAGCTAATAATAGAAAAATCTTTAAGCCACTTCTTCTCATGACAGCCAGACAGATCTTCATCAAACATTGGCTGTAGCATCACTGTTAGGTCCTTTCCAACATTTGTTCAATGGGGTTGCTTGGCCTATTTTAGGAGCCACCATAGAGCTAAAATTAGAAAACTTTATAAACAATTTCATCTCTTGAACTGCATGACAGATTCTCATGAACAGCTTGATGGATCCTCATTCAACATGGTCTGTAACATCGTTATAAGTATTCTTTCATATTTGTTCAAATGAGGGCACTTGACCCATTTTAGGGGCCACTAGATCCAAAAATAGAAAAACCTTTATACAAGTTCTTCTCATGAACAGCTCTATGGATCTTCATCAAACTTGATCTGTAGCATCATTACAAGGTCTTCTCCCAAATTTGTTCAAATAGGGGTGCATTTGGCCCATGTTAGGGACCACTAGAGCTGAAAATAGAAAAATCTTTAAATGACTGCTTCTCATTAACTGGATCTTTATCAAACATGGTCTGTAACATCATTGTAAGGTCATCTCTCAAGCTGTTTCAAATGGGGCATTTGGCCCCTTTTAGGGGCTGCTGGAACTGAAGATAGAAAAATCTGTATACAACTTAATCTCATGCACCACTTCATGAATCTACATGAAATTGAGCATCTGTAGCACCGTATACATATAATTAGGTCATTTCTTAATTTTTTCAATGGGTCAACTCAGCTCGTTTAAGAGGCTGCTAGAGCTATAAATAGGAAAACTTGTCCATGAATAGCTTTATGGATCTTCATCAAACTTGTTTTGTAGCATCATTGTAAGGTCCTTTCTTCATTTTGTTCAAAATGGGAGCACTTAGCCCCAGTTTTGGCCATTAGAGCTGAAAACAGAAATACCTTTAAACAACTTTTAGCAAATGCGGAATAGGAAAAGAAATGAAATTTGGCTAGATGATTTTACATGACGTTCCCATTGTGATTAACAATTTACTTATTATTTGTCCAAAGAAACCATTATTTTGACATATTAACTCCACCTACATTATATAACAGTTTCATCAATTCTTGTGCTTCCCAGAATTCTTTTTTAGGAGATTGGGTGGGGGGGGGGTGTGGGGGGGGCCTTAGATTTGCCCTATGGCATAGCTCGTCTGTACAGATGTCCATCCATCTAAATTTGTGTTGTGCATGTCTCAAAAAATATTTGTCCTGAAGTCATAAAACGTTGTATAATTCATATTTTGTTATGGATTACATTTTCTCTCCTTCAACTGTAAGGAAATATTAGTGGTAATGCAAAACAGTATCATGTACTTTTATTTTTCAGGTTTGTAGACCGCACAAAATGGCATCATGTTACAGCTTGTTAGAAATGATTTGGAATACCTGAAGGAGAAAATTAGTGCACTTTCCAATAAAAACAAGAGGCTAGCTTCAAGTAAAATACAGGATTTAGCTGCCAGTACAAGACATTTGAAACATGTTTACCACTTGAAGGTGAAAATAGCTGTGTAAGCAAATGGGGAACAAGTTGTGTGCACCTTTATTGTCAAAGAAGGCTAATCATCCACAACATAGTCAGCCATGGCATACACGCAAAGACTCAAATCTTCTCAGGTAAAATGAGAATGTTTTTTTCCATGCTCATTTAAAGGATCCATGTTTTAAAGATTTGTCCTTGACCTTCTGGCTGCATGGGAGATTATTTGCCCTAGACCTATCCACATAGGAGATTCATGTCATAAAGATTTGTCCTTGAACATTTATTCAGACTGGAGGTTCATGTCAAATCACTTGGCACAAATGTATCCAAAAATGTGAAAACCTGTTTTGTAAAACACCTTGACCATTAGTTAAAGTTCAAAGTCACACTTGGAGGTCTAAGGTCCTGTATGTTCCATAACTCTTCCCTCATTCAAGGGATTTTAATATCACTTACTATAAATATTCTCCGTAAAGATGGTGTGTTATGTGCAACACCCAGACTCATATTTCAAAGTTGGAAGTCAAAGGTCAACAGGGGTTTTCTTTTATACCTATCTGAGCATGAAATGCTAATGATTAGCCTTTAGGATCATAGTCAACCTCTGCGCAGGAGTATTGTCAAACAATCATCCCTGCCTTCAAGCAAATCATGTGACGATGGTACAACCATATGATCCTAAAATGGCGGTGCACTTGGCAATGCCAGGTAAACCAAATGCTTGCCTTAATCTACGGTCAAATTGGCATTTATGTCACAACCTTTAAGAACATAATGAAAGTTTTTGATATATCTATATTTTGCAGTATGTCACTCGTCAAATTCTCTTACTGTCAAGTAATTTTATTGTTTACCATTTTTAGCAGGTGCGCATCACAACACTAGAAGGAAAAAAAGTAATTTTAGTATTACTGCATTATTTTTTAGTTTTTGCTCGTTTTGCAAACAAAATATATAATATTTAACTACTGAGATAAAAACTTTGAACAACAAAATTAAAATAATGAAAAATATAACTCGGCTGAAATTCAGCCCAATTTATACATGGTGGCAGTGTCTACTGTACCGATAAGGGGAAGTAACACTGTGTTAGAGTTTGGATCATTGTATGTCTGTCTTCCATCTGTAGACCATCCTTCATCCACAATATCTTCTCCTAAACCATCAAGCCAATTTTAACCAAACTTCACATGAATGTTATTTAGAGTCATGCTGACAAGGTCAGATGAGTGGTTTAGGGCCATCTTGGCCTTCTTGTTTGACATTTTGCTATATAACAGCAATAAAAACGAGTGGAAACCAGAACAGTATATTAGAGATAACATTTCAGCAGAATTTCATGTGACATTTGTTTCCATTTTGCTGAAATGCAGGAGTTTCTGAGCTGTGGGAGATGCTTCCTTTAGTTATGATTAGATTTTCAACTCTACTGGGAACGTTCAGCCAGTGAAAATCTATTAAAATAATGCATTTTGTTCTGCCTGATAGACAGAGATTGTGATCAAGTCTGAAAGGATAGACATTTTGCACTAGGTTTTTTTTTTGTTAGAATTTGAGAACAAATTTTTTCACTAAGGTTAAAGTATTTTGTTGAGAATTAGTTTTTCTTGTTCCGCTTGTAGAATTGTTGTCTTGGTAACTTTATAACTGTCATACATGTCAGTAGCTTAACCTCGTAAGACATAGTTGAAGGTACTCTGTCTTGTTATAACCATTATATTGTCCCCATCTGCTTATCCAATGTTTATCAAATAGGGTGACATTGTTTACGGATGTAATATGTTGGCCAAGATTCATAACCATCCAGATAGTCCCAGCTGCTTCATAGGTACGACCTTTGAATAACTAAACGTTGCAAAAATTGACAGTTTCCTCTTTCTGACTTGAGTAGTTCTTTCACGAACCACTTGATGCATCTTTACCAAATTTGGTTTTATACTTCCTTGTATGGTCCTCTCTCAAGTTTGTTCAAATAAAAACTGGTTCAGCTTAACCCTTTTTATGGGCTGCTGAACAAAAAAATAGGAGAGAAGTGTTTAAACAACTTTCATAAACTATTCAATAGATATTCAGCAAAGTTGGTCTGTAAGATCCTTCTGTGTAACATCCTCTGTCCAATTTCTTCATGATTCCACTTTGCCACTTTTAGAGCCCCCAAGAGTGGAAAACAGAAAAAAACAACTTATATTATTAAGCAATTTTTTCTATCAAGAAACAATTGATGGATCTTCAGCAAACTTGGTCTGTATTATCCTTGTACAATTTTCTCTCAGTTTTTTTTTAAATGGATGTGGTTGGCCGCTTTTAGTGGTTTACAGAACTTAAAATTGGAGAAGACCTTGAAAACACTTTTTCTCATAAACCACTTGACGGATCTTCACCAAACTTGGTCTTTACCATCCTTGTATAGTCTTCTCTCAAGAACTGGTTACACTTGACCTCTTTTAGGGGCGAATCCATTGCCAATAAAGAACTACTTCTTCTCATGAACTGCTTGATGGATCAAAACCAAATCTGGCCTCTTGCATTTTTAGCTCGACTATTCATAGAATAGTAGAGCTATTGTACTCGCCCCGGCGTCGGCGTCGCCGTTGGTTAAAGTTTTTGATAAAGTCAAATATCTCTGTTACTATCAAAGCTATTGACTTGAAACTTAAAATAGTTATTTACTATCAAAGTCTACACCCGGAGAAACAATCCCAATAACTCTGATTTGAATTTTGACAGATTTATATCCCTTTTTAACTTGGATTTTTTTTACTGGCAAAGTTCTGATTCTGAGTCAAGCACTGAGAAAAGTTGAGCGCGCTGTCTTATGGATAGCTCTTGTTGTTTCTGAAGACAATTTTATGCAGCTACAAAATGGAATTTAAAGTTACTAATACAGTAAATGTTCTTTTTTTTTTGCATAATTTTGTTCATATAATATATTTGATGCTGGAACTTGAATGAAGCTTAATGTGTGGAATATATCTCACCAAGAAATGAGACAATTTTTATTATGTGAACATGGTCTCATTTCAAGGTGAGATAATTATACTCTATTCACAGAAAACAAACAAAATTTTGTCTATTTATTTGATGCTTATGTACATCAAAATATGCATTTTGCTCGCAATGGGAAACAGAAACGAAAATACTGTAAAGAAATCTTGTGACATTGCAAATAAAAAATGTTCTATTTCATGTTATTACTTGCAGCATAACTTCTATGAAATGTGTAATGGTAACTTGTCCAAGTAGTGTGTCTATGTTAACAAGGCATGCTATCACGTCAAAGGGTAGTTTTAACCCCCCCCCACTGACAACAAAGTTGTAAGGGGGGTTATACTGGTTTCAGGTTGTCTGTCTGTCTGTGCGTAGACACAATCTTGTGCGCACCATCTCTCCTCATACCCTTGACACAATTTAATGAAACTTCACACAAGTGATCAGTAACAACAGTAGTTGTGCATGGGGCATGTTAGGTTCTTTCAACAACAAAAATTGCAGAGTTATGGGACTTTGTTTCTTGTTAACATACTATGTACATACAGTCTGCATATGCAATCTTGTGCGTGCCTAATCTTCCGAACCCTTGCACACAATTTAATGAAACTTCGCACAAATGATCAGTACCAACCCTAGTTATGCATGGTGCATGTTACGTTCTTTTAGATAAATATTCTTGCATAAAAACTACTTTTTTCACTGGATCCGCCCATGTATTAACGGGAGAAAAATCGTGTGCAAACAAGGCAATTCACGTGCTGTTAATACCCGATTTTTATTTTTGAAATGCTTTGCCAGGGATATATGTATGTATTTTTACGCACACTGATATTTGGCATCTGCGTCTTGTTTCTTCCTTAACAACCTCATCTTGTAGCATTATAAATACAATGTAATCCATAGTATGTTTAGCTGTATCTGTTTCCAACCCCAATCGTACTGCCCCCATCAATGTACGCCCTAGCTTCTCTTAGAGTTCACTCCCTTTACAAAGCGTCTGTTCAGTTATTGTAAATAACTGTGAATAAATAAGTATCGCGTGTAACTTGTGCTATTGTTCGTTTTTAGGTATTATATTTATGATTTTGGTAAGTATCAGTCGGTATGTTTTTATCTAATTTCTCTAAGAATTTATATAAACAGCTTGGAAACTTGACACTACGTTCGTACTTATCCGTACTCCAACTGCGTGTCCGTACTCAATATAACTCGAATGCAAAGTTATTATTCTTGAAATTGTGATCGAGTCCACCAAATTGTGAAATGATATGAACAATTATTGGTAATTTTATGTTTGTAATAATGAGAGATAAAAACTCGCTTAAAAACCTTCAGGAGGTGCTTTTGATAGCGTTGTTTATTTCCGGGCCCTGGATACGGATATTTAAAACATGTTTACCGTTTCCAAGAACAACTGGAATGGTAAATAAAAAATGTACCGGAATCGTCAAGTCATCACGTATGAAAACAATACATAAATCGCCGTGAAATATATTTTTATGCAAGAATAGCGACAATACACGTTTGTTTTGTGTATTAACATCTGCAGAAGCCCTTGGGATATGTTTGTGACCTCGACCTTCGGTCTCGGTCACAAACAATCCCGCGGGCTTCTGCAGACGTTAATACACAAAAAAACGTGTATTATCCCTACATTAATTCTGCGTAGTTATGGGACTTTGTTTTTTGTTACTATACCGTATACATACAGTCTATATACATACAGTCCACATAATTATGCAATCTTGTGTGCGTCAAATTGCAATGTACTGTGTCAGTGCATGCGGGGGGTACATTCATCACCTTTAGTGATAGCTCTAGTTTGATCTTGTCTAGCTTTTTAGATAAGATCACAAGGTACTTTGACATGATAACATAGCTTGTTGACATGAAATGACACTACAGTAAACCTCACTTATAAGGAACTTGGATATAAGGAACACTCGGTTATAAGGAACAGTTTTCAGTTCCCCGATCTAATTCATTCTTTATTCAACATAAAAATCCTCGGTTATAGGGAACTAGGTTATAAGGAACACCAGGTTATAAGGAACACCGGGTTATAATGAACACTTTTTCCAGTCCCAAAGTACAAAATTCAATAGAAAACAACTCGGTTATAGCGAACAGACATAAAGAATAAAAATTACTGAAAACTGGAATAAACAGGAGAATCACTGATGACGTCAGAGTAACGTCGGCACTTTCACGCGCTTTCATGCACATGAATAAACACAAATTATTTCATTTCTATGATATTCACGGATACGCTAAAAAGAAAATATATAATATCATCATAACATTAACATTTACCAAATAATAGATGATAGTAGACTTATATTTACGAGAGCTACAGAGAGATAAATGTATTAGGTATTTCATGTTAACAATAGTGAATGAAAATCAATCACGGACATACTATCCTAAATGAATGTGCTAATTACGCATGAATAACAACGGCAAACAGTGCAGTTTACCAAATTTCCAATTGTAAAAATTATAGCAGGTGCTAAAATGGACAATAGCAAAACTATAGGTATAATTTACACTTTAATCCGTATGAATGGCGCCATTGTCTAGTCGTAATACAATGTATGTCATAAACACCCTACTTTTAAATTTTAATGGGTAGTCCAATTTAACATTTTTGTAATAATAAAAATTTGAACATTTATTTTATATTAGTATTGATGCCTATTCACATAGCATGAAGTCAGGCAAGGGGAGTAACTGCAACATATCTTATAGTCATAATGTAGCGCTGTCTAAAAAAGAAGATAGAAATAACCAACAAAAAATAAAAACAAATTACAGTCATTCTTACCGATGTACATTTTGGCTTAGTTTAGGTTTAACGCCGTGTTCCAACACTATTTCAGTCATATACATGCAGGCAGTTTACCTTACCATCTCTCCAGGAAATGACCTGTACTAGACTCGCAACTTTTTCACATAAAGATTCATGGTCGGCCCGGAGTGTGAACACATAACCCTTTTCAAACGTCAGTCGAATAGTGTTCGCTATACAAATTGTGTTCGTTATACAAACCTCGATTACAAGGAACTAGTTCGCAATACGGATATAAGGAACCTCGGTTATAAGGAACAATTTCTAGAGGTCCCAAGCTGTTCCTTATAAGCGAAGTTTACTGTATTTGGACAACTTGATTCACACTTTGACATGATAACATAGCTTTTTAACGTAATAAGACAATGTTTTGTCAAGTTTTACACCAAAATTTGACATTATAACATAGTTTCTTAACGTAATGAGACACTGTTTTCTCAAGTTTACACCAAAATTTGACATTATAACATAGTTTCTTAACGTAATGAGACACTGTTTTGTCGAGTTTACACCAAAATTTGACATTATAACATAGTTTCTTAACGTAATGAGACACTGTTTTCTCAAGTTTACACCAAAATTTGACATTATAACATAGTTTCTTAACGTAATGAGACACTGTTTTGTCAACTTAACACCGCACTCTGGCACAATAACATGAAATGTCCCAATATAAGACAGCTGTGGCGTTCCATAGTGAGTGATGTGGATAATATCCTTTCCGCACTTGTAACGTAATAAAATGTATTAGCATCTGATGGCCCTTTCATGCTTCCGTAGAATCAACATTTATTACACGAAATTCATTTTAAAATATTTCTGACATGTCTAGGTCTGCAGCTCTCAAATAAGGAAATATCTTACATCCAAGGCATATACTGACACTTTCAGACAACATCAAAAAGGACCTTTTGAATGATTTGACGAAGTTCCAAAAATCTCCATAATTATACCCTTGCTCTATTATGGACCCCTTTTGGATTTGTGTTTATTCTGAGTTCAAATATTTTTTTCGTAGATGAAAGCTTTCATGTCGTGCTAAAGCCCAGGTATTTTCAAAACGTTAGAAACTGCTGAAAATTGACTCCCTATTAGCCAAAAAAAAGAGAAGTCCACAGGCATACATTCAGATGGGGTGACCCCTACGCGTGACCCCTGAATATCGACCAATGCTAATGCGACTTTCATTTTCAAGTTTAGCCTGTCTACTTTCATTTTCTTTACTTCCGAAAGGAGCTGAAGGTCGAGTAATGTCATTTTCTGTGTTGTCAAAAACATACCTATGCCTGGCAAGATTGCATGAAAATGTGCCCGGTGTCCTAAGGATTACAGGCTGATGATGTCTAGTTACCAAATTGCACTCCATTTCATTGTTATATTGGGTATTGATTTATGTCCTGTATATGCAAATTTTGGCAAAATTCTAGTCGGTATTCAGATCCTTCTTTTTTGTTCACAGGAGATAACTCCTGAGGGTATACAAACTTTATATGATTATGTCCCTTTTCTTCTCAAAACATAGAGGAAATTTACTGTTTTTAAGAAAAAAATATAAAAAAAGATTATCAACTTGGTAGCCGGACTAGCATAATTCCTGCATCTTAGCTGGACTAGCATAATTCTTGCATCTAGAATAATATTTAGTTAACTGATAGTTCTTTGTTGACATTAGAATGTCATAAGCGGAACTAATAGATGGTGTTTTGATCACCATCACCCATCTACAAATATTGCATTTTCTAAGTTTGAATAATTAGAATTGATTTTTCTGCACATGTTTCTCAAGCAACAATATAAGATTTGTGACAATCTGGCATGAGAGAGGCTCCAGCTGCTGCTAATATTGACTATATTCTTATCTTACATGCTGTTTACAAAATTGATTGGTATATATAATTCAGCACTGTATCATTTTACATTAAATACATTTTGAAAAAAGTATTATCAATATAAATACACACTTGGAAACAAAGTAGTGGGCGGATTTGTACTGGGATTATTGTTTTATAGTTCGGATGACATTCACTGCAGCCTGTGCCATGACAGACATTCAGATTCACTGCAGTCTGTGCTGTGACACTGCAGTCTGTGCCGCGACAGACAGACATTCACTGCAGTCTGCACCATGACAGACATTCACTGCAATCTGTGCTGCGACAGACAAGACATTCACTGCAGTTTGTGCCGCGACACAGACAGACATTCACTGCAGTCTGCACCATGACAGACATTCACTGCTGTCTGCACCATGACAAACATTCACTGCAGTCTGCGCCGTGACAAACATTCACTGCAGCCTGTGCCATGACAGACATTCACTGCAGTCTGCACCATGACAGACATTCACTGCAATCTGTACTGCTACAGACAAGACATATTCACTGCAGTTTGTGCCCCGACAGACAGACATTCACTGCAGTCTGTGCCATGACAGACATTCACTGCAGTCTGCACCATGACAGACATTCACTGCAATCTGTACTGCGACAGACAAGACATATTCACTGCAGTTTTTGCCGCAACAGACAGACATTCACTGCAGTCTGCACCATGACACACATTCACTGCAGTCTGTGCTGCGACAGACAAGACATTCACTGCAGTTTGTGCCGTGACACAGACAGACATTTACTGCAGTCTGCGCCATGACAGACATTCACTGCAGTCTGCGCCATGACAAACATTCACTGCAGTCTGCGCCGTGACAGACATTCACTGCAGTCTGCGCCATGACAGACATTCACTGCAGTCTGGGCCATGACAGACATTCACTGCAATCTGTGCTGCGACAGACAAGACATATTCACTGCAGTTTGTGCCGCGACAGACAGACATTCACTGCAGTCTGCGCCATGACAGAGATTCACTGCAGTCTGCGTCATGACAAACATTCACTGCAGTCTGGGCCATGACAGACATTCACTGCAGTCTGCGCCATGACAGACATTCACTGCGCAGTGAATCTGCGCCATGACAGACATTCACTGTAGTCTGCGCCATGACAGACATTCACTGCAGTCTGCACCATGATGGACATTCACTGCAGTCTGCGCCATGACAGACATTCACTGCAGCCTGCGCCATGACAGACATTCACTGCAGTCAGCGCCATGACAGACATTCGCTGCAGTCTGCGCCATGACGGACATTCACTGCAGTCTGCGCCATGAGAGACATTCACTGCAGTCTGGACCATGACAGACATTCACTGCAGTCTGCGCCATGACAGACATTCACTGCAATCTGTGCTGCGACAGACAAGACATATTCACTGCAGTTTGTGCCACGACAGACAGACATTCACTGCAGTCTGCGCCATGACAGACATTCACTGCAGCCTGCGCCATGACAGACATTCACTGCAGTCAGCGCCATGACAGACATTCGCTGCAGTCTGCGCCATGACGGACATTCACTGCAGTCTGCGCCATGAGAGACATTCACTGCAGTCTGGACCATGACAGACATTCACTGCAGTCTGCGCCATGACAGACATTCACTGCAATCTGTGCTGCGACAGACAAGACATATTCACTGCAGTTTGTGCCACGACAGACAGACATTCACTGCAGTCTGCGCCATGACAGACATTCACTGCAGTCTGCGCCATGACAGACATTCACTGCAGTCTGCGCCGTGACAGACATTCACTGCAGTCAGCGCCGTGACAGACATTCACTGCAGTCTGCGCCGTGACAGACATTCACTGCAGCCTGCGCCGTGACAGACATTCACTGCAACCTGCGCCATGACAGACATTCACTGCAGCCTGCGCCGTGACAGACATTCACTGCAGCCTGCGCCGTGACAGACATTCACTGCAGTCTGCGCCGTGACAGACATTCACTGCATGCTGCGCCATGACAGACATTCACTGCAGCCTGCGCCGTGACAGACATTCACTGCAGTCTGCGCCGTGACAGACATTCACTGCAGTCTGCGCCGTGACAGACATTCACTGCACAGTGAATCTGCGCCATGACAGACATTCACTGTAGTCTGCGCCATGACAGACATTCACTGCAGTCTGCGCCGTGACAGACATTCACTGCATGCTGCGCCATGACAGACATTCACTGCAGCCTGCGCCGTGACAGACATTCACTGCAGTCTGCGCCGTGACAGACATTCACTGCAGTCTGCGCCGTGACAGACATTCACTGCACAGTGAATCTGCGCCATGACAGACATTCACTGTAGTCTGCGCCATGACAGACATTCACTGCAGTCTGCGCCGTGACAGACATTCACTGCAGTCTGCGCTATGACAAACATTCACTGCAGTCTGCGCCGTGACAGACATTCACTGCAGTCTGCGCCATGACAGACATTCACTGCAGTCTGGGCCATGACAGACATTCACTGCAGTCTGCGCCATGACAGACATTCACTGCAGTCAGCGCCATGACAGACATTCACTGCAGTCTGCGCCATGACAGACATTCACTGCAGCCTGCGCCATGACAGACATTCACTGCAGTCAGCGCCATGACAGACATTCACTGCAGTCTGCGCAGACATTCACTGCAGTCTGCGCCATGACAGACATTCACTGCAGTCTGCGCCATGACAGACATTCACTGTAGTCTGCGCTGTGACAGACATTCACTGCAGTCTGCGCCATGACAGACATTCACTGCAGTCTGCGCCATGACAGACATTCACTGCGCAGTGAATCTGCGCCATGACAGACATTCACTGCAGTCTGCGCCATGACAGACATTCACTGCAGTCTGTGCCATGACAGACATTCACTGCAGTCTGTGCCATGACAGACATTCACTGCAGTCTGTGCCATGACAGACATTCACTGCAGTCTGCGCCATGACAGACATTCACTGCAGTCTGTGCCATGACAGACATTCACTGCAGTCTGCACCATGACAGACAATTACTGCAGTCTGCACCATGACAGACATCCACTGTCAGTTTAATACAGTTGAAACTCTGTATCTTGAATTCCCAGGGATCGAGCGTTTTACTTCAACTGAAATTCAACTTAAAATAATATTTTTTGCATGTGTTTTTGGGACACAACTTCAAAATGTCTGTTACATAGCCAGAATTTTTAGCTGGACTATTTGAAGAATAAGTAGAGCTATTGGACTCGCCCTTGTGTTGGTGTCGGCATCGGCATCACCATTTGGCTAAGTTTTTGTATGTAATCTGGTATCTCAGTAACCACTTACAGGAATGCTTTGAAACTTTACACACTTATTTACTGTGTATAACTGACTTGGATTGCACAGGTTCCATAACTCTACTTTGCTTTTTTACAAAATTACACTCTTTTTTCAACTTCTTGGTTAAGTTTTTAGCTCGACTGTTTTAAGAATAGTACAAGCTGTTGTACTCGCCCTGGCATTGACGTTGGCGTGACACTGTAGGTAATGTTTTGTATGCAAGTACATATAGCTATCATTTAAAGGCATATACCATAGATACTCGTGTATAATGTGCAGTTTTTTTACCCCCTGGACCAACCCCGGATCGTGGGTGTGTATTATACACAGGTATAGACAATTTTCCAGCTTCAAAACAAGTTTGTTTACAATTTTCGCCATTTGTGTAAAATAAAACTACTGTCTGTGCTAATTGTCTAGGCTAAAAACTGCAATTGCCGATACGCTCCATGATTAAACAAAATTAATTTCGTATAAATTTAATGGTATTTTTAAAGAAACAAATATGAAAAATCATTATCTGAGATCAAACTGTGAACAACAAACTGACAATAGGTGTCGCGCTAATTTGCCAATAATTACTGGCCATTTGATCAATAAAGTTTTAATTGTAAACAGATCGTAACAAAGGATGATGGCATCTTTTGTTATCGGTTTGAATTGAGAGGTTGATGTCATTTTGAAAGATGCCATTCAGAGATATTGAAAATTGTTTTCTATTTATTCATAAAAATATTTAAATTAAAAAACAAAAAAATACAAAAAACAAATAAAACAATATTTTATTGGTTTTATTTTCAAGAAAACAAAAATCGATAGTACAGCAAGACCGATTTCGTTCTCCTCCATGGAGGTATGTAAATCCTACTTTCATTTTCAATCTTCCTCAGTATTGACCAAAAAAAGCTTTTTGCCATGATTTTGGGCAAAAATCTGGGGGTGCATATTTTACATGGGTATGCATTATACACTGGTATCTATGGTAGCTTTGAAACTTATTTCTTCTTTTTCTAGGTCAATAACCAATCTCACTTGTTCAAGTCCCCTAACTCTGACATGTATTTGGGGAAATTATGCCCCCGTTTTGACTTAAAAAATGCTGGTTAATGTTTTGCATGCAAGTTACTATCTCCAAAATTAATGCAGATATTGAACTGAAACTTCACTCTTTTCTTTGGATTTATAAAACTATTTGATAGCATCAAGTCCCATAACTCTGACATGTATTTTGCAAAATTATGCCCCCTTTTGGACTTAGGGTTAAAGTTTTGCATGCAAGTTACTATCTCAACAACTAATGCAGATACTGGATTGAAACTCTATAGATATTTTAACATTTAAGGTAATATTCCTGCTTCTGGAACAACAGTTCGAATAGTCGAGCATTAGCTGTCTTACTCTTATTGTATATTGGGAATGGATTGAAACTTCACACACTTGTTCAGTGTGATGATCTGATATGCATTGCACAGGTTTCATAATTCTGCTTTGTTTTTTTTTTTAAATTATGCCCCCTTTTTTTTTTACTTAAAATTTTTGTTTGAGTTTTTGTATGTAAGCTGGTATCTTAGTACCCACTATTGGGAATGGATTGAAACTTCACACACATGACTACTGTGATGAGCTGACATGCACTTTAGCTCTTTTTTGCATGTTTACAAAATTGCGCCCCTTTTTTGACTTCTGTAGTCATTCAATTGACAAAGCTGTAGAAATAGTTGATCGCAATGTTGCTGTCCTCTGACAGCTGTTGTTAGATAAACTAGTTCTAGATATTGAGTTTTCAACTGTATTTTTCTTTGTATTATTATATATATAATATTTGCCTTTGTGATAGAACATTGGTTTTCTAAATTGTTGCTGATTTCTAGTGCTAAGGATTAAACACATTACAAACACTGGAGTTAGGTCCCCTTAGGGTGAAAAATGTAGTTCCTTCAAATAATCTCTACTACATAAGAACTTGATGGATTTTAAGCAAAGTCACTGGAAGCATCCTCTAGGAGCATTTAAAATTGTTCAAAAGATGGCACTTACCTCCGCTCCTGGTGATGTTATTAAAGGGTAAGAAGATTTTTCTTTTTATAGATTATGGATATGATTACCTCGATCTGCAACAATTTTTAGCCCCCATCAGTGACAGCTGAATAATTATAGTTTTCAGTTTACTTTCCACCTGATTTTTATTAGCTCGTCAGATTTTTTGAAGAAAAATCTTGGAGGTATTGTCATCACTTGATTGTTGGTGTTTGTTGAAATTATTTAGGTCCACCTTTTCTCAAAAACTAACTTCACCGACTGATCACCCTTATTGATTTTGAGGTTGGCTGCCCGAAGTTCGGAGTCATAGTGACCTTGAGCTGGAAGCAATTGGTTTCCAATGGATTATTCGAAATGCATCATATCAGGAATGTCAAAAATGGTAGGCAGGTTGGTTATGACTGGTAGATGACCCTTATTATTTTGAGATTGGTAGAACAAGTATCAAGTTTTTGGTGATCTTGAGCTGTAGACTGGTTTCTTGTTGATAAGTGCTTCGGCTGCAAAACTTCAAACTTGGTAGGCAGGTTGGACCGAAACAGAGGACAACGTACCATTTTCATTCATAACTCGTACTACACATGTTTGTATTATTTAAGAAAAAAATCCCCCTATTTCCTTTTTTTTTTTTTGTCAGAAACATTTATACAAAGATAAAAGAACTGTTGTCTGCTACTACAGAGACCATGTCAGGGTGACCTGGGCAGTCAGTTATGACTCACTACTTAATTTTAGGGTACAATTTAGTAAATAATGAACACAGTTTTCACATATTTTGTGTCACTTTTACTGCTTCCATCCAATTAAGCAGACGTGTCAAAGTCTGCTTCAAGGGCATATATCATTTAGAGTGACAGTTCTCATTATTCCTTTAAAACAATATCACTGATGGACTCATCTTTAGCTGTCACAGCTAGTTCAGAATGTACAACACCAAGACATTTATGGTCATCAAATACAAAATGTATATAACTTTACTCCTCATCCAACCATTTTGGTAAAGTTATTTCTAGATTGCCAACAAGCCATTGTTGCAGTGTTCCAGGTTTTCCATTATGTCTTTTGTCTTTAGTGTCTATATTGAGACAACAGTCTTGCATAGGACAGGTCTTTCGTATCTATGGTAGCTTTGAAACTTATTTCTTCTTTTTCTAGGTCAATAACCAATCTCACTTGTTCAAGTCCCCTAACTCTGACATGTATTTGGGGAAATTATGCCCCCGTTTTGACTTAAAAAATGCTGGTTAATGTTTTGCATGCAAGTTACTATCTCCAAAATTAATGCAGATATTGAACTGAAACTTCACTCTTTTCTTTGGATTTATAAAACTATTTGATAGCATCAAGTCCCATAACTCTGACATGTATTTTGCAAAATTATGCCCCCTTTTGGACTTAGGGTTAAAGTTTTGCATGCAAGTTACTATCTCAACAACTAATGCAGATACTGGATTGAAACTCTATAGATATTTTAACATTTAAGGTATATTTCTGCTTCTGGAACAACAGTTCGAATAGTCGAGCATTAGCTGTCTTACTCTTATTGTATATTGGGAATGGATTGAAACTTCACACACTTGTTCAGTGTGATGATCTGATATGCATTGCACAGGTTTTCATAACTCTACTTTTTTTTTTTTTAAATTATGCCCCCTTTTTTTTTACTTAAAATTTTTGTTTGAGTTTTGTATGTAAGCTGGTATCTTAGTACCCACTATTGGGAATGGATTGAAACTTCACACACATGACTACTGTGATGAGCTGACATGCACTTTAGCTCTTTTTTGCATGTTTACAAAATTGCGCCCCTTTTTTGACTTCTGTAGTCATTCAATTGACAAGCTGTAGAAATAGTTGATCGCAATGTTGCTGTCCTCTGACAGCTGTTGTTAGATAAACTAGTTCTAGATATTGAGTTTTCAACTGTATTTTTCTTTGTATTATTATATATATAATATTTGCCTTTGTGATAGAACATTGGTTTTCTAAATTGTTGCTGATTTCTAGTGCTAAGGATTAAACACATTACAAACACTGGAGTTAGGTCCCCTTAGGGTGAAAAATGTAGTTCCTTCAAATAATCTCTACTACATAAGAACTTGATGGATTTTAAGCAAAGTCACTGGAAGCATCCTCTAGGAGCATTTAAAATTGTTCAAAAGATGGCACTTACCTCCGCTCCTGGTGATGTTATTAAAGGGTAAGAAGATTTTTCTTTTTATAGATTATGGATATGATTACCTCGATCTGCAACAATTTTTAGCCCCCATCAGTGACAGCTGAATAATTATAGTTTTCAGTTTACTTTCCACCTGATTTTTATTAGCTCGTCAGATTTTTTGAAGAAAAATCTTGGAGGTATTGTCATCACTTGATTGTTGGTGTTTGTTGAAATTATTTAGGTCCACCTTTTCTCAAAAACTAACTTCACCGACTGATCACCCTTATTGATTTTGAGGTTGGCTGCCCGAAGTTCGGAGTCATAGTGACCTTGAGCTGGAAGCAATTGGTTTCCAATGGATTATTCGAAATGCATCATATCAGGAATGTCAAACATGGTAGGCAGGTTGGTTATGACTGGTAGATGACCCTTATTATTTTGAGATTGGTAGAACAAGTATCAAGTTTTTGGTAATCTTGAGCTGCAGACTGGTTTCTTGTTGATAAGTGCTTCGGCTGCAAAACTTCAAACTTGGTAGGCAGGTTGGACCGAAACAGAGGACAACCTACCATTTTCATTCATAACTCGTACTACACATGTTTGTATTATTTAAGAAAAAAATCCCCCTATTTCCTTTTTTTTTTTGTCAGAAACATTTATACAAAGATAAAAGAACTGTTGTCTGCTACTACAGAGACCATGTCAGGGTGACCTGGGCAGTCAGTTATGACTCACTACTTAATTTTAGGGTACAATTTAGTAAATAATGAACACAGTTTTCACATATTTTGTGTCACTTTTACTGCTTCCATCCAATTAAGCAGACGTGTCAAAGTCTGCTTCAAGGGCATATATCATTTAGAGTGACAGTTCTCATTATTCCTTTAAAACAATATCACTGATGGACTCATCTTTAGCTGTCACAGCTAGTTCAGAATGTACAACACCAAGACATTTATGGTCATCAAATACAAAATGTATATAACTTTACTCCTCATCCAACCATTTTGGTAAAGTTATTTCTAGATTGCCAACAAGCCATTGTTGCAGTGTTCCAGGTTTTCCATTATGTCTTTTGTCTTTAGTGTCTATATTGAGACAACAGTCTTGCATAGGACAGGTCTTTCGTATTGTGATTTTTTTAAAAGTTCATTGATGGATGACAGACGGGAATATTTTACAGCACATTGCCAAACATGTTGATGGTTAGATTGGTTTATTGTAGTACACAGTGCCTCCTGGGAAGAAATATTACCATCAGAGTAATTATTAGTTAGCTCCACTATTATCAGTGTGAGATATGTCATTATTTACTTATTTCTCCCTGTCCGTTCATCGATTCCTGGCTAGCACAGAAATGTGTACAGATGAGGGAGTCATCCATTGTCATTTGTGTTCAAAATTTGCAGTTTTGCATGGTTGTGTTTTGAATATTGAGTGGATTTTGTTTATTGTAATCAGATGATAGCCTGAAACTAAATAAATGGAAATTTCTGATCCGAACTGTTTTGAGTAAGTATATAATAAACATGGAAACAAAGCTTTTTATTTAAATTTAGGGTGTAGTATAGATAAAATTTAAAAATGCGTTCATCCAGTTGGAAGCAGTTGTTGAGACTTTGTGGCAGTATTCATGGCACAGTAAATTTTTTTGTATATTCATTCTTCTTGTGCTATTACCATGCAGTTGATTTGATCCTAAATGGTTAAATTATGCTGAAATAATAAACAAATTACTGTAGGAATGCTGTAAAACATTATTGTGTTTAAATGACATAATAGGCGTTGGGACGTTTATTGTCAGTAATGCCAAGTAGTAGCTTTTATCATGAAAGAATGTGATTTTGAGAAATCTTTTAAAATCTATTTGAGCTAACTTTTAACATGTATTATTTGCTGAAATATTTTTTCATGGATCTTCCATTTTGAATAATGATCAAAATGTTGCAAGTACATTATTCTGTTATGTGGAATTTACCAAATGTTGCCCAATCGAAGCTCGAGTGATGGATTGGGGTCATTACTGGAATAAAGACGGGGCTGATTGTGTGTATAATAGCATGTCTAAGTGACTACTTTAGGCTCCTGAACACTCTTTTGAAAGTAAAAAATCTTATGACTTGCTGTAAGTATCAGATGTAAATAGCCTTGCCGAGTAGATATTGTTGCCTTAAAAGCATAACAAAATACAGGGTTCGGAAAAAAAAAATTAACTTCATTTGCTCTTTAAAAACAGCAGTAAAGCTGAAAGTACATGATGGGTGGGAAAATACATGATCAGCCTCTCGCTGTACTCCAGTAATCATCCCGGTGGATCACTCAAGCTTGGACGGGAAAGCATTATTTTCCATTAAGGCTTCAGCTTTCACATGTCTCTGAAAAGTGCAACAATGAAGTAATTTAATGCATATCAGACAAAAATATCAAATTACAACATTATAACAGTGTACATGCGTATAACATATGATACTGAAATGAGTATTCAAAAGTCTTCTGTCTTCAAAAGACAACATGAAATGTAAACTGCAAGACATTTTTTTATGGGGGGGGGGGGGGGGCATATAGATTTGCCCTTGTCCGTCTGTCTGTCCTTCCGTCCGTCATTCCGAGAATGTTGTGTCGCGCCTAGCTCCAAAAGTATCTGACGTAGAGTCACAAAACTTTACAGGAATGTTGGTCAGCATGTGTAGTTGTGCACCTGGGGTTTCACATCTGGATTCATTCAGTCTGTAGGAGTTATGGCCCCTGACTTAGTAAAAAATTGGTCATTGTAATGTTGTGTCGCGCGTAGCTCCAAAAGTATTTGACCTAGAGTCACCAAAGTTTACAGGGATGTTGGTCAGCATGTGCAGTTGTGCACCTGTGGGTTTGCGTCCGGATTCATTCAGTTGTGTAGGAGTTATGGCCCCTGACTTAGTTAAAAATTGGTCATTTTAATGTTGTGTCGCGCGTAGCTCCAAAAGTATTTGACCTAGTCACCAAAGTTTACTGGAATGTTGGTCAGCATGTGCAGTTGTGCACCTGGGGTTTCGCGTCCGGATTCATTCAGTATTGTAGGAGTTATGGCCCCTGACCTAGGAAAAAATTATCATAGCAACATATTGTTTTCCCAAAGTTGATCTGTGTCCTTTGTCATGTAGTGGGGGCATCTGTGTCCCATGGACATATTTCTAGTTTAAATTTTAAAAAGGTTTCTGAGGCATCTTATATGGGTTGATCAGTGAAAAAACATTTTGCTGATAGTTAATTGGTCTACAGTCAGAAGGATCACCCAACAAAGCCTCTGCATTGCTCAGAGTAATGATAATTTTAAGCACAAAATAATTGACTTCACCCATTCTAGATTAGGAAAATAAAAATCTGTCAGATTCATATGATTAAGATTCATAGATCTCTAGATGCTGGTTCCAAAAACTATCTTATCAGCAGTTTAGAAAGAAAGAAGGTTCAATAAACTTTAATTCAGTCAAAAGATTTAAACCTGCTATTAACAGGACAAAAATTCCCTTCATAAACCTACTAATAAAAGGACAAAAATGCCCTTTATAATTGCTATTAACAGGGCACAAATACCCATCATTAACATGCTTATAACAGGACAAAAATTTCCTTCATAAACCTGCTTGTAACAGGACAAAAATTCTCTTAATAAACCTGCTTGTAACAGGACAAAAATTCTATTAATAAACCTGCTGGTAATGGCAAAAATGCTCTTCATAAACCTGCTATTAACAGGACAAAAATGCCATTCATAAACCTACTAATAAAAGGACAAAAATGCCCTTTATAATTGCTATTAACAGGGCACAAATACCCTTCATTAACATACTAATAACAGGACAAAAATTTCCTTCATAAACCTGCTTGTAACAGGACAAAAATTCTCTTAATAAACCTGCTTGTAACAGGACAAAAATTCTATTAATAAACCTGCTGGTAATGGCAAAAATGCTCTTCATAAACCTGCTATTAACAGGACAAAAATGCCATTCATAAACCTACTAATAACAAAAATGCCCTTTATAATTGCTATTAACAGGGCACAAATACCCATCATTAACATACTTATAACAGGACAAAAATGCCCTTCATAAACCTGCTTGTAACAGGACAAAAAAAAACCTTCATAAACCTGCTTGTAACAGGACAAAAATTCTCTTCATAAACCTGCTTGTAACAGGAAAAAAATGCCCTTTGTAAACCTGCTAGTAACAGGACAGTTAAAACATGTAAACAAGGGGCTTTATCAAAGTTTATGAGTACTTAAAACCTGACTGCACTTTCTGTTTGTGGTAAAGAGAATTCAGATAAGTCACCACAGTAATTTCAGACATTGAACAGGGATTATTTCTTCCCTGAATGCACCTAAGAAACCATCATTCTGTTCCAAGCTAGCAGATACTGTTTTCTTGTTCAAAACTCTAGAAGGAGAGGATTTTAACAGATGCTGGGTTCTGGAAGCCCTGTCTGATACTACAACAGCAGTCTTCTGCACCTTGTGAAGGGGTGACTTGCCCCGTTGTGAGCTAGTGTTAAAAGATCTCTGTGGGTGCTGTGTCAACCTGAAAGGAAAAACAATGATTGAGATTTCCAAAATGGAAAGACAAATGAGCCGTGCCATGAGAAAACCAACATAGTGGGTTTGCGACCAGCATGGATCCAGACCAGCCTGCACATCCGCGCAGTCTGGTCAGGATCCATGCTGTTCGCTTTTAAAGCCTACTGCAATTAGAGAAACTGTTAGCAAACAGCATGGATCCTGACCAGACTGCGCAGATGCCACTGTGTTGGTTTTCCCATGGCACGGCTCAAATATAAGCTTCATTCACTTGATCAGCTAAAACCTTTTTAAGAACTCTTACAGTTAAATTAAGGTAGTTCTGTGTTTGACAAAGCAGCAGTAATGACGTAACGTCATTTATCCGGATAACATAGAAAAAGCATGGACTCGATACATGGATATGAAATTCGTTTTAATAATTTGAGGCAACTTCTGAGTAAATTTATTAAAACGACAACATTACTATCATTCTAAAGATAAAATATGATGTTGAAAGGTTTGCCTCGGAAAATTATTCGAAATAATGTCTTAAAATCAACATGTAGCTTACAGACAGTGCTTTAATCATTGGCAAATATCTCAAAATCAAGCACACGAACCTGTGTATTTTATTTTACCATGTTATAGTCCATATTTTTATTTACAATTGTTTCATTAAAATCTACATTGTAGAAAAATTTTGGTCCACGAAAAAATGTGATTAAAATCGTGATTTTCCCATAGACACCCTTTATGAAAACTTGTGTGAGGCCCAAATTTTTCAGTTCAGTCTATCAAAAACCAAGCACATGAGCCGTTCTTTTTTTATTTGCCGCATGTTTTAAGTATATTCAAAAGCTTTGAAATCTACATTGTAGAAAAAAATTTGATCTGAATATCCAGAACTGCCTTTAAAGGAGGAAATAAATAAGAATGATAGTCCTGTCAGGATAGGGAAACAGCATGTACTTGAAAAGCTCTTGTTTCAGGGAACCAAGAAACTTTTTTTAGAATGCTTATTCAGCATTAAAGCAAAAAATCAATGTGGTGGTGAAAAAAGTGATAAATGGCGAAAAAAGTCTGATTTCAGCATGCACTAAATGGAGCCAGTAAAAATTGGCATGAACATTTGCTGAGTGAGGAATATGTATAGCTGAAGTATAGAGATAGACCCTAACATTTGCATTGATAGAAATACATTAAATAAAGTCTAGAAATTGATTTCCAAGTCCTTGAAATTAACAAAAATGATTTCACAAATGTGCAATGCATGATAGTTTTGCTAATATCAATAACAGAAATTTTAATATTTAACTCAAAGTTGTGATCCGCAAAGAATGTCAACTCTTGCCTTGGGCTAGTACTTTAAAGCAGAGATATTTATTAGTTTACTTCCCTTGCAGTTACACAATAGAGTAGAAAACGAAAACGGTTTAAAACACAATAATTTACATTTTTGCACAACAAAATCGTTTAGGATTTATTAATATGTGTTTGATTTAACCCTGAACCACTGGTTCCTATGATTTTGTCAACTTACTTATGGTAAAAAATAACTTTTAACAAGCCGATAATAAAATGAAATATCAGTAAGTATTTTATAGTGCAGATATTACAGTTTTGCTTGTATCGAAATGTCACAGTAGAAGCACTTTTGTAATACAGAACACCTGGTAGGATTAGTAAAGGTGCAATTATATTGATCTCTTTTTCCTATGCCTATGAAGTACAAACATTTTTGTGAAGACACCAGCTGCATATTTTAAGAAACCAAATGATCTATCGACTTCAGAGTTATGCCACCCATATTGTTGAGAAAGGCAACAGTCGAGACATTATCAGACAGAAACGTTGCATGACCATTCATCTTAGTGGCATAAAGTGATTGTATGGCATACAAAATTGCAAGTAGTTCTAAATAATTCATTGAATTTCTACATTCCAGTAAACTCCACCTGCCACTGGCTGCAGCAGTACACGGTACATATTAAGTTCTGCCTGACACTAATCAAAACATTTGTTCAAATTCTAAGAGCCCTCAGTGCAATAATTACATCTAATCCCTTACATAAATTGGTTTTGCAACTTTTGTGAATGTCATTGGTGCCAAAACGGAACATATAAATTTAAGCAGATCTGTAATTTCTTAACAGTTGGAAGGACTTTCATAAAACTTTACCTCATCAAGACAATAAACAGAGCACATGTCCCAGGTTCCTTGGTCCAAGGTCAAGATTGGATCTTAGTGGTCATATAGCTTATTTTTTTGTTTGCTTCATATCTTGTAACAGCACATAGATTTTCATAAAACTAGCATAAATTATCTATTTCATCAAGACAACATGCAGAATTCAAGACCCAGGTCACTAGGTCTGTCCCCTTTCCCTGTACCAAAGCTGCGTCTTGGGATATTAATCACCTTCATAACATTTTAAAGTGCTTTTTTCTTTTTTGACAGACTGTGGGCGGAGATATTTCATGTGGTTGGGCATGGAGACTATATGCAGTGGAAGCGTGTGTCTGACGATGTGGTACCAATCAACATTACCTGTGTGGAGGACTCTCCAAAAACTATCTACCAGGTTACAGCCTACAACAGACATGTTGAAAAGATCTTTGACATTAAAATTGTCCAGCCAGGTTTGTTGATATTATGTGGTAAAGTTTAGGGAAGTCAGCATGATTTGTTTTACCTTATTAAGAGTAGGACCACTAAGGTGTTGTAACTGCTCAGGAGCCTGTTGATATCTAGCTCACGTTTAAAACTGGGATACCTAAGGTCAAAAGCTAGGTCACAAAGTCATATTATGGAAAAGTCTTGTTAACACTCTGCAGGCCAGTCATTTGTATTTGATCTTCATAAGTTTTCCTGTGTAAAATCTAGATCAAGTTCAAAACTAAGTAACCTGAAATAAAAAAAAAAGCAACAAAAAGAACGAGGTCACTGTTGTTCGTAGAATGATGTAAAAAGAAAAAAACTTCACAAAAATGGTCAGCTTAACATGATGATGTGTTATGTGCAAAAACCTTAAATCTGCCCGTCTTACTTTTAGAATTATCTCCCTTTATTGAATATCCATTAGGAGTTCTTGTCCAGTGTTTAGCTTTGTCATTCATGGTGTAAGCAAGGTCGAAGGTCAATGTCCTCTTTAAGCCTGTTTAAGCCTCTTCTTTTAAACTGAAATGCCCTGAACTTAGATATGTGGCATGTAGTATTGTGTAGTGGTCCTCTACCAAGTTTATTCAATTATGCCCTTTGGCAGAAAATTGGCCCCACTCTGGGGTTGACTTATTTTACACAGGCTTATTTCTGAAAATCTTGTTTTAAATAGTAGTGCCCTGAGCCTATTAGGTTTTTGGCTTGTAACATCATGTAGTGGTCCTCTGACAAATGTCTTCAAATCATGCTCCTTGAATCAGAATTGGCCCCTTCCTTGGGTTCACCTGTTTTACATAGACTATAATAAAAGCTTAAAAAATCTTCTTGTCTATAACCTCAAGTCCTGAGACTGAGATATTTGGCTTGTAACATTGTAAAGTGGTCTTCTGACAAATTTGTTTAAATCTTGCCCCTGGGGTCAAAACTGGCCTCATCCATGGGGGTCAATGCCCCTTTGGTCAGTACTTACACCATCCATGGGGGTTATTACTCTTTTACTTAGACTTATATTATAATATATGTAAAACTTTAAAAATGTTGTAGTCTAAAACCTTGGCCTTGAGCTTACATATTTGGCATTTCATACTAGCATATACATCTTTTAAAGTCAAATCATAATATACTAGTCTGTAATCTTTTTGTTATATTCCCATTAAAAATATTTGCACTGTAGGTACTATAGATGTTAACATAAAACAATTTAGTTAGTGTGTAATAAATATAAAGGAAAGTAAAATGTGTTTTTGTAAAATATTTCATTGCTAGGCAAAGTTCTCAAAAGTTACTTAATTTTTCTCGTAGGTTTACAGGAGTGTAGCACAAGAGGAACCAAACTTTTACTATTTTCAGCCTTACACAACTAAATTTCACATGCTTATATTCTGCAGGAACAATCCTCTGCCCAGCTACCGACTGTTTTGTGCACTGGCGAGACACACCAAACAACAGTGAGTGGGGTCTCAACTTCACAACATCTCAAGATGCAAAAAGATTCCGAGATAGCTGTTCGGTAAGCTCTTACGTTGTATGTAACCGCACCTGTATGTATCTTAAATCAGCCTAAGGTAATGTTACTCAGAGAAGCTTACTTAAGATTATTGTAGCCTGCCTGAGATTAAGTGGGCTTATTATGGTCTTAAGTGAGCTTACCTAACCTTCTTACTACAGTTTTGGAATTTTCTTGCTCATGCAAAATATTTCAGTTCCATGCCAAGTTTAAGTTATGGCCCTTTGAAATTTTACAGAATGCTGTGTATTGTTCAATGCTTATGTTAGCCTTGTCCCTAAAGGTTAATGTTGTTGGATAAATTTTGATGACATGAAAGTACCTTGCTTGGTTTAAAAGTTATGGCCTTTTGAAATTTCATACAATATTGTATATTGTGCAATTCTAATATAAGCATTGTCCAGATAACATCTCTTACAGTTTTCCAGGGATCTGATCCAAACTTACAGAAGTTTATTAATATGAAGTACATTTGCACATATGTATCAGGATGTGATTGTTCCAAACCCCATTTAGGAGTTATGACCCTTTGAAATATGCTAAACAGATAACCTGAGGGACTAGCCCCAACAAACAAATGCATACCTATAAAATTAGCTTAGGCAACAACTCGTCATGAATCATTTGATGACTCTTCATTGAATTTGTCTGTACCATTCAAGTATGGACCTCTCTAATGGTGGTGAGATGGATCCACTTGAAAGGACTAACCTGCACATTTTAGGTGAAAAATAATTTCTGCTAAAAATCTATAAAAAGTGAGTACTCTGAACGTTACTAGTGATACAAACTTATTGACAGAAGATTTTTGCAAGATATACTTATAAATGACCATAAATATTGTGCAGAAGGTAGTAAACCATTGCAATGCTTTTGAAATATAGCAGAAAAGTTAAATTCTCCTTGCATTTTTACCAATATCTAACTTTTATTTTCACCCACTTTATCATTTTTCAGTGTCATAATTATACATTCTTTGCTAAACTTGTTGGAAATAACATGTTGAAAAATTTCACCTAAACTGGGACGAGTAGCTTTAACTGCAGATGAAACCGTCAGAGTTTAAAATAGGAAGACTTTTAAACAACTTCTTGTCATGGAACATTTTAATATGACCAAACTTGATCTGTTTTACCCTTAGTTAGACCTGTATAAATTTTTAAGAAATAAAACCAATATGAGGGACAACATGTCGAAAAACAGCGGATATATTACACAATTTTTAATTATGATCAACTAGTTTCGACTCTAATATGAGTCTTCATCAGGATAATAACATACAAAATTTTATGAATGAAGGACTGAACTATAAATTTTGTTCAAATGGTTGAATATTTTAGGAGTATTACAACAAAATTTTGCAAAAAGCTAATTCAAGAGGTCAGCACCCTCCATAGGTGAGCAAGTAAGGCCCATTCTCTTGTTTAAAAATAGACAGAAAAGCATTTGATCAAGATCAAGGTCATTGTTATTAAATTTTGCAGTTAGAAGTTGATTTCGGTTTTCATATATTATACAATTAAATTGATGGAACTTTGAAAATCTGAAGTATTGCACATGAACCATTTTAGCTAAGCACAGCACAATAAGCTCAAGATAGGCATTTGTGATCAGTCACAATTTGTTTTCTGTCCATCCCGCTTTCATCAGCTATCTTCTTCAGACACAGTCTCTTGTAAAATTTCTTGGCCAAAGTTGATAAAAATTGACAAGGATATTCCTTAGAGGTTCCTCCATGTATATTTCTGTTGTAATAGTATACTCGCAGATACAAAATATTTATACCTTCATGACATGTATATTACTGATCTTTAACTGCAGATACAAAAGTATTTTGACCCCAAGGTACAAATTATACCTTCATGTATATTTCTGATTGTACCTGCCAGGTACAATTTACATTTCTGATTTGTACTTTGTAGTAATAAATTTGTATGTGCGTGTGTAAAATAGTACTTACAGATACAATCATTTGCTCATGAAAATAAACACTAAAGGCCACTTTTTTAATTATTCACTCCAATAGAATTATAAGATATAGTAACTGGTTAAGAGCAGACAATTTAGTTTTGCATTGTCTAGAAAATTAGATCTAACTGCTGTGGCATTAATCTTACAGTAGGGAAGGGAGGCTACTCTGTTTAAAATTGAAAAGAAAGTAAAGTGGCTATATTCCCTTGATCCATCACCTGAAGGTAAAAACGCTTGTCCGCTTTTTCATCTGTGAGATGGGGAATGGGTACCCATCCAACCCCACACTTTCATTCATAAAAAAGAATAAGTTGAATATCTAGTCATATTTTCATTTGGTAGCAGGTGAACTTAACTATTGTTATAACTACAAAGGGAAGTAATTTAACATTAAACCAAGCTTGTTTAAGTTCTAATTTGTCAAAAACATCACAATCAAAGGGGATAGTCACTTTTTAGCTCATCTGATTTTTTGAAAAAAAATGATGAGTTATTGTCATCACTTGAGCGGTTGTTGGCGTCGGCGTCGGCGTTGCCTGGTTAAGTTTTATGTTTAGGTCAGCTTTTCTCCTAAACTATCAAAGCTATTGCTTTGAAACTTGGAATACTTGTTCACCAGCATAAGCTGACCCTGTATAGCAAGAAACATAACTCCATCTTGCTTTTTGCAAGATTTATGGCCCCTTTTGTACTTAGAAAATATCAGATTTCTTGGTTAAGTTTTATGTTTAGGTCAACTTTTCTCCTAAACTATCAAAGCTATTGCTTTGAAACTTGGAATACTTGTTCACCATCATAAGCAGACCCTGTACATCAAGAAACATAACTCCATCTTGCTTTTTGCAAGATTTATTGCCCCTTTTGGACTTAGAAAATCAGTTTTCTTGGTTAAGTTTTATGTTTAGGTCAGCTTTTATCCTAAACTATCAAAGCTATTGCTTTAAAACTTGCAACACTTGTTCACCATCATAAGTTGACCCTGTACAGCAAGAAACATAACTACATCCTGCTTTTTGCAAGATTTATGGCCCCTTTTGGACTTAGAAAATATCAGATTTCTTGGTTAAGTTTTATGTTTAGGTCAACTTTTTCTCTTAAACTATCAAAGCTATTGCTTTGAAACTTGCATCACTGGTTGACCATCATAAGCTGACCCTGTACAGCAAGCAACATAACTCCATCCTGCTTTTTGCAATAATTATTGCCCCTTTTGGACTTAGAAAATAATTTTCTTGGTTGAGTATTATGTTTAAGTCAACTTTTCTCATAAACTATCAAAGCTATTGCTTTAAAACTTGCAACAGTTTTTCACCATCATAAGTGGACACTGAACATCAAGAAACGTAACTCTATCCTGCTTTTTGCAAGAATGATGGCCCTTTTTAGACTTAGAAAATCATGGGTAGGACAATATTTCTATTACACAAAAAAAATCAGATGAGCGTCAGCACCCACAAGGCGGTGCTCTTGTTTATATATAGTATTTCCTGTATGCATTATTGTCAGGAACACTGGCCCAATCTCAAAATTATGTCACAGATATTTTCTATGTGTGAAACTCTACCAAATTGCTCAAACAACAATCTAGGCCATCGAGACCTGCTTGTTTAATTCACTGATATTCTAATTTCAGTTCACAAGTCAGAAGTATGCAAGAAAAGCTTCCTCCGCAAACTCATTGAGACTCAGCCCTCCAAAGGTAAGGGAAAGCAAATTGCAGCACTGTCTCTTGTATATGTTCAGCATGATAAATAGCTTATGCCTTAACTTTGGGAAAATATACTGTTTCTGTCTTTTTCTTCTTTAAAAGTTTGTTTGGACTATTCCTCTGAAATGGATGGTTGTATTTTATTCAACCTTTATAGGAATGTCCAGTACCAAGGGTAGTATACAATATTATCGGCATTTTCAGACTGAATGATTTTAGCTGCATAGAGAAAGATTATTAACACTATAGAAATCACTTTGTTCATGCCACGTACAGCCCTTAAGGGGAAGATCAAGAATAATGTTTGTTTTTCTTTAGGTCTTGTGATCTTAACTGAAAAAACCATGTAATTGTGAGTGTCTGACATCTTTTTTAGCTCAACCAAAGGTTCAGGGTGAGCTATTAGTATAGGGTGGATGGTCTGTCGTGCGTTATCCATGTTTTTACTTAAACCTCTTCTTCTCTGAAACTACTGGTCAGAATAACACCAGATTTGGTCTGTAGAAAAGAAAAACCTTTAAACGACTTCTTCTCATGAACTGCTTGATGGATCTTCATCAAACTTGGTCTGTAGCATCATTATAAGGTCCTCTTCCAATTTTTAGCTCACCTGAGCACGAAGTGCTAATGGTGAGGTATTGTGATCACACTGTGTCCGTCGTCGGTTAGTGCATCAAGTCGTCAACATTTGTGTTTAAACGACATCTCTTCCAAAACAACTAAATGGATTTTGATGGAGCTTGGCCATGATGTTCCTTGGGTGGTCCTCTACCAAAGTTGTTCAAAACGGTTCCCCTTGGTTGCACATAGGGGCTGCCAGAGCTAAAAATAGAGAAAACTTCAAACAACATCTCCTGCTAAACTGATGGTCTGGCCCCGTGTTCACAAAACATTTTTCGGACTCAGTTGAGTTTGAGTTGGAAATTTTGATATAAATTTTATTAAAACTTCAAGGTTAAATTCCAACTGAGACTGACCATCGATACTGAATAGCCACTTGAAAAGAGTTATTAACTTAAAATTTAGTTTTAAACATGCTATTTAGGTATAAATGGCAAATAAAGTTTCATTATTAAACTCAGCTGAGACTGAAAATGTTTTGTGAACACGGGGCCTGATTTTGAAATAATTTCACACAAATGGTCCTTATGCTACCCTCTACCAATTTTGTTCAAATTATACCGATTCGTCAAAAAACATGGCCATCAGAGGGCGTGGTTACTTTTCCCTATATATATAAGAGGAAACTTTAAAAATCTTCTTGTATGAAACTGCTTCTCCGATTTTAGAATAATTTTACACAAATGGTCCTTGTGTGACCCTCTACCAAGATTGTTCAAATTATACCGTTTCAGCAAAAAACATGGTCACCAGAGGGCGTGGTCACTTTTCCCTATATGTATCTAGTGGAAACTTTAAAAATCTTCTTGTGTGAAACTGCTTGTCTGATTTAGAATAATTTTACACAAATGGTCTTTGTGTGACCCTCTACCAAGATTGTTCAAGTTATTTTGATTTGTCAAAAAACATGGCCACCAGAGGCCATGGTAACTTTTCCCTATATGTATATAGTTGAAACTTTAAAAATCTTTTTTTGTGTGAAACTGCTTGCCCGATTTTATTATAATTTTGTACAAATGGTTCTTGTGTGACCCTCTACCAAGATTAATCAAATTTTTCCGATTCGTGAAAAAACATGGCTGCCAGGGAGTGTGGTCACTTTTCTTCTCTGAATCAATAGTAGCTAGAGCCTTGATATTTGGCGTGTGATATTGGATTTGTAATGTCTACCATAATTGGTGAAATTATGGCCCTAGGTTCAAAAGTGTGTGTGACATGTATATAATATAGGCTAACATAGAAGAAACCTAACTCTGTACTTATACAAACACACTTGAAGCCTTTTACACAGGTGAGCGCTTTAGGGTCTGTGACCCTCTTGTTTTCAAATGGGGGCACTTGGCCCCTGCTAGAGCTAAAAATAGAAAAACTTTTAAATGACTTCTGCTCATGAACCGCTTGATGGATCATCATCAGACTTGGTCTGTAGCATTATTATAAAGTCCTCTCCAAAATTTGTTCAAATAGGGGCATTTTGGGCTACTAGAGCTAAAAATAGAAATACATTAAGATGACTTCTTAATATGAACCGCTGGATTGATCTTCATCAAACTTAGTCTTTAGCATCATTATATAGTCCTCTATCAAATTTGTTTAAATGGGGGCACTTGGCCCGTTTTAGTTGCCGCTAGAGCTGAAAATAGAATTACCTCAAAACGACTTCTCATGAACCGCGAGATGGATCTTCATCAAACTTGGTCTGTAGCATTGTTATATGGTCCTCACCCAAATTTGTTCAAATGGGGGCACTTGACCCCTTTTAGAGGCTGCTAGAGCTAAAAATAGAAAAACCTTTAAACACCTTCTTCTCATGAACCGCTTAATGGATCTTCATCAAACTTGATCTGTAGCATCATTATAAGGTCCTCTCAAAAACATTTTCAAATGGGGGCACTGTAAAACCTGCTTGTAAAATGTTTAAAATAAATAACCTTGATGATCCCTACTCCAGTCATCTAGATCACTAGATGCTTCCTCATTGAAATTTTGGCTTCTGATTGGCTGATATTCCCTCCTGATATAACCAGGAATTTTGTTACTTTAATGGATTTAAAAAATATATAGATGTATATTTTCTTTTCAGTGTCTGTAATTACATTAATTAATAACATACGTTTATTGGTCACTTTTTAAAATTGAACAAACTCCCAAATATCAATTACACATGCTTATTTTAGTAGTCATTTACCCCCTTCTGGTCAACAGTTTCTTTAAACGACATCACCTCCAAAACCATTTAATGGATTTTGATGAAACTTGGCTTGGATGTTCCTTGGGTGGTCTTCTACCAGAATTGTTTAAATGGTTCTACTTGGTTGTACATAGGGGCTGCCAGAGTAAAAAATATAAAAATCTTCAAATGACATCTCCTTGGTTGCACATAGGGGCCGTCAGAGCTAAAAATAGAAAAATATTCAAATGACATGTACAAATTATTTTGTTTTGTAAAAAAACATGGCTGCCAGAGGGTGTGGTTACTTTTCTGTATATGTATATAGTGGAAACTTAAATTTTTTTCCTGTATGAAACTGCTGGCCCGATTTAAAAATAATTTCACACAAGTTGTTCTTGAGTGACCTGCTAGCAAAATTTGTCAAGTACAAATGTAATAATATTGATTTGTTAAAAAACATGGCTCCCAGAGGGTGTGGTCACTTGTCCCAATATGTATATAGTGGAAACTTTAAAAAATCTTGTATTAAACCGCTGGCCCAATTTTAAAATAATTTCACTCAAATGATTCGATCCTTGTGTGACCTTCTACCAAGATTGTTCAAATTATTTTGGTTTGTCATAAAACATCAGGGGGAGTTTTCACTTTTTAACAGAATCTTTAAAAATGTTCTGGTCAGAAACAGCAGGCCCAGTTTAAAAACAATTTTGCACAAATGCTTCTTGGATATTTGGCCTGTAATATTAGGGTTTGACTGTCTATGTAATGGTAATTGTTCAAATTTTTGCCCTAGGTTCAAAAACGGCCATGCCCATATGCGTGATATGTATATAATATAGACAAATATAAAAGAAACTTTGAATATCTTCTTCTCTGAATCTGTAATAGTTACAGGCTTGATATTTATATAACACTAACTCTGTAATTGTACCATTATGTTATACAAACACACTTGAAGACTTTTACACAGATGAGCACTTTAGGGTCAGTGACCCTCATCAGTTTTGCTAGTGTAAGAAATATTACTCTCATTTGTCTTCCTCAAAAATACTCACTATCAACATTCTTAACAGCTTGTTCACCATTTTAATTGTATTGTAAAATCAAGGATCTTCTGGACTGAATGTATTTATTAACAAGGGGCCCAACTGTTTCGCTCACTTGGTCTTCTGTACAGTATTTTGTCCTGTGTTTTCTGTAAATTCTTGTTCTCAGGTTGAGAGAAAAAGATCAGTTTTAGAGAAGTGAGAAAGTGTATACAAGTGGTAGTAACATGCATATCAATTTTAATGAATCCCAAAAAGAACAGGTGAGCACTACAGCCACTCTGAGCCTCTTGTTTTTATTCCCCTTAAGTATTACACAAATTGTAAATATGTGTGTTTTATCATTTATATGAAATTCAATATATTAGGTGAGATTTGAATGTTTTAGTCAATATTTTGATAGCATTCATCTGTTTCAATCTTGTCTTTATAGAGTAAAGGCCAGCCAAGTGTTTCTTCACCAAACTCTCCAATACACGACCCTCGACGAGTGATCTCCAGTCCATATGATCTGAATCAGGTTGAACCATGTGAGTGTATTACACCATCCACGGAAAGGGAAGCCTTTTCAAGGGATAATAAAGCTGCTACCATACCAAGAACACAGAATGAGTCAGGGGCAGATAATCAAAAATTTCAACCACGTGGAATACTAAAACCATCTTCCGGTTCCTCTGGACCTGTGTATGAGACTATAAACCATTGTAGACAATCAGTAGATAATTTAGAACAGGGCGGCCATGTTTATCAAGGCCCCAGATCCGCATCTGCTGGTCCCCTGACTTATGGTGAAAGTCAAGCACAATCTGGGACAAAGCAGGGTCCCCTTTCCTCATTTGGAAAATCACCCTCAAGAACTTGTGAAAATATACGTGTTGAAACAGCTTTTGTAGGAAAGTTTGATAGTTCCTGTGATTTAGACCAAAATTATGGCAGAAAAAGTGTTACTATAGCAACAAAACATGAAGAAATAGAACAAGATCCGCAGACTCCTGTGGATAATGAAAATCAAAGTGTTGTTGTGCATAAGGATTGTATTCGTATTTTGGCTCCTCAACCACAAAAATTGACATCTGATTCACATAATTCTGAGTCACCAGAATGGCCTTCGCCGCCTGAACCCTTGACCCCGCAAACTCCACAGACGCCTACTTATAATTTAGAATTTGACAGTGACTCTATCAAAAGAATGTTAGAAAATCTGCCTATGTCTCCAGAAACTGACTCAATGACTGGAAGTGTACACGAACATGATCAAGGTTTCCATGAAGACCCAACGTGTACGGGCTTAAAGAAACAAAACCAGAATTGCAGTGACAATAAAGGGGAGACAACTGGTGCAGAATGCAGTACAACAAAATGTGATAACAGACCTAGTCAGCTAGGCAGTCCGCAGCTACTGGACTGTGAGATTGCTAAAAGACAGTGTGCACGTGATAGTTTTGGTAGAGATTCAAACCCGGACAGTGGGATAGGAGGTATCAGTGATGTGGCTGTTTCCCTGTCTTCTGGAGAAAGTGCTCATATGCAAGCTACAGGTAAGAGTATAAAAACTAGATAACACTCTCACAAAGTTGCATAATGTGCAATTTCATTAACATCCAAACTCAGACTATTGTGGATTTCTTTTTTTGATTTTGACAATAGAAAACTAATGAAATAGTTTATGTATTGTTACTAGACATCATCCTGGGACTGGTTTTACAATGTGCCAGGTATACGTTTATACCCCTGAAAACAAAATATAGGGGTGTTTATAGGAGTTATTATATGGTTGGCCGTTGATCTTTCATGAGGTTGGTCGGTCAGTTGCAAATGTTTTGGGAGCTAAACCACTTTACATTTTATAGGGGGGCCAAATCACTGTGTGTTCAAGCTTCACTTTGGGCTTAGAATTTTTCATGTGAGGAAGCCATCCAGCTGGCTTATTGAAGGGGCACCTGGGGTCTTCCTCCACTATGAAAAGCTGGAAAGTCGAGATATGACCAATAATTGTGTCAGCTGAGTTAAACCTACCGTACATAACCGCTTATAAGACGCATTTTTAGCTCATCTGATTTTTTGAAAAAAAATGATGAGTTATTGTCATCACTTGAGCGGTTGTCGGCGTCGGCGTCTGCGTCGGCGTTGCCTGGTTAAGTTTTATGTTTAGGTCAGCTTTTCTCCTAAACTATCAAAGCTATTGCTTTGAAACTTGGAATACTTGTTCACCATCATAAGCTGACTCTGTATAGCAAGAAACATAACTCCATCTTGATTTTTGCAAGATTTATGGCCCCTTTTGTACTTAGAAAATATCAGATTTCTTGGTTAAGTTTTATGTTTAGGTCAACTTTTCTCCTAAACTATCAAAGCTATTGCTTTGAAACTTGGAATACTTGTTCACCATCATAAGCAGACCCTGTACATCAAGAAACATAACTCCATCTTGCTTTTTGCAAGAATTATTGCCCTTTTGGACTTAGAAAATTAGTTTTCTTGGTTAAGTTTTATGTTTAGGTCAGCTTTTCTCCTAAACTGTCAAAGCTATTGCTTTAAAACTTGCAACACTTGTTCACCATCATAAGTTGACCCTGTACAGCAAGAAACATAACTCCATCCTGCTTTTTGCAAGATTTATGGCCCCTTTTGGACTTAGAAAATATCAGATTTCTTGGTTAAGTTTTATGTTTAGGTCAACTTTTTCTCTTAAACTATCAAAGCTATTGCTTTGAAACTTGCAACACTTGTTCACCATCATAAGCTGACCCTGTACAACAAGCAACATAACTCCATCCTGCTTTTTGCAATAATTATTGCCCCTTTTGGACTTAGAAAATCATTTTCTTGGTTGAGTATTATGTTTAAGTCAACTTTCCTCATAAACTATCAAAGCTATTGCTTTAAAACTTGCAACAGTTTTTCACCATCATAAGTGGACACTGAAAATCAAGAAACATAACTCTATCCTGCTTTTTGCAAGAATGATGCCCCTTTTTAGACTTAGAAAATCATGGGTAGGACAATATTTCTATTACACAAAAAAAAAATCAGATGAGCGTCAGCACCCGCAAGGCGGTGCTCTTGTTAAGAGTCATATTTCCAGTTCAAAGAGTGGGACGCGTCTTATAAGCGAGTTCTACAAGAAAATTAAAAGAAAATCTTAAAAAATCTTCAAATTACAGCTCAGTACATCTTTATTTCTGTCACTGCAAACTGCTACTTTCGTTTTTCGGCAGCCATTAGCATAGCGGTGGTAAAATCTGTAACGGCACGTACCGTATTTCGGCCCGCTATAAAAATCAATACTAACTTATTTTACAATTCAAAAGTATATTTTTTTTTACAAATGTATTATTTTTCCTTTTAAAACACCAGAATGTATAGGCTTTAAATTAACTTGTAAATTGTAATGGACAGTAACTGAACATAGAAATATTTTCACAGCCCGCAAACCGAAAACAATTAAGTTAATTGGCGCCAATTACAGAGAACTGTTTTAGGGTGTTAAAACACACTCGTTAGGAAATATTTGATGCTTCAGATCAGCAAATAAACAGCTTTGTGATTGACACTGATTGATGTCAAACTTCGGTATCTTCAAAGAATGGCGAACGGAAATTATTTGTGACTAATCTTCTTGCCAAATGTAGAGATGCCTAGCTACTCGAAACTTGAACATGATTGGATAATATATCGAAGTGGGCATACCTGTATTTGACTGGCAGATGTCAAGCTATGATTGATTGACACGTGTCATATTTGGAAGCCCAGCAATAAAATCGGCGATATTATTTAGGCCGATTTGTAGACATAATTTCGCCGTTTTCTAGTATTTTATTAATCCCCCGCCATGGGGGAGGGATTATAGGAATGGTCTGCGTCCGTCCGTCCTTCCGTCCGTCTGTCCGTCCTTCCATCCGTCTTTCCGTCCGTCCTTCCGTCCGTAACAAAATCGTGTCCGGTCCATATCTCCTAAACCCCTCGAAGGATTTTCATGAAACTTGGGTCAAATGATCACCTCATCAAGACGATGTGCAGAACCCATGAGTCAGCCTTGTCGGTTCAAGGTCAAGGTCACAACTCAAGGTCAAAGGTTTGAGCCTTCCATTTTGTGTCCGCTCTATATCTCTTAAACCCCTTGAAGGAATTTTATAAAACTTGGGTCAAACAATCACCTCATCAAGGCGATGTGCAGACCTTATGAGTCAGCCATGTCGGCTCAAGGTCAAGGTCACAACTGAAGGTCAAAGGTTTGAGCCTTCCATTTCGTGTCCGCTCTATATCTCCTAAACCCCTTGAAGGAATTTTATAAAACTTGGGTCAAATGATTACCTCATCAGAACGATGTGCAGAAATTATGAGTCAGCCATGTCGGCTCAAGATCAAGGTCACAACTGAAGGTCAAAGGTTTGAGCCTTCCATTTCGTGTCCGCTCTATATCTCCTAAACCCCTTGAAGGAATTTTATAAAACTTGGGTCAAATGATTACCTCATCAGAACGATGTGCAGAAATTATGAGTCAGCCATGCCAGCTCAAGGTCAAGGTCACAACTCAAGGTCAAAGGTTTGAGCCTTCCATTTTGTTTCCGCTCTATATCTCTTAAACCCCTTGAAGGAATTTTATAAAACTTGGGTCAAATGATTACCTCATCAAGATGATGTGCAGTACCCATGAGTCAGTCATGCCGGCTCAAGGTCAAGGTCACAACTTAGGGTCAAAGGTTTGAACCTTCCATTTTGTGTCTGCTCTATATCTCCTAAATCCCTTGAAGGATTTTCATCAAACTTGGGTCAAACGATCACCTCATCAAGGCGATGTGCAGACCTTATGAGTCAGCCATGTCTGCTCAAGGTCAAGGTCACAACTGAAGGTCAAAGGTTTGAGCCTTCCATTTGTGCCCGCTCTATATCTCTTAAACCCCTTGAAGGAATTTTATAAAATTTGGGTCAAATGATTACCTCATCAGAACGATGTGCAGAAATTATGAGTCAGCCATGCCAGCTCAAGGTCAAGGTCACTACTAAGGGTTGAAGGTTTGAGCCTTCCATTTGGTGTCCACTCTGTATCTCCTTAACCCCTTGAAGGATTTTCATCAAACTTGGGTCAAATGATCACCTCATCAACAACTCATGAGTCAGCCATGTCAACTCAAGGTGAAGGTCACAACTGAAGGTCAAAGGTTTCAGCTCTGTATCTCCTAAACCCCTTGAAGGATTTTCATGAAACTTTGGTCAAATGATCACCTCATCAAGACGTTGTGCAGAATTCATGAGTCAGCCATGTCAGTTCAAGGTCAAGGTCACAGCTAAAATCAAAGGTTTTACCCTTTCACTATCCATAGCAGTGGCGGGGAATTTAGCTGTCTTTCAGACTGCCTTGTTCTGTATAAAATAGAATTTTAAAACATTCTGTTTAGTATTACGTTTTATAAAACAAGTCTGCTTTTCTAGACGTATTTTCGCCGAGTCTTGGTTATTTAAATGCATTTTATCACACATAAAAATACATTTTAAAAGACTATTTTATTTCGTCGAATAACATCGGCAAATATTGCCAAAATTTCGGCCGATTTGTACACATAATTTCGCCGTTTCCTAGGAGGTAAAATGTATTTTATTACATACAAAAATGGATTTACGTTTTATTAAACAAGTCTGCAAAGTTTGGTGAATAACGCCAAAATTTTCTAGACATACCAGTATTTTCGTCGTATCTTGGTTATTCTTATGCATTTTATTATACATAAAAGTATATTTTTAAAAATACCTTACTTTATTTCATTGTGCAACATCGGCAAATATCGTCAAAATTTCGGCTGTTTTGTGACGTAAGTTCTCCGTTTCTAATTCATTTCAATGTGTTTATCACAGAAAAATAATTGTATATAAGCTGATTATATATTTTAAAACTTAATGACTGAAGTTTGCAATTTTTTTTTACAAAAAAAAAAATCAGCGATTTACCATTTTATTTTTGTCCAAAGCACATCATGTTCGCAAAAAAATGCATTTCTACAAATTTTTGACATTGTTGATATAAAAAAATGACCGCGTCTTATACGAGGGTTAGTGGAAAAGACCCCAGATTGCACGTCCAATTTCAGGATGCGTCTTATAAGCGAGTGCGTCTTATAAGCTGTTATGTATGGTAACAAAAAAAAAAGAAAACAAAAAAAAACAACATTTTATAGGTTGAATACCACTTAATCACGCTATCCTTTGTTTATATAGAATCAACTTACTTGATAAAGTTATTTCAACATTTTCTAGAATATGTGATTTAAGACTTACAATCCCATTAAGAATTGTACCTGTACTATAGAAAAATTATATGGAAAAGGGTTGTTAGCTTTTAGGGTCATTGAACATCCATTGTCTCTTCATAGTCCACATCTCCTCCTAAACCACTAAACCAGTTTCAACTAAACTTCATAGAAATGCTCATTAGGTGATTCCCTTTCAGATTCCTTCAAATCTAGATCATCCGTGCAGAATTCTGGTTGCAATTGCAACCAAAAGAAAAAAATTGAAATCTTCTCTAGAACAGCTACCCTGAATTCAAAATAATTTCACAAAGATACTCCTTGGGTGACCCTCTTCCAAATTTCTTCAAGTTGCAACCCTTACTACTCCCCTCATCCATCTTTACACCTCATTACCACCCACACCAGCCACAAAAAAATAAAAAATAAAAAAAAGTATTTTTTTACTAATTTCTTCATTTTGTGTCTTAGTTTCTTGTGCATTACCTCACCACTGCTACAAGCATACACAAATGCCAGTGTCATTATCCACCCATATCCATTTAGTGAAAAGATTAAAAATAGTCCTGTCAGAAAACACTGGCCCTAATTTCAAAATACTTTCAAAGATAGTTTCCTTGTGTGACCCTCAACCAAACTATGAAACTCAGGCGAGCTATCTAAGTCATTGTCCATCTTTTTGGGATCTAAATTTCTTATGCTGCTATTTTTATCTGTCATACCATTTTGATAGAATGCTAGAAATACATACTAAAATGCAGTAAAGTTAAGAAAAAATGATGCAAAGGACAGAAAAAAGATTGTGACACTATTTTTTAGGCTAGTTAGTCCTGTACTTACAGATCAGCAAAATGGATACCTATGAAACTTCATACAAAAGATCACCATGAAGAGATGAGTAAGTGTGATACCAAGTAGATCCTAAAACAGTGCTGTACATGCATCCTTAAACAGTGCTGTATTTGCATCTTAAAACAGTGCTGTGCTTGCATCCATAAACAGTGCTGTATTTGCATCCTTAAACAGTGCTGTACTTATTTCCTGAAACAGTGCTGTACTTACCTTCTGAAACAGTGCTGTACTTGCATCCTTAAACAGTGCTGTACTTACTTTCTGAAAAGGTGCTGTAGTTATCTTCTAAAACAGTGCTATATTTGCATCCTTAAATGGTGCTGTACTTGCATCCTGAAACAGTGCTGTATTTGCATCCTTAAACAGTGCTGTACTTACTTTCTGAAAAGGTGCTGTAGTTATCTTCTAAAACAGTGCTCTACTTGCATCCATAAACAGTGCTGTACTTGCATCCTTAAACAGTGCTGTACTTACTTTCTGAAAAGGTGCTGTAGTTATCTTCTAAAACAGTGCTCTACTTGCATCCATAAACAGTGCTGTATTTGCATCCTTAAACAGTGCTGTACTTACTTTCTGAAAAGGTGCTGTAGTTATCTTCTAAAACAGTGCTATATTTGCATCCTTAAATGGTGCTGTATTTGCATCTTTAAACAGTGCTGTACTTACTTTCTGAAAAGGTGCTATAGTTATCTTCTAAAACAGTGCTGGACTTGCATCCTTAAATGGTGCTGTACTTGCATCCTGAAACAGTGCTGTACTTACTTTCTGAAAAGGTGCTGTAGTTATCTTTTAAAACAGTGCTATATTTGCATCCTTAAATGGTGCTGTACTTGCATCCTGAAACAGTGCTGTACTTGCATCATTAAACAGTGCTGTACTTACTTTCTGAAAGTTGCTGTAGTTATCTTCTAAAACAGTGCTGTACTTGCATCCTTAAATAGTGCTGTACTTGCATCCTTAAACAGTGCTGTACTTACTTTCTGAAAAGGTGCTGTAGTTATCTTCTAAAACAGTGCTGTACTTGCATCCTTAAATGGTGCTGTACTTGCATCCTTAAACAGTGCTGTACTTACTTTCTGAAAAGGTGCTGTAGTTATCTTCTAAAACAGTGCTATATTTGCATCCTTAAATGGTGCTGTACTTGCATCCTGAAACAGTGCTGTACTTGCATCCTTAAACAGTGCTGTACTTACTTTCTGAAAAGGTGCTGTAGTTATCTTTTAAAACAGTGCTATATTTGCATCCTTAAATGGTGCTGTACTTGCATCCTTAAACAGTGCTGTACTTACTTTCTGAAAAGGTGCTGTAGTTATCTTCTAAAACAGTGCTGTACTTGCATCCTTAAATGGTGCTGTACTTGCATCCTTAAACAGTGCTGTACTTGCATCCTTTAACAGTGCTGTAATTGCATCCTGAAACAGTGCTGTACCTCCTTCCAAAAATATTGCTGTGCCTGCCTCGGGAAACAGTGTTGTACATAGAATATTAAGTACCAAAAACATGTCTACAGAATACTGCAGACTAAGATTAGATGTATAGATTAATATTGCTCATAACAGTAGCTGCAACACATGTGATAAATTTCCTCACTATTTACTTCATAGCTAGGCAGTTATAGATTTTCATCTCTCGTTTATTTTCGCTAGATTTCATATAATGTTGCTTTGGTTAGAGGATTATCTAGATTTTCCATTTGGAATTAATGTTGTGATCAACCCATTTAGTGTTGTATTTAAAGGCTAACTTGCTGTGACTTTGTGTTTATTTGTTGTTTTTTTTAGAGAGAAAATGATCGAATGTTTAATTTGATTGGATCAACAGTAGCAAATTTTCTACCATCAGTCTGGTTTGGATTAGAGATTTACAGATCTATAAATGTGATGGAATGTTATTGGCTTATTTATAGCTTGTCTTCCTTGCTTTCAAAAAACTGTTCTAATATATGTGCTTAAAGGCAAGTGTGTGCAAGATTTTTTTATGTATGGGAAAATTTGTTTTATTAGCTCACTATTCCAGCAGTGTAAACAGAGAGTTATTCTAAGTGACTTGGTGTCACTGTCAGACCTTGGTTTAAGTCTTTTGTGCAAAGTCATGTCTCGGTAACCATTGACACTTCACACAAGACTTATTAGTCATCAAACCTCTTGAAATAATCAAGTGAGATAACTCTTGGTTGAATTTCTGGGAAATTATTGCTATTTTTCAACATAGAATATAAGGTTTTGTGTGCAGTTTATTATTTAATGTCAAACTGTGTCTCAAGCGACGGATTGTGACTTCACACAAAGTTTCACCATTATAAAACCTACTGAAAATTTGAAATAAACAAAGTCTTGGCTGAATTTAATGTAGATTTTTTGCTTTGTTGTTTTTTATGCCCCCGAAGGGAGGCATATAGTTTTTGAACCGTCTGTCAGTCTGTCGGTCTGTCAGTCTGTCAGTCTGTCCGCAATTTTCGTGTCCGGTCCATATCTTTGTCATCGATGGATGGATTTTCAAATAACTTGGCATGAATGTGTACCACAGTAAGACGACGTGTCGTGCGCAAGACCCAGGTCCGTAGCTCAAAGGTCAAGGTCACACTTAGACATTAAAGGACAGTGCATTGATGGGCGTGTCCGGTCCATATCTTTGTCATCGATGGATGGATTTTCAAATAACTTGGCATGAATGTGTACCACAGTAAGACGACGTGTCGCGCACAAGACCCAGGTCCGTAGCTCAAAGGTCAAGGTCACACTTAGACATTAAAGGATAGTGCATTGATGGGCGTGTCCGGTCCATATCTTTGTCATCGATGGATGGATTTTCAAATAACTTGGCATGAATGTGTACCACAGTAAGACAACATGTCGCGCGCAAGACCCAGGTCCGTAGCTCAAAGGTCAAGGTCACACTTAGACATTAAAGGATAGTGCATTGATGGGCTTGTCCGGTCCATATCTTTGTCAACCATGGATGGATTTTGAAATAACGTGGCATGAATGTGTACCACAGTAAGACGACGTGTCGCGCGCAAGACCCAGGTCCATAGCTCAAAGGTCAAGGTCACACTTAGACGTTAAAGGTAATTTTTCATGATAGTGCATTGATGGGCGTGTCTGGGCCATATCTTTGTCATTCATGCATGGATTTTAAAATAACTACGCATGAATGTGTGGCACAGTAAGACGAACTGTCGCGCGCAAGACCCAGCTCCGTAGGTCAAAGGTCCTAAACTCTAACATCGGCCATAACTACTCATTCAAAGTGCCATCGGGGGCATATGTCATCCTATGGAGACAGCTCTTGTTACTAAGAAAATTTGGTTGGTTATCAAGCTGTATCTCAGTATCAGCTATTTGTATCTTCATGGACATGTGATTTTTAGTATGACTGATTTTTAGCTCACCTGTCACGTAGTGACAAGGTGAGCTTTTCTGATCGCCCTTCATCTGTCAGCGGCATCCTGCCACAATTTCTTGTAAACAGGATAGAGACCACATTTTGCAATCAGTTTTAATCAAACTTGCACACTACTTGTATTGGCGTAATATCTTGGTTCCTTCCGAAAACTGGCCAGATCCCTTCATGGGTTCCAGAGTTATGGCCCCTTAAAGGGCCAAAATTTGCTATTTTTGGCTTGTGAACACAATTGATAACACATTTTGCAATCAGTTTTAATCAAACTTGCACACTACTTGTATTGGCGTAATATCTTGGTTCCTTCCGAAAACTGGCCAGATCCCTTCATGGGTTCCAGAGTTATGGCCCCTTAAAGGGCCAAAATTTGCTATTTTTGGCTTGTGAACACAATTGATAACACATTTTGCCATCAACTTTATTCAAACTTTCACACAACTTGTACTGGCATAACATCTCGGTTCCTTTCGAAAAGTGGCCAGATCCCGTCATGAGTTGCAAAGTTATGGCCCATTTAAGGGCCAAAATTTGCTATTTTTGGCTTGTGAACATGACAGAGACCACATTTTGCAATCAACTTTAATCAAACTTGCTCACAACTTGTATTGGCATAATATCTTGGTTCCTTTTGAAAACTGGTCAGATCCCATCATGGGTTCCAGAGTTATGGCCAATTAAAGGGCCAAAATTTGCTATTTTGGCTGTTGCAGCCATAAAGAGACTTCATTTATAGTTTGATTTGATACAAACTTGCAAAATATCTTCACAAACAATAACTGTTGGATTCCATGATGAATATGTTAGATCCAATCATAGATTCTGGAGTTACGGCCCCTGATTGACTCTGGAAATAACCAAAATGTTATATTTTTACCTTGTGAACACGATAGAAGTGACATTTTATATTTGATTTTAACCACATTTACACACAACTTAAGTCACAATAAGATATTGGTTCCTTTCGAAAACCGGCTAGATTCCTTCATGGGTTCTAGAGTTACTGACCCAAAAAGGGGCAATATTTCCTATTTTGATCATTTCAGCCATATAGAGGTTTCATTTATGCTTAGACTTGATACAAAGTTTTACAGAATGATTATCTTGATGATCTCTAGGCCTTGATTGAAACTGGGTCATGTTGGGTCAAAAACTAGGTCATCAGGTCAAATCAAAGGAAAAGCTTCTTAACAACCTAGAGGCCACATTTATGACCCTGTCTTCATGAAACTTGGTCAGAATGTTTATCTTGATGATTTCTAGGCCAAGTTTGAAACTGGGTTATATGGGGTCAAAAACTAGGTCATCAGCTCAGATCAAAAGAATAGCTTTTTAACACTTTTCAGGTTACATTTATGACCCTTTCTTCATGAAACTTGGTCAGAATGTTTATCTTGATGATTCCTAGGCCAAGTTTGAAACTGGGTGATATGGGGTCAAAAACTAGGTCACCCAGACAAATCAAAGGAAAAGCTAGTTAACACTCTTGTTCATTTGATGTACATGAAACTTGGTCAGAATGTTGTCTGCATGAAATATCCCATGAAATTGTATCTGGGTCATGTGGAGTCAAAAACTAGGTCACCAGGTCGAATCAAAGAATAAGCATGTTTACACCCTGGAGTGGGTGGGGGGTGGGGGCACATTTTTTATTCTGTCTTCATAAAATTTGGTCAGAATGTTTGTTATCTTGAAGTCTTGGACAATTTCAAATCTGGGTCATGTGGGGTCAAAAACTAGGTCACAAGGTCAAATCAAAGGAAAAGCATGTTTACACTCAAGAGGCCACATTTTTTGGTCTAATCGTAATGAAAATTGGTCAGAATATTTTTCTCCATGAAATCACTAGGTAAAACATGTTTATACTGTTATGATATGTTACTCAGGTGAGCAACCTAGGGCCATCTTTGCCCTCTTGTTTAAAAACTCTATGAGATATTGTCATCACCTGGTGTCAGCAGTGGTTAAATGTTTGCTAAAATTCACACTTTTTCAAATATTGTAAGTGGTACACCTTGAAACTTTGCCAACTTGTTTATCCTCTTTAGTTGAATACGTTAACTAAAAATCATAGTTCTTGCATGAATTTTGTCAGAGACATGGCCTTCTGTACTCAGAAAATTGGAATTTCTTGGTTTAAAGTTTTTGCTTAGGTCTATTTTACTTGGATACTTTCAGAGTTATGACTCTGACACTTGTTCATCATCATAGGGCAAGTACATAGGCCAAGAATGACTCTGATGTACAAAGTTATGGCCCTATATATACTTAGACAATGGGTATTTTTGTATAGGTCCACATTTTTTGAATACTATAAGAGTTAAAGCCCTCCAGGTGGCTTATTGAAGGCTGGTGGTTCTACCTAGGTGCAGGCTTGTGCCTGAAATAATGCTAGAAGGGGCACCTGGGGTCTTCCTCCACTGTCAATAGCTGGACAGTTGTCACATGACCTGTAACTGTGTCAGTGCAATGTTAAACTCAACAGAAAAAAACAAAACAAAAAAACTTATAGCTTTGAAATTTTGTTCACCTTTTTGTTACCACGAGATTAGTAGGTGGGTCAAGAACGATAATACTGCCTTTAATTAAGAGAATTGGTATTGTTGTTGTTGTTGTTTTTTAGGGGGTGTGGGGTGGTTAAGATTACATTTCTTAAAATCTTTAGCTTTGGAACTTTTTATACACCCATTTTGAAAAAATGGACGTGTCATGTAACCATTTAAGATACTGACTTTAAACATGACATATAGGTAGGTGGCAGGGATGATGTGCAGAGTGCATGAACCAGATTGGTAGGTCAAAGGTCAAGGTTAAAGCATGAACTTAGTCCGTAGGTCAAAGGTCAAGGTCACAAATGGAGTTCAAAGGTTAAATTTTACCCGTATATTTCATGTAATAACTGTTTAAGAAATTGACTTTAAACTTGGCATATGAGTAGGTGGCACTGAGAGAAGGTGCAGAGCACTTAAATCAGATCAGTAGGTCAGAAGTCAAGTTCAGGAATGGAAGTCAAAGGTCAAATTTGTCTGTCATACTTGGTGCCTAGAGCATAACTTAATAACCATTCAAAATACTTATTTACTTCAGTGGTACCATATGAGATAAGTGCAGAGTGCATGAACCAGGTCAAAGGTCAAGTCACAGCAAGATCAAATCTGACATATCTTGTATCCAGAGCTTAACTTAATAACCATTCAAGGTATTGACTTCAAACTTGGAATATAATGTAGATGGTGACAAGACCATGTACAGAATGCATGAACTTTGTTGATAGCTCAAAGGGCAGTCTTAAATTGAGTTCAAATGTCATTTGTATTTGGTGCCCTGAGCACAACATCAAAACTGTTGAAGGTATTCAGGCTAACTTGGAGTATCGATGAGTAGTGATGAGTCACTTTCACGGCACAAAAACCCCTAAACCCTCACTCACCACCACATTACATCCCCACTTCTGACACACACTCTAAAAAAATTTTCTTTAAATTTTACTTCCTGTTCCTCTGATATAGAACTTCCCAGGTATATTGCCCTGCTTTGTGGAGCTCTTGTTTCATTATGAATAGGTTAGAAGGCCAAGAAACATAACACTTGTCTTGCTTATTGTGTTACGATGAGCAGTTATAGAGGATTGTAGGCCCCCAAAGGCAATGTTGTTTCAAAAGCAATCTGTAGGTGGTTTCATCTTGACAGAACTTGAACAGTTTTGTTGTAACTTAAGTTGAAGTTGCAGTTTACTTCTCCTTGACTGCCCAAAGAAGTATAAAATACACAGAATGGCAACTGGCTGTAATCTCGCGTGAGCTCGTGTCAGAGCGTGATTCGGCGTTATCTTACTAAAAACAAACATCGGCGAGCATGGAGTTACAATTTTTACCTTTAAAACTACATTTAAAATACATGTTAGCTTCTAAAACAAAATTAGTTTAATTTGAAATGGTCTTAAGACACGAAGTACACGTTTTTTTTTTGCCATCGAAAGAAGCGTGGTCATACGGTGATAATTATTTTACCGATGAATAATTGCTTTCGCATACAAAATGACGCGTGGAGAAAGCGCCACTAACTAAAGAAATCTCCCTCTCTCTCTCATTATCACAAAAAGTAATTTATTTCAAAAGAAAACTCACTGTATCAACATGACATTGTTTTTATGCCTGCCTTCAAAGAAGGGGGAGGGGTATATTGTTTTGCAGATGTTGGTCTGTTGGTATGTAGACCAATCCGTTTCCGGATGATAACTCAAGAACCCTGGGGCTTAGAATCATGAAAGTTGATTTGGAGATTGGTCATAACCAGCAGATGGCCCCTATTGATTCTGAGATCCGTAGGTCAAGGTCAAGGTCACAGTGACCTAGAACATTTTAACTGTTTCAGGATGATAACTCAAGAACCCTTAAGCTAGACTGGTCTCAGTCCTTACATTTGCCAGTCATAGTCTCTTTTCATATTTTATGTTAAATTACTTCCCATCATAGTTATAGCATGGTTACCTTTTCTTGCTGCCGAATGTAATACAGCCAGATATTCAAAAGGGAGCAATCTATAAACAGGGAGCTATCTATTAATGAAAGATATCTGACAAGGAAATACATTAGTATATAAAAAACTTATTATCAGACTAGTAGCTAGTCTATGCTTAAGCCTAAGATCATATAAATTGACAAGAAGGTTGGTCATGACCAGCAGATGACCCCTATCAATTTTGAGAACAATAGGTCAAAGGTCAAGGTCACAGTGACACGGAACAGTTAAACAGTTTCTGAATGATAACTCAAGAACACTTGGGCCTAGGACCATGAAAATTGATAGGGAGGTTGATCATGACCAACAGATGACCCCTATTGATTTTGAGGTCAGTAGGTCAAAGATCAAGGTCACAGTGACCCGGAACAGTTAAATTGTTTCCCAACAATAACCTGAGAATGCTTGGGCCTAGGATAATGAAACTTGATAGAAAGGTTGAACATGATCAGCAGATGACCCCTATTGATGTTGAGATCAGTAGGTCGAAGGTCAAGGTCACAGTGACCCGGAACTGTTAAACGGTTTCTGGATGATAACTGAAGAATGCTTGGGCCTAGGATCATGAAAGTTGATATGGAGGTTGGTCATGACCAGCAAATGACCCTTATTAATTTTTAGGTAAGTAGGCCAAAAGTCAAGGTCACAGTGACCCGAAACAGTACTGGACAGTAACTTGAGAACGCTAGGGCCTAGGATCATGAAACTTAATAGGGAGGTTGATCATAACCAGCAGATAATCTCTGTTTATTTTAAGGTCAGTAGGTCAAAGGTTAAGGTCACATTTACCCAGAACAGTAGAACTTTTGTGTACAGTGACCAAAAAAATTCTGTTTCTTGTGCAGTTACTGAATGCATCAAGGGGGCATTTCATGTTCTACCAGCTCTTGTTTACAATTCACACAATAAAGTGTTTTCTAAAATTGATAAATTTTGCAATAAGTATGTAGCCAAGTCCTTTTTTTATTCACAATAATGTTGTTTGTTTGTTTGTGTGTGGTACATGGCCGATGCCATTATGGCACTGGATTAACCTGCACTATAAATGCATAATTTATAACTTCCTCTTGGCAAGTGTCTGTAAATTTGATTGTCTCTTTCAAGCTTCTGACAGCCATCCTTGTTTCGAATGAGATAGCTCAAGGTCATTTGTATCTTGCTGATTGAGATATCAACATTGCTGTAAACTTTCGGCAGAGTTTAAATAAGACTGTAGAAATTTGAAACAGTTTGTGTTGGTTGTTTGAATATAAAGTTAAACTGTATCAAAAAATGAACTGCATCATCAAAATAAATTGTTTTTAATAATATTTTTTACAGAAGAGAAAATTTGAAATCCTGAATTATGCAGATAAAGAAGAGCATTTAAGAATCATATTGCAGCTGTCAAGGCATGTAGTTTTACTTTTCTGGCCAAATTATACAAGTTACCAACAGAAATTTAAAAAAAAAACTACTTCGCACTGGCTGACATATCCTAGACTTTCAGCGAACTAAAATGAAGATTTGTACTTTGATGTTGGAGATATAACTTGAACATTTTATTGAGTGTGGTTTTCTTTGTCGGTCATCCATCCTCCTGTATTAAGATTTTCACTTAGATATTATTCTCTGAAACTACTTTTCTGAATCATACCAAGCTTAGTCTGTAGCATCCTGGCGTTTTATTTACTTTGCCATTGACAAATTGGAGTGGCTTAAAATTTTAAAATTAAATTATGATATTGAATTATAGTTCAATTTTTTGTAAAATAGGACTAGTGCTGTCCAAATTCAAGAAATAAAAACACTGGCCTAAATAAAACTCGAATTTTCTGGTAATTCACAACTTAAGGAACATAATTTGCCCTTCTATTTGCTTTGTCTGCCTTTTCCATTATTATCTCAATTGTCTGGCTGTTTCTATTTAGGCAAACTGTAATTTCCTTACCAGATTAATGACAAGATAAAAAAAAACTTCCTCATATCACTCTGTTGTTTGTATGTGACACCTAAATTGTATCTGTTAATCAGTAGTGTGGAAAAAAAATGGTCACATAATTATATGACCCCTGGTAATGATCTCGGAGTGGTAAAGGACAGTAAAATTGAGGAGATAAAGCAATTTTGAAGACAATAATAACAGTCAGCCTAAGGAGTAAAGAATGCAGCCTTTTGTGATTTTTGCATGTAGTGATATTTGAGACGGTTAACTTTGTGTTTATTGTATTTCATAACAGTACGTCAACTTTGATGTTCGCTTGTCAAAAAGTTATTATTATCTGGTTTATTATAGGTACATGTTTGTAGTTTGTCATTCATACTCAAACTAACTGCTTTAACTATAAAATAGAAAGGATTTATGCCATATGATTTTATTTAAGTGGGATTGGATTTATGTCATTTGAATTTTATAAGTGTTGGTTTTTATTGATTACAGTTACTCCTATTTTGCTATTTCGCTATTTCACGTGAATACCTCAGTGATACACTTTTGTGACAAATTATAGGTGTGCATGATTTGTTGACAAGTAATTTTTTATCAGTGAGAAAGTAAAAATAGTGTACAAAAAGAAACTAATGTGCATAAGCTGATAGAAATCAGACTTTTAAATAAGAAGTATAAGTATTGATCCGGAAGAAATATTTAAGTACCTGTACTGATATACAATTGTGTTTATATAAATAGTTATTGCATTGAAAGACCTGATAGACAAAATTCCCACCTGCATGTCTACAGTTATCACATCCGTTTTTGCTTATATTGGGAAATAGAGAAGAATTAACGTAGAGCGAGACACAGTATTTCTGTTTATCTACAAGTAAAATGGATTACCTATTATGGAGATTTGTATTTGGTTGTCGGAAATAGATATAAACTTGTCCATTTCATTCAGTATGGCTTTTGAGAATTATTCAAATGGATGATATAAAATATGTTACAATAGATACTGTAAGATCTCCAGAGTTGACCTATAAATGTTGGATTTACCAGTAAGGTGACTGTGTTCTCTTACAGTCAATAAAAGAAATTGTTCCGTGATGCATAGAATGGATTTTCTTGGATTTTTACGGAGAGCTGTATCTACAGGAGGTAAGAAAATAAGCAGCGACAAGTTATGTAACACCATTTTTTATTCTTGGTATATTGTCTGGCTCTTGTCGGTAACTTGAGAATTCTTTGGCCCGCAGTGGTCAAACTTCATAGGTTGATTACATGCTGTCAGTAAATTGTTCTAGAGGTTACAGTAAATAAAAGGTCATGGTTATAGTAGCCTCTAGCCTTAACACCAATGGAATTGTTTGAAGGGCAATAGATCAAAGGTCAAGGTCGCATTCAGTACCAAATTAACAAAGTATGATTTAGCGTATTTTATGGGATTTAGTTTTGAAGTGAATTTTGGCAGAGCAATATCGAAATATATCAGATAGGAAAATGAGTCAAAGTGTATCCAATACTACACTTTTCTGTTTTAGTTTTTTAAGACCTAGCGTTTGAATTGTTCGTCTGTCTGTTTGTCCATGTGTCACACTTTCTTTCCTACAGTTTCCATTAATTTCAAATGAAACTTTGTATAAATTGTCAACATCAGGAGGGCCTGCACATATTGTCAGGAATTCAGTGTTTGATATATAAATCAACTATGCAGAATTAGTACAGCTTTTATTGTTACCCTTTCACCAGTGTCTGCATCTGCATCACAGAAGTTTATTTTCTCAAACTAAATGCTTTCAAACTTCAGACATGTGTTCATCGTTGAATATGAAATTACCTCACAGGACAAGTTAAATAACTCATAACTTATATTTTGTCCAAATTATATATCTTTCTAATTTCAAAATTGCGCAGATTTGCATGTAAGTACAATTTTAAGGGGGCACTTTGTCTATATATCTGTCTGTCCATTTGTCTGTCTGAATTTGTGTTAGTCATATCTTAAAAAGCAATCATACATCAGAGGATTGTTATTCAGCAAGTGAAGTTTAGCATTCTCACACTGGTTATTCGGGTACCTACTCGTGTGAGCGATACCGCCCTCGTGTGATTTATGTACATGTAGGTTGTTAAGGGTATATAAAAACAATGCCAACGTATGGCACATATTTAAGAATGTTGAACATTTTAAAGACAGATTCATCCGAGGCAGTGCATTAATTCTCACTGGTGAAAATATCAGTCCGCAATAATATTGATATGACTATAAAATTTGAAGAAATGTAACAAAATTCATGTATTTTGACGTTTTGAGACGTATTTTTCTTTGTTCAACGTCGAGATAACTGAATTTGCCACTCCCTCCTTGGTAGAACTATACATACTCAACTACAAAACATTTAGATCATGTACCTGCAAGTTATTTTTGTTGATAAAATTTCAATTATATGCATCCTGTTGCTGTTTTTTATGGTACCTCTGACGATGGATGAAAATAAACAAAGATACCTACCCGTTTGCATATGGGTACTGTCCTCGTTATGTAAATGAACATTTATAAAACTCCCCACAGCGATTGCTTCCGCATACGGTACACTAAATGAAAGCAATTGAAGGTAATCGCTTTCAGGATCTGGAAATAAGAACTGAAAATGTGAAATCCGACCTTTAGTAGATCTATTTGATTAGAATTTTAACTTTAAAGATGTAAAGAGTGAGAGTGGACCGTGTTAGCAGTATTTCACCAATATTAAATCTTCCCTCACCCCCACCATCTATTCTGCGCCTTCTATCATCTTGACTTCTTGAAGTTCTTCTTTTTATCCTTCAGTCTCCTTATGAAAACGACCAACCTGTCGACGCACCGAGCAAAAGTGCTTATGTTAAGACCTTCTTTTTCTTCCTGAACGGGAAATCGGACCCTCTCTCTAGGCATGTATTCGTATAGGGAGAGGCTCCGGCTTCATAAATCTGCCTTTTATCGTATCTTGTAATATTCGTCTCTGTTCATAGGCGCACCCTCCATTAAGGTAGTGCTAATTACGCTACTTGTTCACAGGTACATACAATATACACTACTGTATAAGTGCCTTACAGGTGACTTACTGAAGAAACAGAAGCAGATATGGAAGTCTGGGTATCAGATTCTATCTCTTTTTAGTGTTTGTTCACACACTCCTCACAGCGGTTGTAAATGTTAAATGTACGTCATGGGAGGAAATCTGTGAGATTCAAGATTTCAAGATTATATTTATAACTAGGACCATACGGGCATCAGCATTATAATAACAACCAATTTAACAAAACAAACACTAATACATAAAATAAAACAGTAGTTTTACGGTCATAATAGATCTGATTCAAATACTTTTAAGCTAAAAAATAGAAGATGGTGTACATTTAGAATTAACCAGGTTGAAAAACATTGTTTTAACTGGCCAGCAAATAACTGCCAGTGACAAAAACCTATCCTAACCTAAAAATTTGAAGTATTTTCTGTACAAACAATGCTAACTTAAAAAGAAGAGTACTATCATTACTTTGAAATAAACGTTGAAATGACATTTAGTTTGACAGCTGAAAGTCATTTGGTATATATTTTACTCTGTCCAAATTAAAGTAGGAACATACTAAAATAAGAATATTGCGGAAATACACTGGTGAAAGTACTGACTGATTCAACCAGAATTCAGCAATTCAAGTTGTTCTAAAGATTCTTTTACATATGAAATCCAAGAACAATAATTTATATTTTGCTGATGGAGTCTGTACATGAACCTGTAAAGTATACAGTTTATCTTTTCTTGTTTATCCTTTAATAAATTGTACACGAGTAGTTCAATATTCTATTTCTAATTATAACATCTATTGGTAATACCCCAAGGTCACCAAAAACCATGACATAAGGTGTTGACTTTTTAACCTTCAATAATATTTAAAAAAATTTAAGCTGGAAACTTTTATCAATGCTAACATCACCACATCCCCATACCTCTGATCCATACAATAATATTGGTTGAACCACAGACTCAAATAAATGTAACTGTAAATCAATACTAAACTGCAGCTTCCTACATTTTTTCAACAGAGCATACATAGCTTTTCTAGCTTGGTCAAGCAAATACATTTTAGTTTTACTGGAGTTACCATTGTAGTTAAATTTGATTCCTAGATGACTGAAGTCATCTACTACTTCAAGTGCCGCATTATTATAATAAAAGGTAGGCATAGTTTGCATTTTTCCATGTGAAAAAAAATAACAACCTTAGTTTTATTTGAATTAAATGTAAGTTTCAAAATATCACAATATTTTGAGATAACATTTAATGCAGTTTGTAAATCATTTTGAGATTCTGCAAATAACACTGTATCATCTGCATAAAGTAACAAAAATAACTTGAAATTTTTTTCTGAAATATCATCACTTAGCAGGTCCTTTACATTGTTTGATAATTCCACTAATTCTGAACAATAATTAGACATATTTGAGACTAAATCATTCAAGAAAACAGAAAATAAGATTGGTGATAAATTTTCACCTTGTTGTACATCATTTGACCTAATAAAGAAATTTGATAGACTTTGGCTTCTCTTTACACAAGATTTGGCTTTATCGTATATTGCATAATATATAGCTTCAAAGACTTTCTCATCAATGTTATGCTGTAGCAATTTATTCCATTAACACATACGATCGACAGTATCAAACGCTTTCTCGTAATCTACAAAGGCACAATATAAGAACAGATTGTTTTTTTTATACCTTAACTGACTGCCCTTAGATTCATAATCACCATTTGCAATACAGAATTAGCAACAGACGATAAGACAGGTAAGATGATATTTTGTTAAACTTTAAGTACGGCGAAAATCAGACAATTTTGTCAAATGTCATGTGTTTACATTTTGGGCTGTGCTTTTTTAACCTCCTCTTGAAGAGCGTTTTATCGGGTGGGTCTAAAAACATGTACGGAACGGAACCTCTGATGATATATGGTAAAGTTGATTTTATTTGTAAGTTTAAATTTTTTGTATTTGTAAATTTAATTAATAAGTATCGTACATATCCAGAGCACCGGATAATGTGTCAGTTTAATAATTAGGCAAAATACAAAATTTCGCGGTTCCGGGTTGTAGGTGTTTGATCATTAAAATCATTATTTTTCAAGGATGCTCAAATAAATTGCAATTAAAACAGATTGTTTGTTATTTCTTTTTTTCCAGCAAATTATTACTGATCGATACATCGGCTCATACATTGTTAAACAAACACGCTAATTAGCTGCGATTTTTCGTTTGATGTGCCCATAATTATGAGATGTTTGTTCGCACGTCAGTTAAAGTGTACTGAGGTGTTGACAGCTTGAGAAAGTTCTCAAATACTTTAGAAAGAATTTGGGGGCCTCCATGGCCGAGTGGTTAGAGTCGTTGACTTCAAACCATTTGCCCCTCATCGATGTGGGTTCGAAACCTCATTTGAGGCGTAGAATTCTTCACGTGAGGAAGCCATCCAGCTGGCTTACGGAAGGTCGGTGGTTCTACCCAGGTGCCCGCTCGTGATGAAATTATGTACGAAGGGGCACCTAGGTCTTCCTCCACCTTTAAAGCTGGAAGTCGCCATATGACCTAAAATTGTGTCCGTGCGACGTTAAACCCAACAAAAAATTAGAAAGAATTTGTCTGTCAGATATTGTCACTGTTGTCTGTAACCGATTATGCAGCAATTGCGATTTTCACGAGAAATCGTTTTTACGCATGCCGCTAATGGCCGATTTCGACTTTCTGACTGATTTGTCTGTCAGATATTGTCACTGTTGTCTGTAGCCGATTATGCCGCAGTTGCGATTTTCACAAGAAATCGTTTTGACGCATGCCGCTAATGGCTGATTTCAACTTTGTAAAGAATGTTTTCTGACTGATTTTTCAGTGGGTAATATATTCCAATGTAAGCATTTTTCCCAATATTTTGGTACAAGATCGGGGGTGCATAATATACATGCTAGCGTAATATATTCGAGTTTTTACGGTATCAGATGACCTGTAATAACTTTGAAATAAAGTACAAATAGTTACCAAGAACAAGCAAGTTCACCAAAATTTCTCGTCGCTTTCGTTTTTCTTTTTTTTTTTTTTTTTTTCATTTCCCACCATTTTAGCTTTGATTTTCAACATTTGGATGATAAGCAAATTCCTCAAGGCTTGCATATGGGCGGCGGTTACCGCCAAAAGTAGTAAATATACAATCCATTCATAAACAAGTCAGTCAGTGCAGTGCATTTCAACGCCATCTAGTCTAAAACTCCATCCCGTCCAATAAGTTTGCATTCAACACATTGTATTTTGAAACCATTTAACACAAAACTTCATTCCATCCATCTAGACATGGAACGATGCATTGAAAAACTTGTTGCGATGTACAGTACTATGAAGTCTTCCAGCTCAATGTGAAGCCTTTTAACACAACATGAGTACATGCAGTGAAAAATGAAATGATTTATTACAAATTGACGCCGTCTAATGCATATTGAAACCGCTTTGTCAATCTGACTAAAGTACTTGATCTTCTACACGAAGATCTGAGAACGACCCATTCACATACGTCTTCTGTATATTTTGGACTTCCAGTATTGCTATTTTTATTTAAACCAATCAGACGACTTGTTGGAATGTCGAAGAGTAAGAAAAATGTGCAGTCATTCCAGGGTTCGAACCCGTGACCCCTCGCTTACAAAGCAAGTGGCCTACCGATTGAGCTAACCGGCTGTCTAACACATTACGACATAAGAATTGTAAATATCAAAAGTCAAGTCTACAGGTAGATTTGCAAGATATTGTAAGTTAAGCTCTGATTGGCTAGCGAAAGGGTCGTCAGAACGAGGCTATGAATAGGTCGTTGTCAGATCCTATGCGTAGCGTAATAGGAGATGTACTTTAGTCAGATTGACCGCTTTGTGTAATTAAGAGCGGTGTATAATAACTTGTTGCCATGCAGTCCAATGTGAAGACGTCTAACGCAACATAAGTTCATGCAGTGTAAAATGAAACGATTCATTAAAGCTTGGCGCCGTCTGATGCATACTGAAACCGTGTTGTGTGATTTGGAGCGGCATATCAACACGAGTACATGCATTGTAAAAGGTTAATAAGACTATCAGTTCATAAGTTTGCCCTGTTATAAATATAGATTCTGCATCAGTTTTACATAAGAATATCTTAAAATTTGTCCTAAAACCGACCTTGTGGTAAAATTCTAACATTTAATTTGACACTGTTCCTGCGATTTATCTGACTTATTTTCGTGAAACATCTTTCTTCTTAGTTTAAGCTTTGTCAGAAGTATGCTTCGTGAAACAGACTCAGTAATAGAAATAATAATGACAAAATTAACAAACACTCAAAATCTCCCGATTGTATTATTAATTATATAATATCAATGTAAGCATGTTTAGATGGATGGTATCATGTTTTCTTGGATGATTTCATGGTATGGTACATCGCAACAAGTTTTTCAATGCATCATTCCATGTTTAGATGGATGCAATAAAGTTTTGTGTTGAATGGTTTCAAAAGACAATGCGTTGAATGCAAATTTAATGGACGGGATGGAGTTTTAGACTAGATGGCGTTGAAATGCACTGCACTGACTGACTTGTTTATGAATGGATTGTATATTTACTAATTTTGGCGGTAACCGCAGCCCATACTTGCATTGTTCGACAAACCTGCAAACCTACTTAACTTCATGTCCTCTTTACCTTCGTAATAGAACATCACTTTCTCAAACACATATTTTTCATGAAAGTTCTATCATAAGTTAAAATAACGACGAAACTAAAATGGGAGTTGAATAGTTCCTAGTAAAATGCCAGTCAGTTGTGGTCTGCTACCCTAAAATGGTGTATATGTGCTCCTGTCCGCACAATAAACCCCCTACTTTTGGGTTCGATCTGCAAAACTTGAATGTGGAGTGTATAAACATAAGCCATCTCATTTCATTCATTATGTATTCTAGTAGTAAAAAGGTGTGATTAATGAACTTATTCTACGCGAATTTTCGCAGAAAAAATGGGAAAATAAGGATCTGTTTACTACAGACTTCTTTCGACTACTCAAACGAAGTACATTTTCGACCGAATTACTGGCTTTATTCCTCAAAGCGAAGCTAAACATGGGTCGATCGCAATAAAATATTTGACAAAAATCATAGAATTTCTGAACAGCTTGAATTTTGTTTTTGTTGCAAATATTTTGTACCGCATAACAATTTAAATAACAAGACAAAACATACGGAAGTCGCAATATTCAATTGAAAATACACATTAGAATATGTCTATGTAGATGAATCTTGAAAGCGTATTGGAAGAAATTATATGAGAAGTTTTTCTTCGGATAGGCTGCTTTCAGTAGTTGGAGGGTATAAAAGACCAACGTTTTATCTTTTTCTTGGCTGGTCATTGCATATTATCGCTAAATTTTAGCGTCAATGTAATGTTCATTTCAATAACGAGGATGGTATCAGCTGGATTGACAGAAACAACGAGGATGGTACCATGGTACATCGTCAGAGGTATCTTATTTTCTACACACTGTCTTCGAAAATATCGATCTAATTTTACTGTGCTTCAAGTTTTTGTGGAATGAAAGCAATGGCTATTACACAGAATGACTGCTTTTCATTTTCCTAACAACAAATTCCTGATATAATCCGAAATAATACCATTAATCGTGAAAATATATTCCATCGCCTTTCGCGACAAAAAACGTATTTATTTCACAGTTATTCAGATCATATGAGATAGATAGTTGACATGGATATAGTTAAGGTATGATCTTACACATTTAATACTAAAACTTTTCAACTCTTCAGTAAAATACGGAATAATTACCTATTATAGGTGTGAATTTCCCATTCACCAACATGTACATTAATCACACGAGGGCGGTATCGCTCACATGAGTAGGTACCCGAATAACCAGTGTGATTCTAGGCTTTTGTTTTGGATTTCACTTAGTAGACCAAAATTATGCATAAAAAGCCTAAAATTTGTGTCTGGTATATCTCCAAACTATTTTTTATTGCCAGACTACAGTTATTGCCCTTGACTTTGTACAAAATATGCATGAAGGGCTTAGAAATTTGTGTTGCATATCTGTCAAAAAGTACAGGTCATGAAAGCCAGCTTTATATTAATAAATCTGTATCTATTGCATAAAACTATTGTCATTATTTATATTATAACTTAAGGTTTTTCAGTGTAGGGGAGAACAGGCATGAAATCTGATAAATCTGTTTATTGTGTTTTTTGTTTGAAGATTATCTATGGTATTTTTGGGTCAAATTAAAACTTAAGATATTATTCAATCAAGTAACCCTTTGTCTTTAACCATTGATTTTTTGTCAGATTAGTTTACGCTTAGATGCCAATTAAAGTCATCATTATTAATAACTTTGTGTAATCAATGCTAATCAATTACATATGAGCCGTGCCATGAGAAAACCAACATAGTGGCTTTGCGACCAGCATGGATTCAGACCAGCCTGCGCATCCGCGCAGTCTGGTCAGGATCCATGCTGTTCGCTTTTAAAGCCTATTGGGATTGGAGAAACCGTTAGTGAACAGCATGGATCCTGACCAGACTGCGCGGATGTGCAGGCTGGTCTGGATCCATGCTGGTCGCAAAGCCATTATGTTGGTTTTCCCATGGCATGGCTCATATGTCATAAATAATGGGTTTTCTGTCCAGGAAGAACCATTCTTTAGCCTTTAATACAATGGGATTATGAGATACTTATAAAAATATATTGGCCCAGTCTTCAGAAATAAGTTCTAGCTTGTCTTGTTCTTGAAAAAAAATGTATGAGGTATTGTCAATTGATCTATAATAATGTATCATTATTTGGGTTGGTTAAGTTTTTTGTTGGGTCCACTTAAAAATTTGTTAACTTTGAACACTTGTTTATCATCATTAGACGAGTACATAAGCAAAGAAATATAACTCTCATAGACATTTTGTCAGAATTATATCTTGTTTTGTACTTTGAAAATTGGTTAAAGTTTTTGTTTTTGTCCACTTCCTTTGAATACTTTAAGAGCAAGAGCTTTGAAACTTTGCAAGCTATTTTATCATCATTAGTTAAGTCTGTTGGCCAAGAACCATAACCCCTGCTTTCATCATATCAAAATTATGGCCTTTTTGTACTTCAAAAATTGGAATTTTTATTCAGGTCCACTTTATTTTAATACAGTAATACAGTAACTGTTATAGTACTGAACCTTTACACTTGAGTAGGCCAAGAACTATAACTCTGACTTGAATATTGTCAGAATAATGTCCCATTTTATCTGAAAAAATTTAGCATTTCTTGTCATTTTTAGCTCACCTGAGCCAAAGGCTCATGGTGAGCTTTTGTGACCGCTCAATGTCCGTCGTCAGTCGTCCGTCGTCAGTTGTGCGTCGTGCGTCCGTCAACAATTTCTAAAAAAATCTTCTTCTTGAAAACCACTGGGCAGAATTACACTAAACTTCACAGGAATGATTCTTGGGTGGCCCCCTTCCAAAATTGTTCAAAGAATTGAATTCCATGTAGAACTCTGGTTGCCATGGCAACCGAAAGGAAAAACTTTAAAAATCTTCTTTTGCAAAACCGCAAGGGGGTCACAAGTTTTACATAGACTTATATAGGAAAAAACTTTAAAAATCTTCTTGTCTAAAACCACAAGACCTCGGCCTTTGATATTTGGTATGTAGCATTGCCTTGTGGTCCTTTACCAAAATTGTTCAAATTATAACCCTGGTGTGAAAAGAGGCCCTGCCCCGGGGGGTCTCAAGTTTTACATGACATACAAGAAAACTTTAAAAAATCTTCCCGCCTGAAACTGGAAGACCTACGCTTTTGATATTTGGTATGTTGCATTGTCTTGTGCTCCTCTACCAAAATTGTTCAAATTATGCCCCTGGGATGAATAGAGGCTCTGTCCTGGGGGTCCCAAATTTAACATAGAATTACATGTATATAGGGGAAAAAATACAAATCTTCTTGTCTTTAAGTTCAAGGCCTAGACCTTTGATATTTGGTATGTAGCATTGCCTAGTGGATCTCTAACAAGATTGTTCAAATTATGCCCCTTGGGTGGAAAGAGGCCCTGCCCCGGGGGTCACTTGTTATATGAGTTATATAGGAATAAATAGTTCAAAAGTTATCAGATCATATTTCCTAGACTGTTTAATTATTATTACTTGATGACCCCAATCGATAAGGGGTCACTTGACTGTGACCTTGACCTACTGACCTACTTTCTTGTTTTTAAAGATACAGCCTTGAAATTTGGATGGCATGTACAGTTTTGCACACTGATCTTAAAACTGACTTTCACTGGACTTGATTGTGAACTACTGACCTACTTTCTGATATTTTAGCATCAGTGTGCCATTTTAAACATTTGGCTCGTATTACTCAGGTGAGCAGTTTAGGGTCATCATGACTCTCTTGTTTGTTGATGTCCACCGTTCTTGCCACCAGGGGGTGTGGTCACTTTCTATGCCCCCCTTTGAAGAAGGAGGGGTATATTGTTTTGCAGATGTCGGTTGGTCGCAAAATTGTCTGTCGGTCGGTTGGAATGTAGACCAATCCGTTTCTGGATGATAACTCAAGAACGTTTGGGCCTAGGATCATGAAAGTTGATAGGAAGGTCATGACCAGCAGATGACCCCTATTGATTTTGAGGTCAGTATGTCAAAGGACAAGGTCACAGTGACCCAGAACAGTTGAACGGTTTCCGGATGATAACTCAAGAACGCTTGGGCCTAGGATCATGAAAGTTGATATGGAGGTTGGTCATGGCCAGCAGATGGCCCCTATTGATTTTGAGGTCAGTATATCAAAGGACAAGGTGGCAGTGACCCAGAACAGTTGAACGGTTTCTGGAAGATAACTCAAGAACGCTTGGGCCTAGGATCATGAAAGTTGATAGGGAGGTTGGTCATGACCAGCAGATGGCCCCTATTGATTTTGAGATCAGTAGGTCAAAGGTCAAGGTCACAGTGACCAGGAACAGTATAATGGTTTACGGGCGATAACTCAAAAACGCTTGGGCCTAGGATCAGGAAATTTGGTAGAGAGTTTGGTCATAACCAGCAGATGACCTCTATAGATGTTTAGGTCATTAGGTCAAAGTTCAAGGTCACATTGGCCAGGAACAGTTTCTGGACGATAACTTGAGAATGCTTAAGCCAAGGGTCATGAAAAATCATAGAAAAGTTTATCATGACCAGCAGATGACCCCTATTGAATTTGAGGTCAAGGGTCAAGGTTACAATGACCCGGAACATTTAAACCGTTTCCAGACAATAACTTGAGAATGCTTGGGCCAAGGATCATGAAACTTGATAGGGAGGTTGGTCATGACCAGTAGATGACCCCTGCAGATTTTGAGGTCAGTTGGCAAAAGGTGAAGGTCACATTGACCTATAACAGTTAAACCCTTTCCAGACGATACTTTAAAAATGCTTGGGCCTAGGATCACGAAACTTAATAGGGAGCTTGATCATGACCAGCAGATGACACATGTTGATTTTTAGGTCAAAAGGTTATAGGTCAAAGTCAGATTGAACCAGAACAGTAGAACTTTTGTTTACAGTGAGCATATAATTTCTGTTCCTTGTGCAATTACTGAATGCATCAAGGGGGGCATTTCGTGTTCAACGAGCTCTTGTTCCTGTATATATATAGTAGAAACTTCAAAAATCTTGTCAGAAACTGCTTGTCTGATATTAAAATAAGGTAACACAAATGTTACTTGGGTAACCCGTTAACAACTGAATTATTCCTGTTTGTGAAAAACATGACGCCAGAGCTAGATCTAAATATAAAAAAAATTATGATAACAGCATTGTCTTAACTGTTTAACTAACTCAGAAATATTCTTTGGTTGGGGGTCGACCAACATTGTTCAGAAAATATGGTCCCCAGAACTAAAAGTATAAAAACTTAAAACACCACCTCCATCTTAATAAACACTGTTCCTATTTTAAAATGATTTTCCTTGGGAGACTGTTATTAAAAGAATTAAAAGCCATCTTGATTTGCCAAGATTTGTTCAGTCTCTCAAGAATGTTAAATAAGCTAAACAAGTAATAATCTTTTTCAAATTACTGACTTTATTACCATTATGTATGGATTTTAAAACATGTTTTTGGTACCTTGCCTCCATATTAACTTCATTAAATAGCAACTTAAACAGTTGTTTCTATATTGACATTTTCCAGTATGAATTGTTTCATTATTTATGTGAAGCAGCTGATACATACTGGGGATGGATTTAATCAGGTCTTGCAATATCCTGTTTCTGTAAAGTATGCTTGACCAAAAAAGCAATAACATTTAAACTCTGTTTTTTTTTCTGAATTTATATGTCATATCATTACACAACATACACTCTGGTACACAACTTACACTCTGACACACAACTTACATTTTGACTCACAACTTACACTTTGACACACAATTTACACTCTGACACACAACTTACATTTTGACTCACAACTTACACTTACATTTTGACTCACAACTTGCACTTTGGCATACAATTTACACTGTGACACATAACTTACACTTTGGCACACAACATACACTCTGACACATAACTTACATTTTGACTCATAACTTACATTCTGATTCACAACTTACACTTTGGCACACAACTTACACTCTGACACACAACTTACACTCTGACACACAACTTACATTTTGGCCACAACTTACACTCTGACACACAACTTACACTTTGGCACACAACTTATACTCTGACACACAACTTACATTTTGGCACACAACTTACACTCTGACACACAACCTACATTTTGGCAGACAACTTTCATTCTGACTCACAACTTACTCTTTGGCACATGATATACACTCTGACACACAGCCTACATGCTGACACATAACATATACACAACATACACACTTCTGACACACAATACACACATAACGTACATTGTGACATTCAACATACACTCTGACACACAACATGCACATACACTCTGACACACTACATGAATTCAGACACACTACAGTAGCAGGGCTAGACACTAACTATTTTGGGCCACTGTTCCGAAGAGCAGTTTCCACTAAATTTTTAAATGAAACAGTTACTGGTCCTCCAAATATTTTACTGGTCCTTGTTGCTTTTCACTGGCCTCGGACCAGCGGACCAGTGTTAGTGTCAAGCCCTGCTACATAAACATGGACACACTATAGTTCGGTTTTGAGGTCAGCGATGTTTTTGTACTTTTAACAAAGGAACAGTTTGTTATTTTTATTTAGGTAATGTTATTCAATACGATACTAATAAACTTTAATAATGTGGCAGTTGACCTAAATCCAGTCGACACTGTTTATTTACCAATACAGGTAAATCCAATATTTGCTTTACAATAGATCTATGACCGTATAATGACGGATTAACTTTGAACATCCCTGGACTTAATGGACTCAACTGCCACATTATCAAAGTTTATTAGTAGTGGTTCTTACCTAAATAAGGCAAAGTAAATCATGCTGATTTCCTTAATCGGCAGATGAGTCTCATAGGTCAAAATCAGACTATATAAGCAATCAAGTGTTGTCAAATAACCAGTTAACTTAATGAACAGCTGATATGCATGTAAAGCAAGAAAACAAAGATAATTAATAAGTAATAAAGGTAATAAGTACAGCACTTTGTGAGGGATTGTCACCTTGGATTGATGTCTATTTAATGAGTGATTTACGTGATCACTGTTATGAACAGCTATAACAAACAAATATCAGGATGTTTTTTTCTCCAGGACTAGATGTCACTAGACAAGACTTAAAAGGTGGTGGTTCAACGGGAACCAGTAGTCATGATGGAAGCAGTTCTTGTAGTCATCTTAGTCAGAGTGACCTCATCAGTCAGTTAACAGAGGGACAGTTCATGTCTGCTGAGGTTAGTGTATTTTTAAAGATGTTCACCCCTTATGTGGAGTTCATTGTAGGCTAACCACTCTACATATTACCACATATACACACTGGCCATAGCTTTCGCATAAGTGGTGGTTCCAACGCCGCGGTGGTGGAGGATTTGTCACAGAAGCGGTGGATAAATATGGCCAGGTGAATGTATTTCCGCTGTCATCGGTAAGTTTTTTAATGAGTTTATCTTTATTTGTTTACATTTGGCTGGAAACAACAAGTGAGACAGGAGTCCCCACATGTACTCTACCAGACACAAACTCTTGTTCAGTGCGATTCCTTGCCATTAATGTAAACACTTCTGTACAGTTTGATGAGGGACTGCTGATTTTGTAGAATTTCAATCAAAATTGTAAAAAAATTTATACAAAATGTCCCTTGATTACGTTTGAATTATAGCATAAGTATGACACTATCAAACATCATTCATTTCCTTGTATTCCATGAATTGGCAATGCAGGTATATGAAATAATTGACCAAAAAATTTTCCAATGCAGTGAGCGGTGGATACAGTTGCAACGCATTACGGTGTGTACGATTCCTTTAATGTCCGTTCTGGTTTTTAAACTTACATAAACTGAACTTTTCCGGGATTTGATTTGGTAAAAGCCATTATATCACACTGACTAACAACTCAAGACTCCTTATATAAATCACTGATCCATAGTGCTATATGGCAGGTGTGTTTTCAACACTTAAGGCTAATAAGTCAAAAATTTAAATACTACTTTGTGAAGAGTAACAAGTTTTCAGAGTGAGTTTGATATTTCCTCATCAGTTTAGTTTTAAAACTGAATTTGGTATTCTAAAACACGTTACCCCATCTTTTTTGCTTTAAATTGGTATACATGCATTTTAGTGGTAGCTTCTTGCCTTTTTATGCTTTCATCAGTAATAAACAAAATAAAGGATGTTCGATCACTATGTGTATTCACATGGATTTTGCATACCAGGTCTGTAGTTTCTGAGAAACCACAGATACTTGCTTGTCCATTTGCTTAAAAGCTTTTTGTCAAGCCCGCTGGCAGAAGGGAAGACATAGTTGTCCAAATGGCTGTTCAGTGTATGTGCGTCCATCCGTCAGTGCGTGCGTGCATCCTTTGGATTTGTTTGTCCGGACCATAACTTTGACATGCATGGAGCAATCTTGTTTATATTTGGCATGAATGTTAATGTCATTGAGACGGAGTGTCAAACCCCAGGTTCCTATCTCAAAGGTTAAGGTCACAGTTGGAGGTCAAAGGTCATGTCAGGTCTTGTCCAGCCCATATCTTAGACATGCATTGAGGAATCATGTTTATATTTGGCTTGAATGTTAACCTCAGTGAGACAGAGTGTCATGTGCAAACCCCAGGTTCCTGTCTCAAAGGTCAAGGTCATAATTGGAGGTCAAAGGTCATGTCAGATCTTGTCCGGCCCATAACTTTGACATGCAGTGAGGAATCTTGTTTATATTTGGCATGAATGTTTAACTCAGTGAGATGGACTCTATCTCAAAGGTCAAGGTCACAGTTATGGATCAAAGGGCAGGCTTGACATGTTGCCCGTAGGCATCTAGTTTATTAAAACGTTTGCCGGAATGCTAAAATTTCTTGTCACTATTCTTATTTACTGCAGATAATATAGAGCAACTCGATATAATGTCAGTCAGAATTTTTTTTAACATCATATTCCCAAACTGACGCTGACTTACTACTATGAAAATATGATATACAAAGAATAAGGTAAGTGGAACACACAGACAAGACGGGTCAGGTTTCAGTAATTTTGTTATAATACCGACGTTTCGACTATTCAGTAGTCTTTGTCAGGCTGTGAAAATACTTACAATGAAAATAGTTAGAAAAAAAGTGTTATTTTCTTTTTTGCTTTAAATCTTCGTGAAATTCTCTCTGTCACAGAGCATGGAGAAGCTTATTTTTAGTTAATTATTCATATATATCAATACATTTTGATATATTCGAACTGCGTCGTGGTCCGGCACTGCGAGCGACAACTGTTAAATCCTGCGAGTACATGAAATGTGATATGCATGCATCGGAATGTTGGTTCTACATACATGCATGTATTAGTTTTGATACTAACATTTTACTTGGTATTTTACAATTTTAATTGGGTATTTACGCAAATACGCAGCTTATCTGTTGTTCTGGATTACTGGTCTTAATACTTGATATTACTGTTAAGGTCAGTAGTCAAAACTATTGTCAATTGCTTCCCTGTTTCTGTTTCCTTTCCTGGCTTTCTATGAATCTTTATCTAATTTATTACATATTTACTGAAAGTGATATTTTTATTGTAATTTTTAGCTCACCTGAGCAATGCTCAGGTGAGTTTTTCTGATCGCTCAATGTCCGGCGTCCGGCATCTGTCGTCTGTCGTCTGTCAACATTTAGCTTGTGTATGCGATAGAGGCTGTATTTTTCAATTAATCTTCATGAATATTGGTCAGAATGATAACCTTGATGAAATCTAGGCCGAGTTCGAAAATGGGTCATCTCGGGTCAAAAACTAGGTCACTAGGTCAAATCAAAGAAAAACCTTGTGTATGCGATAGAGGCTGTATTTTTCAATTAATCTTCATGAATATTGGTCAAATGATTGCCTTGAAATCTAGCCGAGTTTGAAAATGGTCATCTCGGTCAAAAACTAGGTCACTAGTCAAATCAAAGAAAAACCTTGTGTATGCGATAGAGGCTGTATTTCAATTAATCTTCTGAATTGGTCAGAATGATTGCCTTGATGAATCTAGGCGAGTTCAAAATGGTCACTCGGTCAAAAACTAGGTCACTAGTCAAATCAAGAAAAACCTTGTGTATGCGATAGAGGCTGTATTTTTCAATTATTCTTCATGAATATTGGTCAGAATGATAACCTTGATGAAATCTAGGCCGAGTTCAAAAATGGTTCATCTCGGGTCAAAAACTAGGTCACTAGGTCAAATCAAAGAAAAACCTTGTGTATGCGATAGAGGCTGTATTTTTCAATTGATCTTCATGAATATTGGTCAGAATGATTGCCTTGATGAAATCTAGGCCGAGTTAGAAAATGGGTCATCTCGGGTCAAAAACTAGGTCACTAGGTTAAATCAAGGAAAAACCTCTTGTATGCGATAGAGGCTGTATTTTTCAACTGATCTTCATGAAATTTAGCCAGAATGATAACCTTGATAAAATCTAGGCCGAATTCGAAAATGGGTCATCTGGGGTCAAAAACTAGATCACTAGGTCAAATTAAAGAAAAAACATTGTGTATGCAGTAGAGGATGTAGTTTTCAGTTGATCTTCATGAAATTTGGTCAGAGTGATTGCCTTGATGAAATCTAGGTCGAGTTTGAATATGGGTTATCTGAGGTCAAAAACTAGGTCACTAGGTCAAATTAAAGAAAAATCTTGTGTATGCGATAGAGACTGTTTTTTTCAATTGATTTTTATGAAATTTGGTCAGGATGATTGCCTTAATGAAATCTAGGTCGAATTGGAATATGGGTCATCTGAGATCAAAAACTAGGTCACTTGGTCAAATCAAAGAAAAAACTTGTGTATGTGATAGAGGCTGTATTTTTCAATTGATCTTCATGAATTTTGGTCAGAATGATTGCCTTGATAAAATCTAGGTCGAGTTTGAACATGGGTCATTTAGGGTCAAAAACTAGGTCATATCTAAGAAAATGCTTGTTTTATCGCAAGAGACCAATTTTTTGGTCCAATCTTAATGAAAATTGGTCAGAATATTTGTTTCCATGAAATCACTAGGTCAAACATGTTTTACACTGTTATGGTGTGTTTCTTAGGTGAGCGACCTAGGGCCATCTTGGCCCTCTTGTTGTGATTAGTATCGCATATTTACAGCAAATGAGAGTGTTAAAAATATTTCGAACGAAAAAGGGAAGAAATGATGTACCATCTCAGAAATAAATCAAAGCCCAAGGTTTCTGATGTTTGATTAGCATTGTGACCTTTTTCAGAGGTAATTGAAGTTCTAGCCTTTTCGAAGTATCATGTTTTCCTGATTGTCTTTTGTTAGAAGTTGGTAATCTGTTTCTTTGTTTAGTTTACAATATTCAAACAAGAAATCTTGAGTTTTTATGCCCCCGAAGGGAGGCATATAGTTTTTGAACCGTCTGTCGGTCCGTCGGTCTGTCGGTCTGTCAGTCTGTCGTCTTCAGTCTGTCCGCAATTTTCGTGTCCAGTCATACTTTGTCATCGATGGATGGATTTCAAATAACTGGCATGAATGTGTACCACAGTAAGACGACATGTCGAGCGCAAGACCCAGGTCCGTAGTCAAAGGTCAAGGTCACACTTAGACGTTAAGGATAGTGCATTGATGGGCGTGTCCAGTCCATATCTTTGTCACCATGGATGGATTTTCAAATAATTGATGAATGTGTCACAGTAAGACGACGTGTCGCGCGCAAGACCCAGGTCCGTAGCTCAAGTCAAGGTACACTTAACGTAAGGTCTTTTCATGATGTGCATTGATGGCGTCTGGTCCATATCTTTGTCATTCATGCATGGATTTATAAATAATATGCATGAAATGTACACAGTAAACGACGTGTCGCGCGCAAGACCCAGCTCCGTAGGCAAGGTCCTAAATTCTAACATCGCCTAACTATTCATTCAAAGTGCCATCGGGGGCATGTGTCATCCTATGGAGACAGCTCTTGTTTCTTGTCATTTTGAAATTCTGTGGTATAATTCTGAAAAGAAAAGCATATTGTAGAAGTGAAGATAAGTTAACCCAGTTATAAAAATCATAAGCTGATATAATGCAGCAGCTAAGTATATCACATTGTTGTGACATTCTATGGATATATATGTCTACGTATTTTTTTTGTATATGATGTAAAAATCAAATTGGGTCAGATGTTTATCAAATATAGTCCATTGAAATTTTTTTATATATTTTTATGCCCCCGAAGGGAGGCATATAGTTTTTGAACCGTCTGTCGGTCTGTTCGCATTTTTCGTGTCCGGTCCATATCTTTGTCATCGATGGATGGATTTTCAAATAACTTGGCCTGAATGTGTACCACAGTAAGACAACGTGTCGCGCGCAAGACCCAGGTCCGTAGCTCAAAGGTCAAGGTCACACTTAGACATTAAAGGATAGTGCATTGATGGGCATGTCCGCTCCATATCTTTGTCATCGATGGATGGATTTTCAAATAACTTGGCATGAATGTGTACCACAGTAAGATGATGTGTCATGCGCAAGACCCAGGTCCGTAGCTCAAAGGTCAAGGTCACACTTAGACATAAAAGGATAGTGCATTGATGGGCATGTCCGGTCCATATCTTTGCCATCGATGGATGGATTTTCAAATAACTTGGCATGAATGTGTACCACAGTAAGACGACGTGTCGTGCGCAAGACCCAGGTCTGTAGCTCAAAGGTCAAGGTCACACTTAGAAGTTAAAGGTCATTTTTCATGATAGTGCATTGATGGGCGTGTACGGTCCATATCTTTGTCAGTCATGCATGGATTTTAAAATAACTACGCATGAATTGTGACACAGTAAGACAACATGTCGCGCGCAAGACCCAGCTCCATAGGTCAAAGGTCCTAAACTCTAACATCGGCCATAACTATTCATTTAAAGTGCCATCGGGGGCATATGTTATCCTATGGAGACAGCTCTTGTTTGGGGAATGAATGTTAAAGTATTCTTTTATGTGTTCATATTATAAACATACAAAATGCAGCACATTTTATGTGCAATCATTACGATAAGAACATGGTGTTAGTTCTTAGCAGTAGATTATGTAACATATGGTTCAAAATATGTAAGTTACTTTCAACAGTCAGAAAACGGAAGTAAAAATCAATTTGACATTATAACTAAACATCCATTTTTTATCTCTGTCTTGTGTCAAAGTGATGTAATGGTCGTACCCAAGGGAAAAGTGCAGTTCAGGTTAGTAAGAAGTCCAAAACGGTCACTAACAGAATCCGATACACCATAATGCATTGCAGTTGTATCCACTGCCCCTGCGTTGGAATCATTTTCGGTCGATTATTTCACATGCCTGCGATAAGAATTCACGGATAACGAGGAAATGGTTGTTGTTTGATAGTGTCATACTTGCGCTGTTATGCAAACGTAATTAGGGGTCGTTTTATACAAAAAAATCTACAACTGTAATCGAAATTCTACAAAATCAGCAGTCCCTCATCAGAGTGTACAGAAGTGTTTACATAAATGGCAAGGAATTGCACCAAACAAGTGTTTGTGACAGGAAGAGTACATGTGTGGGCTCCTGTCTCACTTGTTGTTTCCAGCTTAACTTGAAAAAAATAAATAAAACTCAATATAAAACTTACTGATTAGATTCACCCGGCCATATTTATCCACCACTTCTGCAACAAATCCTCCACCGTCACAGCATTGGCACCACCGCATCTGCGAAAGCTATGGCCATTGTGATATATAAAGTCAGTTATACGATAATCACACTGCAATTCACCTCATATGTGTTCATTGTAGTACAAGTACTCTGTAATTCACCTCATATGTGTTCATTGTAGTACAAGCACTCTGCAGTTCCCCTCATCTGTGTTTACTATGCCCCCCTTCCAAGAAGATGGGTATATTGTTTTGCAGATGTCGGTCGGTTTGTTGCTCGGTCGGTATGTCAGTCGGTCCGTAGACCAATTGGTTTCCGGATGATAACTCAAGAATGCTTAGGCCTAGGATCATGAAAGAACTCAAGGACGCTTGGGTCTAGCATCATGAAAGTTGATAGGGAAGTTGGTCATGACCAGCAGATGACCCCTATTGTTTTGAGGTCAGTTGCTTAAAGGTCAAGGTCAGAGTGACCCGGAACAGTTAAAAAGTTTCCGGATGATAACTCAAGAACGCTAGGGCCTAGGATCATGAAAGTTGATAGGGAGGTTGTTCATAACCAGCAGATGACCCCTATTGATTTTGAGGTTAGTTGCTCAAAGGTCAAGGTCACAGTGACCCGGAACAATTAAACGGTTTTGGGATGATAACTCAAGAATGCTTGGGCCTAGGATCATGAAAACTGATAGAGAGGTTGGCCATGACCAGCAGATGACCCCTCTTGATTTTCAGATCAGTAGGTCATAGGTCAAGGTCACAGTGACCTGGAACAGCTAAAGGGTTTCCAGATGATAACTGAAAAACGCTTGGACCTAGGATCATGAAAGTTGATAGGGAGGATGGTCATGGCCAGCTGATGACCCCTATTAGTTTTGAGGTCAGTCGGTCAAAGGTCAAGGACACAGTGACCCAGAACAATTGCACAGTTTCCGGACTATAACTTGAGAATGCTTGGGCCTAGGATCACGAAACTTAATAGGCATGTTAATCATGACCAGCAGCTGATCCCTATCGATTTAGAGGACAGTAGGTCAAAGGTCAAGATCACATTGACCCAGAACAGTAGAACTTTTTTTTTTCCAGATAATTGGAGAAAAGATCACATTTGATACAGAGTTTACTTATGATTGGTAAATGACCCATAATTATTGATTTGAGGTCAGTACGTCTAACATCCAGTGCGAAGTGACCAAATAATGTCTGTTCCTTGTGCAAATTTACTGAATGCATCAAGAGGGGCATTTCCTGTTATACGAGCTCTTGTTGTAGTAAAAACCCCCTGCAGTTCACTTCATATGTGTTCAGTGTAGTATAAACCCCATGCAGTTCACCTCAGATGTGTTCATTGTTGTACATGCCCCATGCAGTTCACCTTATATGTCTTCATTGTTTTGCAAGCACTCTGCAATTCAGTTACTCTAGGGCCACAGATTGGAATTTAATACAGTTACATATTATGGGGAAAAGAGGAAGGTACTAGCTGGTGTTACTCTGGCTCCAAATGAAAGTTGGTAGGAAGGTTGTTCATGATGAGCAGATGACCCCTAATGATTTTCAGATCAGTAGGCCAAAGGTCAAGGTCACAGTGACCCAGAACAGTTAAACCGTTTCCGGACGATATCTTGAGAACAGTTAGGCTTAGCATCAAGAAACTTGATAGGGAGGTCGGTCATGACTAGCAGATGACCCAAAGGTCAAAGTCACAGTGACCCTGAACAGTTAAACCGTTTCCGGAGGATAATAGGATTATGAAACTTAATAAGGAGGTTGATCATGACCAGCAGATGACCCCTATTGATTTTGAAATCAGTAGGTCAAAGGTCAAGGTCACATTGGCCCGGAACAGTTAAACCATTTCCAGACAATAACTTGAGAGCGCTTATCCCTGTGATCACAAAACTTAATATGGAGGTTGATCATGACTAGCAGATGAACCCTATTGATTTTGAGATCAGTAGGTCAAAGGTCAAGGTCACAGTGACCTTGAACAGTTAAACCGTTTCTGGATGATAACTTGAGAACGCTTGGGCCCAGGATCACGAAACTTAATAGGGAGGTTGAACGTGACCAGCAGATGACCCTCTATTTATTTTGAGATCAGTAGGTCAAAGGTCAAGGTCACATTCACCATGAACAGTAGAACTTTTTTTGCCAAATACTAGAGATGCTTTGGTCTAAGATCACATTTGATGCGGAGGTCACTTATGACTGGTAAATGACCCATAATTATTGATTTGGGGTCAGCATGTCAAACGTCCAGTGCACAGTGACCTAATAATTTCTGATCCTTGTGCAGTTACTGAATACATCAAGGGGGCATTTTGGGTTCTACGATCTCTTGTTCCTATCGGTCTTTTCTGACATAGCACTGACTGAACAGTTTTCACAAACAGTACCATTAATGTTTAACATTACAATATTTTGAAACAAGGCTTTTATTAGGGTAGTGAATTGTATTCAGTGCTAACTGTATTTGGGTTTATCATACCTGGAACTATTTTCAGATATCGGATGATGAGGCAGGAAGTGATGACAGTATACATACAGTCACTGAAGCCGAGAGTCAGTTCTCTTATGCAAAACAGCAGGGTGCTATACGAAAAGCAGGGTAAGAAACTGTACATCAGATTCTATAAAAATAGCAGCCCTGATGTTCTGAGCTAATTGCGTAATAGTGTTAGTACCTTAGGTATATAGATTAAGATTTTGCTATACTTCCTAATTCATCTAGACTAAAGATCAAGCTTGTACAGATGGATTGTCCTGCATTTGTTCTTCCTTCATCTATCTTCCCTAATTTTAGTTAAACATTTTCTCCTCTGAAATTTAAGTAGTCAGAGTTGCACCAAAGTTTTTAGCACCTGTCTTGACTATTAAAATGATTCCACTTCACTGCATTTAACAAGAACTGGAAAAAGACAAACCTTCGAAAGGTTAAGGTCACAGTGACCTCTAGACTGAAAATGGTTTCTGTTCAATAAACAAAAGAATACTTAGGCCTACAGTTGTCTGACTTCATGGTGTAACTTCTTGTGATTAATGGATAATCCTTACAGAAATATATGGCAACATTCATCTGAAAATAATGTTTGAACTACATGTTACATGTTACATGAAATGTAGACATGCACAGTTGATAAGATATTCTTTATAACCTTTTTTAAAGGGTGTGCACTCACTTTTCAACCTTTACAAGTATATAATTTACAGTACTAATATAGTTATATAATATATGGAACTCTCTGCTTCTATAGTTATATAATGTGTGGTGTGTGTATGTAATGGCATTGACATCCACATAGGTATGAACAATGTGTATTACAAATAATTTAGTGACCTGCCAGGTCTTAGAAGAAAAGAACGGCCAAGATGACCCTGCGTTTCAACTAGTTCTGCTGCATCATGATTAATAATTCTACCTTACAGAATGTGCAGAAACTGGCACTAAAACAATGTTCATAGGAGCAGAATATTTTCTCCTGTTTTCACCGAGGGCATTCATTCAGGCACAACCTTTTATAGATTTTCCATTTGAAGCCCAATTTATAACTAACTTGGACAATAGACTGGAATTTCCCCAATGTATGCTTTCCTGTCTTTCTGTTTATCACTGGCAGATTGATGGCTTTCTACATCAACTTAATTTATTGCTGCCCCAAAATTTCTTGTTTCTATGATATTCTTTTTTCTAAGTGTTTTTAGTCTTGATTTTTGTTTTGATTCATCTTGAAGTTTTGTTTACATGTGTGTTCTCTTGTAAGTTTGAAGAGGAGAAAGTGTTGTATTTATTCTTTCTCCTTAAGAGGTTGGGTTGGAAGACATATTGTTTATTGTCATGTTGTCCATCTGTCTGTCCATCACAAAATTGTCTGCACTCTATCTTTTTTATCCCTGGAGGAACTTTCAAAGAACATGAAAAACAGCCTTGGGTCATGTTGGTTTGAGATCAAAGGTCAAAGAAAAAAAATTTTCTGTCATTTTCTGGAAAATTCTGTAGAAATATTAAATGTCCACTCTCAATCCACACATTTATTATGGTGTGCTGTCGGTAATGTTAGTGTTCTTCCACTCAAGTTCTTTGAAAAGGAATGATTTCCATAGCCGCCAGTTAGAAAACAATGCTCAACCTCACCAAATTCCTTTTTTGATGCAACAAAATATAAACAAACTTAAGCACAGCCATCTTTTGAATTGAATATCTCCCATACGTTCCATTATAGAACTGTACTGGGGGAAAAATTCTTGAAATGATATTTTTTGTGGTAAGAAAACAATTCTTTTTTACGCTTTTGTCAGTTATGGTGCTGGAAATCCAACAAACAAAGTATCTACTAGTTGTTGGGCAGATAACCATGTCACCTCAGGTGTTCTGACAACTCAAGTTTTCAAGAAGTGATTGATCGGAGATCTTGATATGTTAAAATCTTGTCAGAATAATTATGTCTCCCCTAGGAGACATATTGCTTTTGCCCTGTCCATCCGTCCTTCCGTCCGTACGTCACACTTCATTTCCGAGCAATAACTGGAGAACCATTTGACCTAGAACCTTCAAACTTCATAGGGTTGTAGGGCTGCTGGAGTAGACGAACCCTATTTTTTTTGGGGTCACTCCGTCAAAGGTCAAGGTCACAGGGGCCCGAACATTGAAAACCATTTCCGATCAATAACTAGAGAACCACTTGACCCAGAATGTTGAAACTTCATAGGATGATTGGTCATGAGGAGTAGATGACCCCTATTGATTTTGGGGTCACTCCATCAAAGGTCAAGGTCACAGGGGCCTGAACATGGAAAACCATTTCCGATCAATAACTAGAGAACCACTTGACCCAGAATGTTGAAACTTCATAGGATGATTGTACATGCAAAGTAGATGACCCCTATCAATTTTGGTGTCACTCCATTAAAGGTCAAGGTCACAGGGGCCCGAACATTGAAAACCATTTCCGGTCAGTAACTTGAGCACCACTTGACCCAGAATGTTGAAACTTCATAGGATGATTGGTCATGAAGAGTAGATGACCCCTATTGATTTTGGGGTCACTCTGTCAAAGGTCAAGGTCACAGGGGCCTGAACATGGAAAACCATTTCAGATCAATAACTAGAGAACCACTTGACCCAGAATGTTGAAACTTCATAGGATGATTGTACATGCAAAGTAGATGACCCCTATCGATTTTGGGGTCACTCCATTAAAGATCAAGGTCACAGGGGCCTGAACATTGAAAACCATTTCCGGTCAGTAACTTGAGAACCACTTGACCCAGAATGTTGAAACTTCATAGGATGATTGGTCATGAAGAGTAGATGACCCCTATTGATTTTGGGGTCACTCTGTCAAAGGTCACGGTCACAGGGGCCTGAACATTGAAAACCATTTCCCATCAATAACTAGAGAACCACTTGACCCAGAATGTTGAAACTTCATAGGATGATTGATCATGAAGAGTAGATGACCCCTATTGATTTTGGGGTCACTCTGTCAAAGGTCAAGGTCACAGGGGCCTGAACATGGAAAACCATTTCCAGTCAATAACTTAAGAACCACTTGACCCAGAATGATAAAACTTCATAGGATGATTGGTCATGCAGAGTAGATGACCCCTAACGATTTTAGGGTCACTCTGTTAAAGGTCAAGGCCACAGGGGCCTGAACATGGAAAACCATTTCCAATCAATAACTTGAGAACCTCTCGACCCAGAATGTTGAAACTTCATAGGATGATTGTTCATGCAGAGTAAATGACCCCTATTGTTTTTGGGGTCACTCTGTTAAAGGTCAAGGTCACAGCGGCCTGAACATTGATAACCAGTTCCGATCAGTAACTTGAGAACCACTTGACCCAGAATGTTGAAACTTCATAGGATGATTGAACATGCAGAGTAGATGACCCCTATTGATTTTGGGGTCAGTCTATTAAAGGTCAAGGTCACAGTGGCTTGTTCATGTAAAATCATTTTTTGGAAATAACTTGAGAACCACTTGACCTACAATGTTGAAACTTTATTGTATGATTGGACATGCAGAGCAGATGACCCCTATTTATTTTGAGGTCACTTGATCAAAGGTCAAGGTCACAGAAGCCTGAACAGTGACTTGAGAACCACTAGGCCAAGAGTGTTGAAATTTAGCGGGATGATTGGACATGCCAAGTAGATGATCCCTATTGCAGCCAACCATCAGTGTCTCTTTGACTTTCGCTTCTGACCCCTATTGACTTCTTGCCTATAGGACTTTGCATTGGGGGAGACATGCGCTTTTTTACAAAAGCATTTTCTAGTTGCCTTTATAATATCAGTGAGTGGCACTTAGGAAACTGTGTCAATTTGGTTTTAAACTAGATCACAAAGACAGATTATACAAAAACATGATTATCTCTCTAAAAAATACATGTTTTTATGCCCCTGCCATAAAATGGGAGGGGACATATAGTGTTCCCCATGTCCATGTGTGTGTGTGTGTGTGCGTCTGTGCGTGTGGGAAAGGGTGGTGTTTGTGTCCGGGCCATAACTTTGATATGCATGGTTGATTTCAGAATAATTTGACACAAATGATAAGCATTGACAGACGATGTGTCATGTGCAAAAACCTTTTCACTAGCTTAAAGGTCAAGGTCAGAGTCCTTGGTTGAACTTGGCCAATTTTCAGTACATATATACTGATAATGTGGTCTTCGTGTCTGGTCCATAACTTTGACTTGCATGGTCCAATTTAAAAATAATTTGACACAAATGATTCGCATGGATAAACAATGTGTCTTGCGCAATAACCATTTCACTAGCTCAAAGGTCAAGGTCAAAGTCCTTAGTTGAACTAAATATACAGAATACTAAATTTTCTGCTTTTCCTACATTTTTTTTGGTAAATAAATAGGGCTAAGGGTTCTTCTTTTAGTTTGTAAGCAGTACCATGCCTGTGACCTGTCTCATGTTTGTGGTGGGTGTGGGCATCCGTGTCTGTGACACATTTCTAGTTTAACAGTTAGATGAGCAAATGAGAACCGTCATGGACATCTTGTTTACTCTAAGTAGCTTCCCAACAGTGAAAACTCAAACTAAAGTTTGTACTTTATATTATGAACAAAAGTCATTATTGACATGTGGTTAAGGTTGCTGATTTGGTCTCACATGCTGAGAGGTTTTAAAATGATCCTCCCAGACTAGAAGAAACATTAGACTGTCATTTCACTATGGCATGATTATTTGGATTATAAGTTAGGAATTTTCTTTCACACAGTTTCAAGACAAGTGGGCTATATAAGAAAAAAAAGAAAAAAACAAGAAACAAACAAACAGTAGAACTGCTCTGAAATGAACTTTGGCAACTCATTACATCTTGTTTAGTGCCCAGTTTCTCAGCTCATTTATTTCCACTGGGATCATTATTAATGCGTCTGAGAGAAAGTTAGTGGACATACTGTGCTGGTATCTAGAAAATGAAATTGACTTGTCTCGGAAAAGAGCACTTCTGGATTATAGAATGTCTAACAAATTTCTCTTCCTGCCAGTACCTTGTTGTCTATTAGATCCCAGAGAATTTATACTGTCCAGCCAGCATGAATGTTAAAGACGTTGTTCAGGAGCAGTCTGATCCATATATTGTCAGATTGTATATTATCATGGCCGCAAATTTTTTTGACAAATTTGATATGGGCCAAATCGGTTTGATAGCAGAGGAGTTATTGCCCTTGATTTATCAAAAAAGGCTGTATTTAACCATGTTTGCAGTCTAGCACATTTATTTCTGCACACATCTTAATTAAGGTAGTTCTGCACGTTTCATAAACTGGAAGTGATGGCATAACATCATTTATCCAGATAACGTTGAATAAAGCCTGGATTTGGTGTACAGAAATGAAAATCATTTTATGAATTGATAGCAACATAAAGTAAATTACGAAAGACCTTTCAAATTCACGTTTTCTTTATTTTACTGCATGATTTCTCAATTTCACAGTTTCTCGATTTTACTTCACAATTTTATGATTTCTTGATTTCACGATTTCTCTATTTTATTTCACAACTTCACAGTTTATTAATTCGCAATTTCTCAATTTCTCTATTTTATTTCACAATTTCACAGTTTTTCGATTTCATGATTTCTCCATTTTAAGCTTGACTATTCGAAGAATAAGGAGAGCTATCCTACTCACCACGGCATAGGCGTCGGCGTCACACTGTGGTTAAGTTTCACGTACCAGTCTACATTTTGACAAAATCTTTTGAGATAAAGCTTTGAAACTTTCAGCACTTGCTTACCATCACCATGGCCAGTTATAGGCAAGAGCACATAACTCCATCTGGGATTTTGGCTGAATTATGGCCCCTTTTGACTTAGAAATCATGGTTAAGTTTTTCGTACCAGTTCATATTTTGATAAAGTCTTTTGAGATAAAGCTTTGAAACTACCAACACTTGTTTATCATCACCATGTCCAGTTATAGGCAAGAGCACATAACTCCATCAAGGATTTTGGCTGAATTATGGCCCTTTTTGACTTAGAAATCTGGGTATTAATAAAGTTTTTCGTACCAGTTCATATTTTGACAAAGTCTTTGAAGATAAATCTTTGAAATTTTCAACACCTGTTTAACATCACCATGTCCAGTTATAGGCAAGAGTGCATAACTTCATCAGGGATTTTGGCTGAATTATGGCCCTTTTTAACTTAGAAATCTTGGTTAAGGTTTTCGTACCAGTTCATATTTTGTGTAAAGTGTTTGACATATGGTTTTGAAAATTTGATCACTTGTTCAGTATAATAGTCTCTATCTGTAGGAAAGAGTACATAACTCTTTCATATATTTTGGCTGAATTATTGCCCTTTTTGGACTTGGAAATTTGTTCTGATTTCATACAAGTCCACATTTTGTCAAAACTATTTGACATATGGCTTTTAAACTTTGAACACTTGTTTATCATCATGATTACCATCAAGTGTACATAACTCTGACAACTATTTTGGACTTTGAAATTGGTTCACACATTGCCATTTAGTGCAAGACTTATTGAAATCCACAAATACAGGAACATTGTTTGTCTAATGTATTTTTTTCTTTTGTCTGAATATCTGTAGAAATGTTTTGACCTCATTCTTCAATCAATTCTTTGAATAGTCGAGCACGCTGTCATCCGACAGCTCTTGTTGTTCTTCATTTCATGATTTCTCTATTTCATCATTTTAAGACCTCAGTTTGAAAAGATTAATGTGAAACTTAAAGATATGAGCTGAATTTGACGCAGATGAACAATTTTCTATGCATATGTGAACATTAAAGATGGTAAGGGTTACAAATCTGGAAATCTGGTCTGCTACAGTACCTTGAGGGGGCTCCGCAAGCTTCGCTTCCAAAAACCGAGCATTCAATTAAGCTCCCGTCAAGTCATGCAAACATATTTGATGGGTTATTTTATTTTAAGAAAGGCTGGAAATTTTACGCAGTTTGCTTAGATTAAAGTAAATGTTTTTGCGTAACGTTTTCACCACATTTATGTTCTATCTTTGTCTTTGGATATTAAATTGATTATGCAAAATTTTTATTCTATATACAAAATGCGATAGGTATTTTAAGAACAACACATATAAAAGTTTTTATGTATCGTTTTTTATCTCAACAACGTTTCGGCTAACAGAATAATTCACATACACAAATATAAACAACGGACATGACGTAAAAATGATTTTATTCTATTAAATAAAGAAATTTAGGGTTAACTAGGTGTTTGTTCTACAAGACATCCTTGATAAGTACACATCTCGCTTTCCTTTTTAATGTTTCAGTTTTTGTCATACACAAATAATTCATTTTAAGCTATGTTCAAATGAAGTTTAGACTGAGTAGATGTCTAGCCATCTTGGTATTTCATGTGAGTTACTGTTCTCAGTTAAACAAAAGCCTTCAAAAGTCACGGAGAAAACATTAGACAGAGTTTCAGTACTGTAAAATCATTTAATTTCGTGGGCATGAAATTTCGTGGTTTTTGTCAAAACGGCAATTTTGTAGGGATATGAATTCGTGAGCTTCAACTTTTGACCATAAAATGAATGGGAATTGTACTTGTTCGTTGAGATTAAGTTTCTTGGATTGACTCAACCACGAAATCCACAAAAATTAGTCCCCCACAAATATTAATGATTTCAAAGTATACCAATAACTTTGTCTCTTAGAATGTAGATCTGTGCTGCAATAGCATTCCTACCATTGACAGCTCCTGCATCTATGTAATGTATTATAAGTAAGATTCAGAAGCAAAGCTAAAGAGAACATTTTATTACATAATAATTAACAACAACAACAACAAATTTTCGTTAATAATCATTAGTAAAACAAGTGCGAATTAGATTAATTGGTTGAGGTTTTTATTAATAAAATAATGGTCTTGACTTAATGAGTATTTCATGTTCTGAGTGGAAAGCAAAATAGGGCGCATTTGATATTGCTCCAAAACAAATCATGAAATCGAGAAATTGTGAAGTAAAATTGAGAAATCATGAAGTAAAATCGAGAACTCGTGAATTGTGAATTTGAAATGTCACCACTGGTCTTTCATAGTAAATCCATTACAATGGCACTGTTACTATTTTTCTTAAGCTAAATTATGATATTAAAACATCTGACACATTAAATAATTCAAAATCGTGTCTTAAAATTAGCGTGGACTTTAATCATGGTCAGATATCTCAAAAATAAGCACACTGACCTATGTATTTTATTTAATCACATTAGAGGCCATAATTATTATATGTTTATTTACAATTGTGGGAAGTTTCATTAAATTCTACAATCATAAGCTGACTCTGTACTGCAAAAAACATAACTCCATCCTGCTTTTTGCAAGATTTATGGCCCCTTTTATACTTAGAAAATATCAGATTTTTTCGTTAAGTTTTATGTTTAGGTCAACTTTTCTCCTAAACTATCAAAGTTATTGCTTTGAAACTTGCAACACTTGTTCACCATCATAAGCTGACCCTGTACATCAAGAAACTTAACTCCATCCTGCTTTTTGCAAGAATTATTGCCCTTTTGGACTTAGAAAATCAGTTTTCTTGGTTAAGTTTTATGTTTAGGTCAGCTTTTCTCCTAAACTATCAAAGTTATTGCTTTGAAACTTGCAACACTTTGTTCACCATCTTAAGCTGATCCTGTACAGCAAGAAACATAACTCTATCCTTCTTTTTGCAAGATTTATGGCCCCTTTTGTACTTAGAAAATATCAGATTTCTTGGTTAAGTTTTATGTTTAGGTCAATTTTTCTCCTAAACTATCAAAGTTATTGCTTTGAAACTTGCAACACTTGTTCACCATCATAAGCTGACCCTGTACATCAAGAAACATAACTCCATCCTGCTTTTTGCAAGAATTATTGCCCCTTTTGGACTTAGAAAATCAGTTTTCTTGGTTAAGTTTTATGTTTAGGTCAGCTTTTCTCCTAAACTATCAAAGTTATTGCTTTGAAACTTGCAACACTTGTTCACCATCATAAGCTGATCCTGTACAGCATGAAACATAACTCTATCCTGCTTTTTGCAAGATTTATAGCCCCTTTGGACTTAGAAAATATCAGATTTCTTGGTGAAGTTTTATGTTTGGGTCAACTTTTTCTCTTAAACTATCGAAGCCAGCTATTGCTTTGAAACTTGCAACACTTGTTCACCATCATAAGCTGACCCTGTACATCAAGAAACATAACTCCATCCTGCTTTTTGCAATAATATTACCCCTTTTGGACTTAGAAAATCAGTTTTCTTGGTTGAGTATTATGTTTAAGTCAGCTTTTCTCCTAAACTATCAAAGCTATTGCATTAAAACTTGCAACAGTTTTTCACCATCATAAGCGGACGCTGTACATCAAGAAACGTAACTCTATCCTGCTTTTTGCAAGAATGATGGCCCTTTTTAGACTTAGAAAATCATGGGTAGGACAATATTTCTATTTTACAAAAAAATCAGATGAGCCTCAGTACCCGCAAAGCGGTGCTCTTGTTATTTGCTGAATTTTCTAGGTATATTCTGAAGTTTTGAAAAATCAGAGTTTAATCAAATTCTATATTGTAGAAAAATTTTCGATCCGAACGTGCAGAACAACCTTAATTCAGAGATTATGTGTGTGACTGTAACATGTGGATTTTATTTGATTTTCGGCCAGTTCAGTTAAGTAGGTTTGTAGTTGTTTGCCCTTGATATATAAAAAAACTTAATGTTTCACCATGCAAACACTGCAGCACATTCATTTCTTTACTTATCCTTGCAATACTTAATCAGGACATGTATACCTATAGGATCTCATTCAAGTAGATGCTGAGTTTGCTAACCTTGATTTATCAGAAATTATCATTATATTACTATGTACATACTCAAATACTTCCATGTATCATCAGGCTATTATTATATTCATACAGTATGTGCATACCTATAAGAGGTCATTTAAAAGAGCTGGATCTAAATGGTAGGTGAGGAGTTGTGTGCCCTTAATTTATGGAAAAAAGCAGCATATTTCACTGTGTCTATAAACAACATTGTGTCTGAAATCATTAGTCCTCCACCTCTGATAATTCATGTGGGGAAGTTGGCAGTTACTTGCGGAGAACAGGTTTGTACTGGTACAGAACCCAGGAACACTGGTTAGGTTAACTGCCCGCCATTACATGACTGAAATACTGTTGAAAAACGGTGTTAAACCCAAAACAAACAAACAAACAAAGACTCTGGCAACTTTATTTATATGTGCTGGAATCCATGTTTCCAAGTAATAAATGGTGGTGAAGGAAACTTAAAACATTGAAACAATATTTAAGCTGCACCATGAGAAAACCAACATAGTGCGGTCTGGTCAGGATCCATGCTGTTCGCTTTCAAAGCCTATTGCATTTAGAGAAACTGTTAGCGAACAGCATGGATCTTGACCAGACTGCGCAGATGCGCAGGCTGGTCTGGAGCCATGCTGGTTGCAAATGCATTATGTTGGTTTTCTCATGGTGCTGCTCATTTTATCAGTCAGATGTTCTGCAAAATACTCAGGTAAGACCTCACCATTTCTGTTCAAATTTATATTTCAGCTGGTTGGTGGTGAAGAACTGGTTGGTTCAAAAGAAGAAGAAGTTGGAGTTAGCCCCTCGTCGGACCTGGAAGAGATACTGGGTGTGCTTAAAGGGAACAGTTCTGCTGTTTTACGATGGGGACATTGATAATGTTACTGTAGAAGAAACAGTACCCAGGCATATACTTGGTACATATTGATGAATTTTTTAGCTCATCGGTGCACTTGAGCTCAGATGATGTATTGTGATCACCTTTCAGCAGTCCATGTACATCATCATCATTTTGCTTCAAATAATATCTTCTCCGAAATCACACGGCCAGTATGATCAAGTTTCACAGAAATGTTTCTTAGTCAGTCACTTTTAAAAACTATTCAAGTAATTTCTATTCAGTACAGAACTCTGGTTGCCATGGAAACAGAAAGGGTAAATTTAATTTCAAGCTGTTATTTATAGTAAAACAGCAGTCAAATGGCGAGGCTGGTTGTCTTTATAGGGCTGTAATGAAAACATACAACATATTTTTGTCTGAAACTGTTAGCCAGATGTCAAAATAGATAGGAAAGAGTGTTCCGTAGCTAACCAAGAATTTTTTTTTTTTTGTTGGGTTTAACATCGCACCGACACAATTATAAGTCATGCTCAGAATTACATATTTGGAAGATAAAAGCTATTCATTTTGTGCGGTAACTGACATTTAACGTCATGACTTAGATGACATCATTTTAATGCAACAATATTTTATAGAGATTCTTTATTCTCTTGGTATATTTATACAGTTGAACAACATAATTATGTATGTTGATCTATAGTGTTGACTTACGATGTTTATTTATGACCTAAGCTAAGGTACTTTGTGTTTGTGTTTTTCAGTTATAGAAGGTGGAATATCACAGGCTGTTCCTGAACACCCAAAACGTGACAACATATTCTCACTTAGCACAGCGTTTGGTGATGCTTACCTCTTTCAGGTAAATAAATATGGTTGAAAATATGCTTACAGCTGTTTTAGATCACTTGGAATACCAACTGTTATGGTTAGAATCTATACATATATACCCCTGTCTGTCTTCAAACATAGCTTACTGTCTGTCTATCAGTGTACTTCTGTCATCATCAAGCTGTATCTCTGGGTTTTGTCCTCGTTGTAAATAACACAAAGGGGGTTTTGTCTGCTTTGTAAAATTCAGCGAAGGGGGTTTTGTCCTTTACGAAGCTTGTCAGAATGTTTGTCTGTTAAAATCAAGGATAAATTTATGTTTTTTGGAGGGGATGTGGTGGGTTAATGTGGTGTGGGGATGATGACATGATACTAAGACATACCATCCCAACCCAATCTGTGAAACTCGGGGTGAGTCATCATGGCCTACTTGTTAGCTCACCTGTCACATAGTGACAAGGTGAGCAGCGTCCGTCGTGCGTGCGTGCGTAAACTTTTGCTTGTGACCACTCTAGAGGTCACATTTTTCATGGGATCTTTATTAAAGTTGGTCAGAATGTTCATCTTGGTGATATCTAGGTCAAGTTCGAAACTGGGTCACGTGCGGTCCAAAACTAGGTCAGTAGGTTTAAAAATAGAAAATTTTTGTGACCTCCCTAGAGGCCATATTTTTCAATGGATCTTCATGAAAATTAGTCAGAATGTTCACCTTGATGATATCTAGGTCAAGTTTGACACTGGGTCAACTGCGATCAAAAACTAGGTCAGTAGGTCAAATAATAGAAAATCCTTGTGACCTCTCTAGAGGTCATATTTTTTATGGGATCTGCATGAAAATTGGTCAGAATGTTCATCTTGATGATATCTAGGTCAATTTTGAAACTGGGTCACGTCCGGTCCAAAACTGGGTCAGTAGGTCAAATAATAGAAAAACCTTGTGACCTTTGTAGAGGCCGTATTTTTCATGGGATCTGCATGAAAATTGATCAGAATGTTCGTCTTGATGATATCTAGGTCAAGTTTGAATCTGGGTCAACTGTGGTCAAAAACCAGGTCAGTAGGTCAAATAATAGAAAATCCTTGTGACCTCTCTAGAGGTCATATTTTTCATGGGATCTGCATGAAAATTGGTCAGAATGTTCATCTTGATGATATCTAGGTCAGTTTCGAAACTGGGTCACGTCCGGTCCAAAACTAGGTTATTAGGTCAGATAATAGAAAAACCTTTTGACCTCTCTAGAGGCCATATTTTTCATTGGATCTGCATGAAAATTGGTCAGAATGTTCACCTTGATGATATCTAGGTCAAGTTCAAAACTGGGTTACGTGCGGTCAAAAACTAGGTCAGTAGGTCAGATAATAGAAAATCCTTGTGACCTCTCTAGAGGCCATATTTTTCAATGGATCTTCATGAAAATTGGTCAGAATGTTCACCTTGATGATATCTAAGTCAAGTTTGAAACTGGGTCACATGCGGTCCAAAACTATGTCATTAGGTCAGATAATAGAAAAACCTTGTGACCTCTCTAGAGGCCATATTTTTCATGGGATCTGCATGAAACTTGGTCAGAATGTTCATCTTGATGATATCTAGGTCAGGTTTGAAACTGGGTTACGTGCGGTCAAAAACTAGGTCAGTAGGTCAGATAATAGAAAAACCTTGTGACCTCTTTAGAGACCATATTTTTCATGGTCTCTGCATGAAAATTGGTCAGAATGTTCATCTTGATAATATCTAGATCGAGGTTGAAACTGGGTCAAATGCGATCAAAAACTAGTTCAGTAGGTCAAATAATAGAAAAAACTTGTGACCACTCTAGAGGCCATATTTTTCATGGGATCTGTATGAAAGTTGGTCTGAATGTTCATCTTGATGATATCTAGGTCAAATTTGAAACCAGGTCAACTGCGGTCAAAAACAAGGTCACTAGGTTTTAACATAGAAAAACCTTATGACCTCTCTGGAGGCCATATTTTTCAATGGATCTTCATGAAAATTGGTCAGAATGTTCACCTTGATGATATTTTTGTCAAGTACAAAACTGGGTCACATGCCTTCAAAAACTAGGTCATTATGTCAAATAATAGAAAAACCTTGTGACCTCTCTAGAGGCCATATTTTTCAATGGATCTTCATGAAAATTGGCCAGAATTTTTATCTTTATGATATCTAGGTCAAGTTCAGAACTAGGTCACATGAGCTCTAAAACTAGGTCACTATGTCAAATAATAGAAAAAACGACGTCATACTCAGTTCATGTGGGGACAGGTGAGCGATTCAGGACCATCATTGTCCTCTTGTTCATTATTTATTGCTAGTTTACTTCTTATTTCAGGCCTCTAGTCAGACAGAATTAGATTCATGGGTTTGTGCAATACATTCAGCGTGTGCTGGTTCATACGCTAGGCAACATGGCAAGGACAACATCGTACGACTACTGAGATCTGAGCTGCATAAACTAGAAACAAATATTGATATTGTGAGTTAGCATAAACTATGCAAAGTTTTATTATCTGATCATTGATCTTTGCATAAATAAAGTATTTCATGACATAGAAAACTCCCGTTCTTGGGTCAGATAACATTGAAGGACTTAATACTTAACATTTTATTTGTTTTTTACTGTGCTAGATGAAATCTAGTTTTGGAGACTGTAGATTTATGCCTCAGTCCATCCCATTTCTGATTGTCATTTACTTTATTATGCATAGATAGAGTTTCAAATAACTTCTTACAATAACAAAATGATATGTCACATGCAAGACCCAGATCTTTAGCTCGAAGATGAAGGTCACACTAAGAGGTCAAAGTTTTTAAGTTATTTAAGTTTTTAGCACATCAGAGCAGGGACTGCTATTTTGAGTGTTGTGACCACCCAGTGTCCATTTTCTGTTGTCATGCATCATGAACAATTTCACAGTTAAAAATATAGAGGTCACAATTTGGACCAATTTTAACAAAACCTTGTGAGAATGTTTGGTTTAATAAAATATTGTACAAGTTAAAACTGGGTCATATGGGTAAACTATAGATCACTAGGTGAAATCTTAAGAAAACCTTTCTCAAGAGTGGTACAAATAAGCTTAAAGCTTTCATCACAATCGAGCTAAATAAATTAGTATAAACTAACACACTATAGTTCTACCAGATCTACTTGAAACTTGGTCCTTATTCTTTGCTTTAGATTTAAAACTGGGTTAAATAGGTCGCTTGGTCAAGTCATGGAAAAACCTTATTAACACTCTAAAGTTTTCAACCTGATCTACTTTCTACCTGCTCTACCATTTTACTAACAGTCTTCTGGACTTCATTGGCAGCTATAAAAAAGCTTATATAGACACACACACCATGCTTCAGTGTTCCTGTTATGTCACTGAAAATGCATGGTAGCTTCCCCTTAAAGTTTACAATAGACAGCGTTTGTCTGTTAATGACATAGGTGGTAAGTCAGCTTTTGGCCTGCATATAGATAATTGGGATCTTACCTGCCTGCCGATGAAAGACAAGGTTTTCCCTATATGAGAGACCACGTTGAGTTAGAAACCAAATGTTAGTGAGGTTAATTATCCATCCTGTTCTGAGGTCAGGGAAAATCAGGGAAAAAGCTATAACAGGCAGACATGGCTTTCAATAGGAAAACACTGGAATATCTGTCCTTAGCATGTAGTCCGACAGTTGTATATTTTCCTCTCTTCTAAGGCAAGAAAAATATATATGGTCATGAATGGTGTCAGCCTGTATAATATGTAGAGATAGAATTTAAATAAGCCAGAAGCTTGTCAGTATAATGGAGAAAGCAGTAAAAACTGTTGTAGTTTTAATTAAACAAATGTTGTGTAAGGAGGATGCTAGGACCAAATATGTTAGTTACACGTAATGTTGTTTCCGGTGGGTGTCATTTGAAGCAAGTTATATTGCATTTATATCAGATTGAGACAGTTTTATGTCTCCAGTTTCAAAGTGTTCTACATTTATGTGTCTGTCATAGATAAGAAATGGTACATTTTTGTCCAGCCCGCTTGCAGAAGCGAAGACATAGTTGTCCAAATGGCTGTTCGGTGTATGTGCGTGCGTGCGGCTGGCTTCTGTCCGGATTTGTTTGTACGGACCATAACTTTGACATACATGGAGCAATCTCATTTATATTTGGCATGAATGTTAACCTCAGTGAGACGGAGTGTCCTGGCAAACCGCAAGTTCCTATCTCAAAGGTCAAAGTCACACTTGGAGGTCAAAGGTTAAATTCAATAATGACTTTGTCCGGAGCATTTCTTCTTCATGCATTGAGGGATTTTGTTGTAACTTGGCACAAATGTTCACAAGCATGTGACAGAGTGTCGTGCGCAAGAATCAGGTACCTAGGTCTAAGGTCAAGGTCACACTTAGAAGTCAAAGGTCAGATACAAAAATGACTGTCCGGAGCATTTCTTTTTCATGCATGGAGGGATTTTGATGTAATTTGGCACAATTGTTCACCATCATGAGACGGAGTGTCATGTGCAAGAACCTAGAATTGCTTCCCTTTGTTGTTACTATAAATAGCTTAATATATTGTAACTTTTTTGTAACTGGTTGTAGGGAAAAATCAAGACCACTTTCCTGTAGTACAATATGCATGTTACATCCAATTTTGAGGTGTATTTTGACCTATCTCTGCTGGTAAGATTTTTGTGTGGACTTAGATTTTTTTTAATGATTTACTTCCCTTCATTGTTACTATAAATAACTTATATTGTAACTGTTTGCAATCATTTTTTATTTGGCATAAATGTATGCCTCAATGAGACAGCTAGGGTGTCATGTGCAACTCCTAGTCCTTTTGACAGCTGGCAGGCTCGACATGTTGCCCGGGGGCATCTAGTTTACTAATTGCAGTTTAAAATCATATTGCAGGATGTCAAGATGCGAAAAATGGCAGAGTTGCAGTTGACTGTGGTATCTGACCCACGGAGTCGACAGGCCATAATCAAGCAGATACGACAGTGGGAGGAGAATATTGAGAAATTATACATAGAGCAATATCGTCTACGTTGTTACTCTGCCTCAATACAAGGGTCGGAACTCCCTAACCCAAAGGTAAGTTCTTGTTGCATGATGCTATAAACAGTTTGACCATTGAGACATTGACAGGGACAGTTGAGGTATTTATGGGGGACAATTGAGGTATCAACAGGGGTAATATTGAGGTATTGGAGGGGAATATTAATGCTTTTAAGATCATTTGATATCGTCACTTGGGAGAGCATCTCTTTGTAGGGGGGTGGACCTTTTTATGCCCCCGAAAGGAGGCATATAGTTTTTGAACCGTCTGTCTGTCGGTCTGTCCGCAATTTTCGTGTCCGGTCCATATCTTTGTCATCGATGGATGGATTTTCAAATAACTTGGCATGAATGCGTGCCACAGTAAGACGACATGTCGCGCGCAAGACCCAGGTCCGTAGCTCAAAGGTCAAGGTCACACTTAGACGTTAAAGGATAGTGCATTGATGGGCGTGTCCGGTCCATATCTTTGTCATCGATGGATGGATTTTCAAATAACTTGGCATGAATGTGTACCACAGTAAGACAACGTGTCGCGCGCAAGACCCAGGTCCGTAGCTCAAAGGTCAAGGTCACACTTAGACATTAAAGGATAGTGCATTGATGGGTGTGTCCGGTCCATATCTTTGTCATCGAATGATGGATTTTCAAATAACTTGTCATGAATGTGTACCACAGTAAGATGACGTGTCGCACGCAAGACCCAGGTCCGTAGCTCAAAGGTCAAGGTCACACTTAGACATTAAAGGATAGTGCATTGATGGGTGTGTCCGGTCCATATCTTTGTCATCGATGGATGGATTTTCAAATAACTTGGCATAAATGTGTACCACAGTAAGATGACGTGTCATGCGCAAGACCCAGGTCCGTAACTCAAAGGTCAAGGTCACACTTAGACGTTAAAGGTCATTTTTCATGATAGTGCATTGATGGGCGTGTCCGGTCCATATCTTTGTCATTCATGCATGGATTTTAAAATAACTATGCATGAATGTGTGACACAGTAAGACGACGTGTCGCGTGCAAGACCCAGCTCCGTAGGTCAAAGGTCCTAAACTCTAACATTGGCCATAACTATTCATTCAAAGTACCATCGGGGGCATGTGTCATCCTATGGAGACAGCTCTTGTTTTTTGTGTGGCAACATTGTAAATTATAAAAAATCTCTGATCTTCTCCTAATTTAAATAGAAAATCCTTTAAACAGCTTCTGTTTTGGACTGCTTGATACATCTTCACTAAACATGGTCTGTATCATTTTTATAGTCCTCTGTCAATTTTTAGATGGCTTTTTCTTGGCACCTTTTAGGGGCTGCCAAGGATTAAAATATAAAAACCTTTACACAACTTCTAATGATCTACTTAACAGATCTTTGTCAAATTTGGTCTGTTGCCTCCTTGTTTGATAATATCTCAGTGTTGTACAAGTGCTTCCACTTTAAAACTTTTAGTGGCCACCAGAGTCTTCTCCAGACTTCTTCCATAGCATCCTTGCTGATGTCAACTGCAATTTAAATTTATTTACAGGTGTTGCTTTCAAATATTTCCAAAGCTTCAAAAGTTACGTTGAGCAGACTTGGAATTTTCACAGTATCATCATTTCATGCCCTTGTGTGTGCCAGAAAACCATTGGTCATGCCCAGTTTGTATGGAAAGGGACACCAGAAAGGTGGACTCCTGTCTCCTAAAGGAGACGGTATGTTTAAATACCACAGCAAGAGCATGAATGCAGCACCTTCTTCACAGTAAGTAGAGAACTACCTAGAAAGTATTTTTTAGCTCACAGGAGCACAAAGTGTCAGTGACTCTCTTGTCTGTAATACTTAGAACATTTGGTCAGGATAAGTTCTGCGTGATCTGTCGTACATTGTCCAGCATCTTGAATGCTTTAGCCTTAACTGGTTAAACTTATAAACAACTTGGTGGCAGTTTATGAGAGCATTTTAAGGTCAGAGGAAGTGTAAAAAAAAAGATGACTGGAACAGTCATTAAACTGCTTGACTGAAGTGTAAGCAGGAATGCAGATGGAACAGTAAGTAAGGTATACAGTGGAAGTGTTAGTAAGAATTGAGAGGAACAGTTAGTATACTGCTCAGTCCAGGTATAAAGAAGACTAAAAGAGTCAACAGTATCGGAGAGGATAAGTGTGAATACATGCCAGTTTTCACAGAACAAAGTTTTGATATCTCACATTTTTCAAGCCGGATTAAAAACACACATTTTGAAAGTATTAAAATGATGCCATATTTATTTATACATTTTTTACTTTCATCCATTTTAATACTCCGTCTCTGAAAGAGTGGGGCATATAATGTGAACACCCGTGGTGGGCAGGCAGTCGGCATCTAAAAGCATGTCCACTCTCTAAGTCAAACAGTTTTAATATGATCTTCACCAAACTTAGTGACAATGTTTGTAGGCATAATATCTAGGCCAAGATTGATAACCAGCAAAATCCACCCAGGCACTTGTGGGTTATGGTCCTTGAATTACAAAAAAAAACTGTGAATTTAGCCTTGTCTGCTATCTAAGTCAAACTTTTCTTGCAAGTTTTCATCCGATCTTCACCAAACTTGGTGACGATGTTTTTGAGCATAATATCTCGGCCAAGTTCGATAACCTGCCAAGCGCCCCAGGCACTCTTGGAATATGGCCCTTGAATTACTTGAAAAACTTCAAGTTTAGCCTTGTTCGCTCTCTAAATCGAACAGTTTTCATCCAATCTTCAACAAACTTGCAGATATGTGTGTGGGCATAATATCTCAGCCAAGTCTGATAACCAGCAACATTGCCCCAGGCACTCTTGGATTATGGCCCTTAAATTACTCAAAATCTGCGAATTTAGCATTGTCAGCTGTTTAAGTCAAACAGTTTTCATCCGATCTTCACCAGACTTGCTGACAATGTTTGTGGGCATAATATCTCAGCCAAGTTCGATAACCAGCCAAAGCGCCCCAGGCACTCTTGGATTACGGCCCTTGAATTAGGCCAGGTTGGATGATGGGCATATTTTGTGACAGTCTGCTACTCTGTTTTAACACAGTAACTTGACAGAACTTTCCTTTGAGATAGGTAGCTATTTTCAGCTGCAGTTGTTATAGATTTTCTCCTGCACTTGCTGTAGACACTTTCCTATTTATTGATGTTAACCAATATACAGGCTTGCTGCAATGCCAACTGTGCACTGTTCTTTAATGATTTTATTGTATTCATAATACCCGGTAGTAGGAATTAATTCAATGTTGGTCACATACAACCTCAGTTCCATATCAATCAATAACTTTAGTGGATCATGCTGGCTCTGTCAAAGACATTCCTCATGTCTGTACAGAAATAGTGCTGTTTTCCATATTTCTGATTATATTTTACTGTACAATAGAGCTTTGAACATCACCTTTCGCTCAAATGAACCAAGGGCAGCAATATTTTACTTGAAACCTCGTTCTTTTCATGATGGATAGAATTGTTCACCATGCTTGGTCAGATTAGTACCCTTGCACATGCCTTTTTCATGTTTGCACAAATTATTTCACTTAAGGTTGCAAGAACTAAAACAAATGACCACTATTGTTTTGGAGATCAGTAGGTCAAAGGTCAAGGACAGAGTGACCTCGAGACTGAAAACCCTTGTTGCTCAATAAGTAAAAATGCAATTGCCTACAGTTGACAGACTTGACAGGATGATTAGGTGGCACTTATTGTTTTGGGGTCAGTAGGTCAAAGGTCAAGGTTACAGTGACCTCAAGACTGAAAATGATCCCCGATTACTCTACTTTACAGTCATTTTTTAGAATGATTGCCTTTGGTAAATAGATGACACTATGTTTGAAGTTAGTAGGTCAAAGGTTAAGGTTGTAGTGACCTCGAAACTAAAAAAAGGGTTTCTCCCAGCAAGGAACAGTTGACCTATTGACTTTATGTTTGCCATTGTTCAGTAGATGACCGTAATTGTATTACAGATCAGTATACTAGGTCACATCGTGTTGCAGATGAGTATGAAAGTCTGCATCAAGAAGAGTGGTAATAAATGAGCCACACCATGAGAAAACTAACAGTGCATTTGCGACCAGCATGGATCCAGACCAGCCTGCGCATCTGCGCAGTCTGGTCAGGATGTATGCTGTTCCCTTTCAAAGCCTTTTGCAACTAGAGAAATCGTTAGCGAACAGCATGGATCCTGACCAGACTGCACGGATGCGCAGGCTGGTCTGAATCCATGCTGGTCACAAATGCTTTATGTTGGTTTTCTCATGGTGCGACTCAAATTTAGTCTATGTTACAGATCAGTATACAAGGCTGCTGAGATAGATGAAGTTGTAGGGGATATGATGGCTAAGGATGGCAGGCAGTCTCCATCAGGCTCTACTGGATCTAGCGAAATTCTTTCCAAAGTTACTGTGCCAAATAATCAGGTATTGTGTGGAACTTAGCCTTGAGAAACCTGATGGGAGCAGATTTTTAATACCTGTTTCTGTTATATGTCAGTGATTGTGTGACTTAATGTTACTGGTTGACAGTTGGGATGATGAGAAAAAATAACTTCAGTTAGTTTTTCTGTTAACAAGTGTTATAAAATCTTCCAGACAACACATTTTATCTCTCAAATGAAGATACATACAGACTGTATGTTTGAGATAAAGAAAAAACAGTGATACACTTCCATCTTCGTTAATTTTAGTATCTTGTGAAGATCACAAATTTATGTTGGGTATAGTGCACTAAATTATTTATCATCTATAATCAAATATAATCAGTAATTGTATCACTTTTGGCCAATCAAATTAAAAGAATCTGATATTGACCAAGAAAATCCTGTATTGTCCAAGATAAGGCAAAATATTGCCGACTTTATCTTCGGCAGTTGGCACAGAATAGTGGCAGATATTACTTAGTTGATTAACAATAATAAAGATGTAATATTTAGGCTTAAAATAATGAATGCTGCTGTCATTTTATTGCAGTCTGTAACTGTCGGTATCAAGAAATCCACCACTGCTGAAGATGTTTTAACTTACGTGTGCAATAGACGTCAACTTAATCCACGGGATCATTACGTACGTGTGAGATTGCAAGGTGCTCCAGAGGGAAGTTACCAATACCCTAACTCAACAGAAAATATTAAGAAATTGGTAATATGATATTATATAAAATAATCTAGACGTAATGCTGAACATGAAATTTTTTAAGTCATAATTTTCAGTGTTCAGTGGTAAAAAGCTAGATCTTATTCTAGGAAAAATGGCAGTACCAGCTGCAAGTGGGAATTAATTTGTCAAGTAAACAAATCAAATCTGGTGGCCTTTGACTGGCATGAACATACATGTTTCTGTCACAATAGAGGAATGGTTTCATGACAAAGACTTTTCATGTTTATATGTGACAAGAAGCTAAATACGTCAGTAAAATATTCTTTTTTCTTCATTTCCTGATATAATGAGAGATATTTTTATCAAAATAACCACCATCTAAACAAATCTGGGAAGAAATGGAGTCTTCCAAAAATTTAGGATTTCAACTTCTATAGCTTTCCTTAAGAAAATAATGCATAATGTCAGTGTGATGTCATTGTGTGGCCATCTTATAGTCATATCAAATTCAGTTTAAGTCCAGACATGTTGTAGCTTGTTGTTATAATCTGTAGCATTCTAGTGTAAACCTCTCTCAAGAGTTTACAAGTGGTTCCATTGGACACTTTTAAGAAGCCACCAGAGCTATGGTCTGCCAGAGCTAAAAAATAGAAAAGAACTTTATATGACTTCTTCCCAAGAAGCAGTTCATGGTTCCTCACCAAATTTAGTTGTTAGCATCTTTATATGGATTGCTCACAAGTTTGTTTTTTTTCAGATGCTTTGCTCGGCCCCTTTTAGGGGCTGCCAGAGTTAAAAATAGAAGAAAACTTTTTTTAGCTACATATTCTCGTGAAGCAATTGATGTATCTTCACCAAACTTGGTCTTTAGTATGTTTTATGGTCCTCTTTTATGTTTATTTGCATGATTCTTCTTGGCATCTTTTGGGGGTCGAGCTGAAAATAGAAAAAAAAGCTTTGAACAACTTCTTCTCATCAACCAGTTGACAATCTTCACCCATGCTTGATCTGTAGCATGAAAATGAGTCTGCTTGGCCCCTTTTATGCACTGCCTGAGCTAAAAGTAGGAAAAAACCATTTCAACAACCTCTTATAAACTGCTTTATTAATCTTCACTAAACTTGGTGAGAAGCAAGGGCAAAAAGCCATGGTCTTCCTCAGGTGAGCGACTTAGACCTATTTTGGCCTCTTGTTGTTTTCAGAAGTGTGAGCTGGTAGAAGTATGTCAGAAGCATATATATCAGGTTGAGCTGTGTAAAGGGGATGAGTATAAGGATTACGGTCTCAAGATCGAGGCAGAACTTGCTGAGGACTGTGATAGAGATGATGATCTCAGAATATATGTCGCCAATGTCAGACCAGACAGTCTCGCTGATAGAAAAGGTAAATGAAGTGACAATAAGAGCAAAAAGTCTTAACAGGCAAAGTCTGCTAAAGATTTGATGTTTGTCTTGATTCACTATTGATTACGGAAAGTTGTAAAAGAACATCCTGCAAATAAATCTAGTTTAAGATAACATAAACAGCTCTTGTTGAATGTAAGCTAGTTTGTCAGTAACCGCTTGATGGATTGAAAGCTTCACAGATTTGTGTTTCCTGTGATAATTTAGTTTTCAGTGTATAGGGTTCATTTTGTTAGCCTGACATAAGTCAAATAAGTAATCTGCACAAATTGCATGTGACTTGATGTGACTGAAACTTTCTGCCTGTTACTTTTTGGCTTCTGATTGAATTTTGCAATTTAATTTTTGATTTTTATATGATTTTGATGTTTCAGGTTTAAAGGCGAGTGATGAGATAGTGATCATTAACAGCAAGGTTGTGTCCGAGTTAGACATGGTTTATGTGGAATCCCTTCTGACAGAGTCAGACACCATTTATTTAACTGTGAGATCACTGTATGCACCTTCCGGGAATGTTACCGTAGAAACACCCGAGTCATGCCCACCTCCACCTAGTCAGTCACGCATCAGTGACAACAGTATAGATAATCTCAAAATTCCACCACCATCATCTGGTAAGTGCACTTTAATTTATTAGTTCACCAGAACCGAAGGTTCAGGGTTAGCTTTCAGAAAAGACAGATGCTCCAGATCCCATCATCTTTTGTCTGTTGTAAACATTTTGTTTTAAATGACTGAATGAGCAAACCACTCGATAAATCTTTGCAAAACTTGGTCAGAAGTATTTTTGCATAGGCCTCTCTCGGGCTGAGCTAATAATAATTACCTAGTCATGTTGGTCACTTTACACTTTGTTTCCTGTTACATAAATAGAGAAGGCTTTGATGAAACTTCTCTAGTTATCAATAGAAAACTATAGGATGATTGCCCAGTAGAGACTGAAAATGTATCTAATGAATTGCTGCAGCTGATAGCACTGTCTTGAAATAATGTCTGGATGACATTCTGCCAAGATTGTTAAAATCAGTTCTGTTCTTTAAAAATAATGGCCACTAGGAAGCTTGGCTGGTCGTCTCTCTCTCTTTCTCTTTATATATATACTGTAAACTTTAAAAACCACTAGTCCAATCTTAAAATATTTTCACAGAAATGTTTCTTGGTTTACCCTTTTAAAGTTCTGCAAAGTTTTCAGACAAAAAAGCAGTTAGATAAGAACCAGAATTCAGCTACATTTGGAAAGAAATTTCAGGCTGATACCTCATTTCTGATGCTTTCTACTATCAAAAAAATAAATTCAAATTTCTAAAGAAAGGAAAGGTATCTGTAGCAAGTACGCTTCCCAACCTTTTTTGACACTCAAGAGGGGTTTTCATGATTTCTAAGTGGGATATTTAGAGTCTCAAGTGGGAGGTTTTTCACGGCACAATTTTTTGCGTTGCATACTATAAAATGGATGGTTTCTTACCTTACTTTGATGGTTTTTGACCTTAGTTTACTAGATAAATAGCATTTATAACCAAATACAACAATTTACAGAACATACAGAACAACTTGTAAACACACAAAACAACTGATGAAATGCACAGAACAACTTATAGAATGCACATAACCAAAGTTTCCACTATACAGTCAAACCTGTCTATGTAAAATACACTGTAAATATTACTAAAAAAACATGGCTGCCAGGGGGTGTGGTCACTTTTCCCTATATGTATGTAGTGGAAATTTAAGAAATCTTGGAAACTTTTAATATTCTTCTTGCGTGAAACTGCTGGCCCGATTTGAAAATAATTTCACATAAATGGTCCTTGTTTGACCCTCTACCAATATTGATCAAATTATTTTGATTTGTCAAAAAACATAGCCGCCAGGGGTTGTGGCCATTTTTTCCCTGTATGTATATATTGGAAACTTTTCTTGTCAGAAACAGCAGGTCCAATTTTAAAATAATTTTACACAAATGTTTCTTGGGTGACCCTTTACGAAGATTGTACAAATTATTCTGTGTCATCAGAAAGCATTGCCACTAGGAGATGCGGTCACTTTACACCTTATTTATGTAGTGCTCCCTTCCTCCCCCCCCCCCCCCCCCCCCCACCCCCCACTTGACTCCCAACTCAACACACACATACACAGTACCTGCCTGCATATATTTATTAGAAACTTTAAACTATTCAAGTAAGCCACTAAACTCAGCTGAACGATATCGGGCTATCATGGTCCTCTTGTTGAGATAGCAGTTTTAACCAAGGAGGTGTTTCCTGTTTATCCGGTATCTCATTTATTCATAATATTGTGTTTCAGTTTTATTTTGGAAATAATGGATAATTTTATAGATGTTTATAAAGGTAGTCAGTATTTATGTAACAAGCCCTTGTTCTGGAAACGAATCATAGATTTTTAGTTTCCATTTTGGTGTTCAACATAATTGATCAAGTCAATTTATATCAAGTTTGTAGAGTACAAATATTTTTAATACTGCAGATGTATTTTATATCAAATAAGAATTAATCAAAATCTTGCTGTTGTAGGCACTGTATTACAATATATGAAGTCATGAAAACAGGTGACAAATCATCCAAACAAGAATCTGACTACTGTTAAAACACATTTTCGCTGGGTCAAAATTTCATGAATTTGAAATTTTGAATATGTTTGTGATGTTTAATATTCGCGAAATTATAAAAATGGTATCATATTTGAATATGAATTATACTTTTGGTTAATATTTATGCGAGGATTAGTTTTTGCAAGATGTAGGGACTCATGAATATAGCGAAAATTAATTCTTGCAAAATTTCTGCTTTTACAGTATCAAACTGAAATAATGAAATAAGCTTACTTTGTCTCTGGAAACTAATCAGAAACTGTTAAGCTTATGTTGTTCTGTCAGTCTGTTGGTTAGACTTTTTCTCCAGTGGAAGGTTGTAGACTACCTTGTTTCTTGTCAATAACTAGAGAATGTGTTAATAAAATTTCTGCTTTTACAGTATCAAACTGAAATAATGAAATAAGCTTACTTTGTCTCTGGAAACTAATCAGAAACTGTTAAGCTTATGTTGTTCTGTCAGTCTGTTGGTTAGACTTTTTCTCCAGTGGAAGGTTGTAGACTACTTTGTTTCTTGTCAATAACTAGAGAATGTGTTAATGAAAATCAAACTTTGTAAGATTATTATGGCCAGTAGATGACAGCTAATGGATATGGATAACTGGGAAGTATTTCAAATGTCAAACGATGGTGGCTTGTGGTAGGTCAGAGGTCAAGGTTTCAATGACATTGAGGCTAATAATGGTTTCTGATCATTAATTAGAGAATGGTATAGCCATCTAACTTGTATTATAATTGTCAATTATGTTGAAGTGTTTTTCAGTCAAAGATGAAATATTCTATTTCAGCTAAGGACTGTCAGATGTTGTATGATAATTGTCAGATGTAACATGTTGTATGATAATCGTCAGAGGTTGTAAGATGACCTACCGTATTTTGGTGTGTATAGGTCGCACTTTTTCTACCCATTTTGCTGCCTGAAAAAGTTTCTGCGACCTTTACGACACAACATTGCCAGCAGAGTTTTTTTCTGGCCAATTTTCTGACCGTAGCTCTCACAAAATTACGTGCATCTGTTATGAACGAACAAAATGGATAAAAAATATTAATATCGGCGGCTTTTCAACCAATAGCGGTTACTTTCAATAAAATATATTGAAAATAACCCATACAGACTATTAAAATTACAAATGACTTTAATTCAAAGATGTTTTTGCAGTTTGAATTACGTTTGTTTCTACTTCCGTTTTACTAGATGCCATTGACATGTACTCCGGGTTGGATAAAATCCGGACAGATCCGTCCTCCATTCCAAACATTGTTTATACTAATTTGTAGCATATTAAAAAACTTGAAAGATAATTTTTTACTTTTTTACTAATCCAAAAAGAGATATTTTGTTAATCCTTTTACTCAGAATCAAAATAACGTGGTTAATTACATGACACGGAAAGGTGTTATAATTGCTGTGCAAACAATTCACACTTTAACTTGCATAATTACAGAATGTAAAAGCAAACCGTCTGCTGCCAATTAGTGTCAAAAAGCCGCTTTTCTTTTATGTAGTTTGTTACTGATACTACTGCTGGTACGAAACGATTGGGATCGAAAATAACACTGTCCGATTTCCACCAATCAGGTTCTGATAATAATTCATTCCGCGGCATCAATATGGCTGCCGCCATAACTTTTTTGCCGGTAAATATTAAATATTGCTGGGGAAAAAATCCTAAATTTAACTGCGACTAATACGCTAGAACTTAAATTTTCCGACCATTTCTAGAGCAAAAATTAGATGCGGACTATACATTACCGTGACCTATACACACCAGAATACGGTATGTTATTTTGGAGATTAAAATAACACACCCAGTCTCCTTCGAAAAATGCTGTAAATGCTTTCATTTAAATGTGATAACTTTAAAATATTATAGCTGTGGTCAGTCATTTTTATTTAAAATGTGGTTTGTGTCATCTTCAACTATGGTCCCGTATTTTTGATTTGATGAAAGTAAGAAAATGTAAATTTGTTTAAAGGTGAAGGCATTAAGTCAGAAAGCATAATGTGCAGTTGTTATATATAAATCTAGTACAGTGACGCAGGAACTTGTGATTGTAATACTTAAATCTAGAAGGGTGATAGAGTGATGCAGGAACTTTTGTAACCAAGCCTTGATTGTAATACTTAAATCTAGTAGGGTGATAGAGTGATGCAGGAACTTGTGTAACCAAGCCTTGATTGTAATACTTAAATCTAGAAGGGTGATAGAGTGATGCAGGAACTTGTGTAACCAAGCCTTGATTGTAATACTTAAATCTAGAAGGGTGATAGAGTGATGCAGTAACTTGTGTAACCAAGCCTTGATTGTAATACTTAAATCTAGAAGGGTGATAGAGTGATGCAGGAACTTGTGTAACCAAGCCTTGATTGTAATACTTAAATCTAGAAGGGTGATAGAGTGATGCAGGAACTTGTGTAACCAAGCCTTGATTGTAATACTTAAATCTAGAAGGGTGATAGAGTGATGCAGGAACTTGTGTAACCAAGCCTTGATTGTAATACTTAAATCTAGAAGGGCGATAGAGTGATGCAGGAACTTGTTTAACCAAGCCTTGATTGTAATACTTAAATCTAGAAGGGCGATAGAGTGATGCAGGAACTTGTGTAACCAAGCCGTGATTGTAATACTTAAATCTAGAAGGGCGATAGAGTGATGCAGGAACTTGTGTAACCAAGCCGTGATTGTAATACTTAAATCTAGAAGGGCGATAGAGTGATGCAGGAACTTGTGTAACCAAGCCGTGATTGTAATACTTAAATCTAGAAGGGCGATAGAGTGATGCAGGAACTTGTGTAACCAAGCCGTGATTGTAATACTTAAATCTAGAAGGGCGATAGAGTGATGCAGGAACTTGTGTAACCAAGCCTTGATTGTAATACTTAAATCTAGAAAGGCGATAGAGTGATGCAGGAACTTGTGTAACCAAGATTTGATTGGTTTAGTGAATTCTAGTAGGGTAATACAGGATTAGTTATAAAAATTATAATTGTTTCTATTTTTCAGGTTCCAGTTCAGTAAATACAAGTTGCCATAGTTCTCCACATACACACGTCCCGAAACCTAAACTGTCCACAGACCAGGTGGATGCCCTGTTACAGGTGTGTTACCTTTCCTTGTCAAGAAATTAAATACTTCTTAAAAATGAAGAAGTTAATTACTGACATTCAGAGAAACTGTTACTGTAATTTTTAGCTTGACTGTACCAAGTATATTGAGAGCTAACCTACTCACCCGGCATTGGTGTCTGTATCCTCGTCACCACCTTTGGTACAGTTTTGTTGCACTTGGTCATAATGTTTGTCCAAGTGAAAACTAGGTGAAACTAGGTCATTTTATGTCGAAAATGAGGTTATGTGGGCTATACAGGGCCTTCATGGCACTTCTATCCTATGTATTAATAGATGCAAAGGTCAAGAGAATGTTGAATGTCAGAACCTGAGCAGACAAGGTCACAAACATCTACCTGAGAGCTTCAGCAGATATTAGTACACAAAAGAAGCACGTGATGTCCCTATTCTTGCATAAAAACACAAGATGTAGATTCCATTGTATATTATTTGTAAACATTTACACAGTAATATTAGGTATTTTGTCTGTGGCACAAAAGACATGCCACTTATAGCATTTGCCTTACCATGTTAATGAATGTTTTATTGACCATTAATACATGACAGGATACAGGGGAAAAAAGCAGTTTTGATGGAAGTATGCTAGTTTACAGTTGAATGTACAAAGTTGAAGTTAGATACACTGAAACTTAACACAGTTCACTTACCTTGTACCTTTAAGTCCCGATGGACAAAAGTTTAAATTATACTCCATTTTAGTATGCAACCGATCACTTATTTGTAAAATCTAACTCACTGGATGTAAGTGTTTATGTTATTTTGTATACAGGGAGCAGACCAGGTTACAGCTATTTGTAGGGAAAGTAATGATGAAGGGATAAGTGTTAACCGTCAGTTGTCTGAGGTGGAGAGACTACGAAAGGTTATCATGGAATTGGTAGATACAGAAAAAGCATACGTTAAGGTTTGTTTTACCAATTCTTAAAAGTGATTTAACTCTTCTTTCACTTGGTTCATCAATAGCATAAAAACTAAAAGAAGAACAAGTTTTGAAAAGTACACCAACAAAAAATGTCTACAACTGAGTTTTCTAGGATTGAAAAGGTCAGGCCAGCAGACTAGATAGGTAAAGAATACCTGAGGGAGGTATGTTTCTGAAAACCAGAATATGTGACGTTTAACTTTCTCCACCTCTGTCCATGTGGGGTAAGTATTAAGTTTCTTGCAGAGAACACTTATGTATTGTTAATACGCAGAATAAACAGGTTGAATTAAATGTGCAACAAACACTGGTTTACTATTTCAGGACCTTAATTGTCTGCTGGAAAGATATCTTGAACCTCTAAAAGAGGAGATGTTTCTTACCTCAGATGAGATAGACAATATATTTGGTAACATTCAGGAGATAGCGTTGTTCCAGAGGCAATTTCTCCACAGTCTAGAAGAGGCCATACAGTTAGATAGTCCGTTCTTCCATGGTACTGATATTAAACATTATAGGGTAAGTATATCCTAGATACAGGCTTCAAAAAATGACATTTATGTGCTTTCTACCATTTAAATCCAAGATTTTTATTGAAGTAAATTTGTGGTTTATTTCTAGTCTTTTACTTGGTCAGTTGAAGAAAACAGAAAGACATTGTGTTATTGAATTAAATGTTATTGAATGATATGGTTCTATCTGTTTAAATTGCTGTCCAGATTTGAGTATATTACTTAGTTTGCAGAAATGTTCTTTCGGTAAATGTCTACCTAGGATGGCCATCCTATTTAAACAGTAGTTGCCATATGTTGGGCTTTTATTTATATAGAAGACACTTCAGAAGATCATCTTGTCTGAAAATGTCAGAATAGTTTTTTACATTCTCTTTTTGGGTGACCCTGTACTACAATAATTAAATCATGTTTATTTGTTACGAATCATAGCCCAAATGAAACGTGTTTGAGATATGAAACTCAGGTGAGTGATCAAGGGTCATCATTGCCTTCTTGTTTTATGAATCAGACAGAAACACATAAGATCTCTGGCAAGTTCATTAATAGGCAAGATAATTATTGCTTTAGTAACACCACAGTTATGGCCCTTGATTTAGCAAACATTGCTATAATTTATTTTTGTTACGCATTACTTGTGTAACTATTCAGGTGACAAATGTAGGGTCATCATGACCCCTCATGTTATTTCATTTTGATTTGTTTTTTAGCTCACATGAACCAAAGGTTCAGGATGGATGAGCTATTAGTATAGGTGGATGGTCAGGCGTCCTTTATTCATCATCCGTTGTCTGTGGTCAATAATTTGATATAAACATCTTCTTCTTTGAAACTACTGGTCACCATTTCACCAAACTTGGTCTATACCTGGCAACGGCCTCTCTCAGATTCTTTTCTTTTTGACCATTACAGCAAAAAAATAAATATCTTTAAAAAAAGCTAAAAATACAAAAACCTTTAAACAACTTCTTTTCATGGACAGCTTGTATGCTCTCCATCAAACTTGGTCTGTAGTGTCTTTAAAAAGTCCTATCCCAAGTTTGTTCAGATGGAGCTGTTGGCCCCTTTATTGGGATTGGGCTAGAGCTAAAAATAGAAAAATTATAATATTTTGTGAACTGCTTGGTGGATCTACATGAAACTTTGTGTATAGCATTGTTTTAAGATCCTCTTCCAAATTTGATCATATGGTGGCACTTGGCCACTTTTAGGGGCCACGTGTTTATACTAAACAGTGTTGCTACCATTCAGGTTTCAGTGTCAAATATATTCAAGGTCAAATAGTCATGGTCAGGTGAGCGATTTAGAGCAACAATGGCCCTCTTGTTATAACATTAATTCATGTTGACAACGGTTTTTCAAGTAATTTTTTAATTAAAGGAGTTTTGTAACTGACATTCATTTTTTTCTAATAAATGCAAATTGAAGGAAGAAGAAGTTTTGGTATGGTTTGTCAGCTGTGAATCTTTGTTGTAATTTATTGTTAAAATGGTCAATACTTTTATCTGTTGTCCAACGATGTAGCATTCCTGTATTATTTTCAGTAGCAACCTGTCGTCTGGTAGAGACTTATTTTCCCCTATTCTTTCTTATGTTGTAACAATTTTTTTGCACACTTTTTAAAAAGAAAAAAATGAAACCCATAACCAGTGCTCCTTTTGAAATAGCTGAAACCAACGAGATGAACAGTTACAGGAAATGCATTTAAAGGGTTACGTGACTTTAAACTTTGTTATTGGTATTTTAAGTAAATAGGTGCTATTTTTATGCCCCCAGCATCTACTGATGCGGGAGGCATATAGTGATTGTCCTGTCCATCCGTTCATTCGTCCGTCCATCCGTCCTTACGAGGTTAACCAAATGGGACCGTTTCGTCTGGCAACAATACCCCTTACTAGAATGACTTGATACTAATGCAGATGTAACCTGTGACCATTCCTCATCTTCAGACATCACCTGACCTCAGTTTGACCTTGACCTTGAACTTGACCTCGTTTTGGACTTAGGTTGCTTTGTATTGACAAGGATGCCACCTGGGGCATCAAGCATTTATTGAATGCAGCTTCTTGTCTTTAATAAGAATCCTTTATTTTTTCTTGTAAGTTTTTCAGAATGTATTTGACAGTGTGCATTTGGATGTGTTAGCTTAGGAAAACTTGATGCATACTTTGTGTGTTCAAGCATGTTATTTAGACTTCCCACTAACTCATTTTAGGAGAGAGTATAGTTATAGCATTGTCTGTCAGTTCTGCTGCCTGTCATCCATTATTTGTTAGTTCTACCATCTATTATGTTTTGTTTGTCAGTTCAACAGCCTGTCTTTGCTTTGTCTGTCAGTTCTACCATCTGTCACACTTTGTCTGCCAGTCTTACCATCTGTTACCACCTTGTCTGTCAGTTCTACTTTCTGTCATGTTTTGTCTGTCAGTTCTATCATCTGTCACACTTTGTCTGCCAATCTTACCATCTGTTACTTTGTCTGTCAGTTCTACTTTCTGTCATGCTTTGTCTGTCAGTTCTATCATCTGTCACACTTTGTCTGCCAGTCTTACCATCTATTACCACCTTGTCTGTCAGTTCTACTTTCTGACATGCTTTGTCTGTCAGTTCTACCATCTGTCACACTTTGTCTGCCAGTCTTACCATCTGTGACCACCTTGTCTGTCAGTTCTACTTTCTGACATGCTTTGTCTGTCAATTCTGCCATCTGTCACACTTTGTCTGCCAGTCTTACCATCTGTTACCACCTTGTGTGTCAGTTCTACTTTCTGACATGCTTTGTCTGTCAGTTCTACCATCTGTCACACTTTGTCTGCCAGTCTTACCATCTGTTACCACTTTGTCTGTCAGTTCTACTTTCTGACATGCTTTGTTTGTCAGTTCTACCATCTGTCGCACTTTGTCTGGTAGTCTTACCATCTGTTACCACCTTGTCTGTCAGTTCTACTTTCTGACATGCTTTGTCTGTCAGTTCTACCATCTGTCACACTTTGTTTGCCAGTCTTACCATTAGTTACCACTTTGTCTGTCAGTTCTACTTTCTGACATGCTTTGTCTGTCAGTTCTACCATCTGTAACACTTTTTCTGCTAGTCTTACCATCTGTTACCACTTCATCTGTCAGTTCTACTTTCTGACATGCTTTGTCTGTCAGTTCTACCATCTGTCACACTTTGTCTGCCAGTCTTACCATCTGTTACCACCTTGTCTGTCAGTTCTACTTTCTGACATGCTTTGTCTGTCAGTTCTACCATCTGTCACACTTTGTTTGCCAGTCTTACCATCTGTTATCTCTTTGTCTGTCAGTTCTACTTTCTGACATGCTTTGTCCGTTCTACCATCTGTCACACTTTGTTTGCCAGTCTTACCATCAGTTACCACTTTGTCTGTCAGTTCTATTTTCTGACATGCTTTGTCTGTCAGTTCTACCATCTGTCACACTTTGTCTGCCAGTCTTACCATATGTTATCACCTTGTCTGTCAGTTCTACTTTCTGACATGCTGTCTGTCAGTTCTACTTTCTGACATGCTTTGTCTGTCAGTTCTACCATCTGTCACGTTTTGTTTGCCAGTCTTACCATCTGTTACCACTTTGTCTGTCAGTTCTACTTTCTGACATGCTTTCTCTGTCAGTTCTACCATCTGTCACACTTTGTTTGCCACTCTTACCATATGTTACCACTTTGTCTGTCAGTTCTACTTTCTGTCATGCTTTGTCTGTCAGTTCTATCATCTTTCACACTCTGACCTGTTACCAACTTGTCAGTCCATTCTACCATCTGTCTCACATTTGTCTATCTGGTCAAATCTGCCATTTGTTACCACTTTCTGTAAGTTTTATCATCTGTTAATGCTTTGTGTGTTAGTTCTTCTATTTTCTTCCACTTTGAGTGTCAGTTCTTCTTTCTTTTAACACTCTGTCTGTGAGTTCTAGCACCTGTTACTACTTTGTCTGTCAGTTCTACCATCTGTTACACTTTCTTGTACTCGTTAACCATCAGAGGTTGTTCAGGTAAATTTTCTATAAAAGATCAATATGACTAGTTGGTGCTTCACTGTCCAAGAACAACAACTCTTACCAGAGCTGTCAAGGCACATTGGTGTGTCAGAGTGAGAAGGGGATTGAAGTGATGGCTGCCCCTTTATCATGGGTGCTGCACTGAACTTTATGTATTTTACTGTAAAGCTGACTGGTGATAACCATTTAAAATTCTGAATGAGCTGACCAAATAATAAATTTCAAAAATTTCAATGACCACTTAATTTTTCTTTTAAAATAACTTGATGGGCTTCAGATCAGTTTTTTTTCTGAAAAAAAAACAACAGAAAATATATAAAGAAATGCAGTGAATAGCAGCATTCGGCGAGTTATCTTCCCAAATGATTTAATAGGTGTCGCTACGGGCGAAATAGGTCCTATCATGCGGTGTACTCTCAGCTTTTATCATAGTGTTTAAACTCTTTTGTTAACCTTTCACGCGTTTTATAGCTGACTAAAAAAGTAATTAAATTATTTAAATAGATATATTTATGTAATTTTTCAGTATCATCTATTTGGATAGCTGTTTCTTCTGTTTTTAACATAAAATTTAAAGCGTTGTATAATTTTCATCATTTTAAAATGCTGGCCAGTATATATACTGAAATATTATTGTAGCATTTATTTTAAGATTGGGGCTTGCTAATTTAGCTAGTTGAAAATATTGCTAAATTTTACCCCTGTATGGATGCTTTGTTTCAAAAGGACAGTGATTAAGTTTGCACAAAATTACCTATCCACTGACTGCATACTGATTGTAATCATAAAAATGTGCATGTCTTGTATCCGGTTAACTCGAGAGGGTTCAAGAGTATGTAATTGAAACAGACTTAACACTTCCTGCTCCCACTTGGGTGATAATATTTGACAGTCTGATACTAATGTAATGTGTATAATAAGTTTTCTTAATAGTTTTAACATTTTGGAATAATGTCTAATAGATCTCAGATTTTGTTTTTCGGTTTCTAAAACTCAGCTATGGTCTGAGTGATTTTATTAAATATAAAGATTTAAACTTTGACGTCTTGTTATACATTTCTAGTTTGTTTTCTATAGTTAAGAAATAAACGTGTACACATTGTCAGTGTTTTTGCTGATTAACAATGTTCATTAACAATATTTAACCCTTACCCTGCTAAATTTCTATAATGGACTGGTCCATCATTCAATTTGGCTAATACCATTTATTATTCGAAGGGGTGTTTACTGAAAATTTACTGACTGAATAGCGAACAGTGCAGACCATGATCAGACTGCACGGATGTGCAGGCTGATCTTGGTCTGCACTGGTCGCAAAGGCAGACTCACTTGCCGCCAGCAGGCTAAAGGTTAAACTAATTGTTAGGGTGATATCTCAAAACAAATATGCGAGTGACAGTTTCCCCATAAAGTACTGTGTCAAACCCACAGTGAACAATTAAGTGATTGAATCAATGACCATTTATTGCAAAGTTTATATTTCACTTTACCTGGGCATTGACTAAATATTAAAGAGGCTGCACCATAAAATTGAAGTTAATACGAAGTATGTCAATTTGAAAATAGAGATCATTTATGCCTTGTTGATGATATTTTCATGAAATACATGAGAAAACGGCTGTAATAATTAACTGGGCTGATGGACATCTTATCAAAAGAGCATACGTTCTAACATTTTACAGTAATTATTATTATAATTTCTATATTATTCAACACCTAACTGCATTAAACTGTGTATACAGATCTTTCCGATAAAGTTGTAACTTTAGGAATATATACTACTGATCCTTATTTAAAGAATATATAGTCTGAATACTTGCACAATGATAATTGTTTAAGGATTTTCAAAGGAGGGCATTTCAATATTGAAAATATACCTTAGATACCCATGTATAATGCGCACCCGTGTATAATGCGCACCCCCAATCTTAGTCCAAAATCCTGGGGGGGAAAAAAAAATAAAAAATTTTTGGTCAATTTTTGAGGTGGATGGAAAACGAAAGTAGAGTTTACATCGACACCGTAATAAATTTTATCTCCGCGGCGGAGAGCAGCATCAGTCTCACGGTACTATCGATTTTTGTTTTCTCGAAAATAAAACCAGTAAATTATTGTTATATTTGTTGTTTTACCTTTTTTAATTCACTATTTTGAATAAATAAATAGCAGCTGATTCAATATTTCGGAATGGTATCTTTCAAAATGACATGAGCTTCTCAATTCAGACTGATAACAAAAGGTGTGATAGTCTTTTTGTCACGATCATAAAGCCAGTAATTACCGGCAATTAACGTGTCACCTCGTGTCAATTATGTTGTTCACAGTTTGATCTCGGTTAAAGATAATTCTCGATCTTTAATTAGTATCATAATTTTTGTGATTTATAAACATTTCTTTCGTCAAAATACTTCTAAATTTATATGAAATTAATTTTGTTTCAAAGAAAAATAAACAATTCGATCTTTTACGGAACGTAACGACAATCTTAGATTTTAGCGGAGACAGTAAGTGCGGGGAGTAGTTTCCCTTTACCAAAATGGCGAACATCGGTAACAGACTTGTTTTGAAGTAGGAAAATTGTCTATACCTGTATATTATGCGCACCCACAATTCGGGGGTGGTCCCGGGGGTCAAAAAACTGCGCATTATACATGGGTATCTACGGTACTTAAAATCTAAATAAAAGCATTTATTTCACGATTAACAAATATAACAATAATACAGTCCATAGATAAACTGACGCCAGGAAAATGCACTTAAAAACAGTCCTTACAGCAAGTCTCATACTTTTAAAAGTATAGAATATCAATAATTATAAATAAAGCTCTTTCCTAAATTGCTCAAGTAATAAACAGCTGAATTTTGATGACATTGTCGGATACTTTTCAAATCTACTAATATTTTGAAGTGACAGCGACTGAATAACGATATATTTAGTGTAAGCATTTCTAGGACCTATTCGCATGTAGCGCCACACATACGCGCACCTGTTTAATCAGGGGAGTTAACTGACTGATATCGCCCATTGAAAGAAATTTATATATTTTTAGCTCACCTGTCACAAAGTGACAAGGTGAGCTTTTGTGATCGCACGGTGTCCGTCGTCCGTCTGTCCGTCCGTCCGTAAACTTTTGCTTGTGACCACTCTAGAGGTCACATTTTTTGTGGGATCTTTATGAAAATTGGTCAGAATGTTCATCTTCATGATATCTAGGTCAAGTTCGAAACTGGGTCACGTGCCATCAAAAACTAGGTCAGTAGGTCTAAAAATAGAAAAACCTTGTGACCTCTCTAGAGGCCATATATTTCACAAGATCTTCATGAAAATTGGTCAGAATGTTCACCTTGATGATATCTAGGTCAAGTTCGAAACTGGGTCACATGCCATCAAAAACTAGGTCAGTAGGTCTAAAAATAGAAAAACCTTGTGACCTCTCTAGAGGCCATATTTTTCTCAAGATCTTCATGAAAATTGGTCAGAACGTTCACCTTGATGATATCTAGGTCAGGTTCGAAACTGGGTCACTTTCCATCAAAAACTAGGTCAGTAGGTCAAATAATAGAAAAACCTTGTGACCTCTCTAAAGGCCATATTTTTCATGGGATCTGTATGAAAGTTGGTCTGAATGTTCACCTTGATGATATCTAGGTCAGATCAAAACTGGGTCACATGCGGTCAAAAACTAGGTCAGTAGGTCTAAAAATAGAAAAACCTTGTGACCTCTCTAGAGGCCATATATTTCATGAGATCTTCATGAAAATTGGTCAGAATGTTCATCTTGATGATATCTAGGTCAGGTTCGAAAGTGGGTCACGTGGCTTCAAAAACTAGGTCAGTAGGTCAAATAATAGAAAAACCTTGTGACCTCTCTAGAGGCCATATTTTTCATGGGATCTGTATGAAAGTTGGTCTGAGTGTTCATCTTGATGATATCTAGGTCAAGTTTGAAACAGGGTCATGTGCGGTCAAAAACTAGGTCATTAGGTCTAAAAATAGAAAAACCTTGTGACCTCTCTAGAGGCCATACTTATGAATGGATCTCCATAAAAATTGGTCAGAATGTTCATCTTGATGATATCTAGGTCAAGTTTGAAAGTAGGTCACGTGCCATCAAAAAGTGGGTCAGTAGGTCAAATAATGAAAAAACGTTGTGACCTCTCTAGAGGCCATATTTTTCATGGGATCTGTATGAAAGTCGGTCTGAATGTTGATCTTGATGATACATAGGTCAAGTTTGAAACTGGGTCAACTGCGATCAAAAACTAGGTCAGTAGGTCTTGAAATAGAAAAACCTTGTGACCTCTCTAGAGGCCATCTTCATGAAAATTAGTCAGAATGTTCACCTTGTTCAATTGATCTTCCTGAAATTAAGCCAGAATGATTGCCTTGATGAAATCTAGGTCGAATTTGAATATGAGTCATATAGGGTCAAACAGTAGGTCACTAGGTTAAATCAAAGAAAAACCTTGTGTATATGATAGAGGCTGTATTTTTCAACTGATCATGAAATTTTGTCAGAATGATAGCCTTGGTGAAATCTAGGTCAAGTTCGAATACGAGTCATCTGGGTTCGAAAACTAGGTCACTAGGTCAAATCAAGAAAAAACCTTGTGTATGCTATAGGGGCTGCATTTTACACTGGATTTTTATAAAATGTGGTCAGAATGTATTTTTCAAATGATCTTCATGAAATTTGGTCAGAATGATATCATTGATTAAATCTAGGTCAAGTTCGAATATGGGTCATATTGGGTCAAAAACTAGGTCACTAGGTCAAATCAAAGAAAATATTTGTTTATACTCAAGATTTTTGCTCCAATTTCTAATGATAATAGGTCAGAATATTTTTTTCCATGAAATCACTAGGTTCAACATGTTTACACTGTTATGGTGTGTTTCTCAGGTGAGCGACCTAGGGCCATCTTGGCCCTCTTGTTTAAAATCATGTCTTTTTTTAAGGTAGAAATTTTGTTGAAGTCTTGCATGTAGGTAGATATCTCAGAAACTACCAAGCCAAATGCTTTCAAACTTCAAATGTGTCTTTTTTGTTGTGATATGAACTAAATGAACAAATTATTTCAGCATAGACTTTTTCATGAAGCCTTTATGTGTAGACTAGTATTATTCAGAAGGGTCAAGAATCATATCTCTCTTTTAATTACTGCCAATTTTAAAATTGGTATTTCATGGTTACTTTTCTTAGGTTTACTCTTTAGCTCACCTGTCACATAGTGACAAGGTGAGCTTTTGTGATCACCCTTCGTCCGTCGTCAGTCCGTGTGTCTCGTGCATCCGTCCGTCAACAATTTCTTGTCTGCATGATAGTGGTTTCATTTGATTTTATTTTAACCAAACTTACACACAACTTGTATCACCATAAGATCTCAGTTCCTTTCTTGAACTGGCCAGATCCCATTATGGGTTCCAGAGTTATGGCCCCTGAAAGGGCCAAAATCAGCTATTTTGGCCTTGTCTGCACAATAGCAGCTTTTTTTATAATTTGATTTTTACCAAACTTGCACACAACTTGTATCACCATAAAATCTTGGTTCCTTTCTTGAACTGACCAGATTCCTTTATGGGTTCCAGAGTTATGGCCCCTGAAAAGACCAGAATGAGCTATTATGACCTTGTCTGCACAATAGCGGCTTCATTATGATTTTATTTTAACCAATCTTGCACACAACTTGTATCACTATAAGATCTTGGTTCCTTTCTTGAACTGGCTAGATTCCATTATGGGTTCCAGAGTGATGGCCCCTGAAAGTGCCAGAATTAGCTATTTTGACCTTGTCTGCACAATAGCAGCTTCATTTATGATTTGAATTTTATCAAACTTGCACAAAACTTGTGTTGCCATAAGATCTTAGTTCCTTTGTTGAACCGGCTATATTCCTTAATGGGTTCCAGAGTTATGGCCCCTGAAAGGCCCAAAATTAGTAATTTTGACCTTGTCTGCACAATAGCAGCTTCATTTATGATTTGATTTTAATCAAACTTGCACAAAACTTGTATCACCACAAGATCTTGGTTTCTTTCTTGAACTTGCCAGATTCCATCATGGGTTCCAGAGTTATGGCCCCTTTAATGTCCAAAATTGGCTATTTTGGCTTTCGCATCCATATAGACACTTCACTTTTCTGTGGTACAACATGGATGGTACCTCTAATTTTTAGGTGTATTTTGACATATCTGTACCTTGTAAGAATTTTTTTCTTTTTGGTTAAATTTCTTTCCTTTGTTGTTCCTGTCCTTTGGACTTAGATATTTTTTCTGAGGACCTTCTTGTCCTCAAGTGCAATGACAACAGGTGAGCGATATAGGGCCATCTTGGCCCTCTTGTTTTTAAAGTAATCTAGTATAAATCCTGTATTAAATTTTTATGATAAGGCTAGTTTTGCTTGCATATCTGTCACCATTTCCCTTTTGAATGAATTAAAAACAAAAAAAGGAATGATTTGACACTGTCAAGGTGACAGCATACTTAATATCTTAGTATATAAGTCTCCTTGGATAGACGCCATCATATGTTGCATATGTGTTTTACAAACAGCTCTTGTTTAATTTTTGTGGATTACTTATGGTTGCATACAGTTCCTTATACAATTTTGGTCATTCAGATGGTTCTGTTTTCAAAGAAAGAATAAACTTGAATCATAAAATGAGCCGTGCCATGAGAAAACCAACATAGTGGCTTTGTGACCAGCATGGATCCAGACCAGCCTGCGCATCCGCGCAGTCTGGTCAGGATCCATGCTGTTCACTAACAGTTTCCCCAATTCCAATAGGTTTTAAAAGCGAACAGCATGGATCCTGACCAGACTGCGCGGATGCGCAGGCTGGTCTGGATCCATGCTGGTCGCAAACCCACTATGTTGGTTTTCTCATGGCACGGCTCAAATGTCTTTGTGATGTGGTGATTACATATCGATACACCTTTCTGTTTAAATGAAGTGGTATGGGGAGATGTGTGCTTTTACTATAAGCAGTCTGTTATTAAAGAACGCTTTGGCTGCCAGTCTTCTTGTGATTGTTGTTGGTAGTCAGTAGTTGACCCCTGGTGTTTACTAGGTCATTTGGTCAAAATTCAAGGTCACTGCATACAAAATTACATGCCAACTTGCCTCTGACAGGCTGTCATGGGGATTGTAAGTATGTGTTTTACAAACAGCTATTGTAAACATAAAAGCATTTATATGCAAGTTTAATTTTATTGTTTTTAATAACAGTCCAGCTTTTTAAGTATTGTAAGATTCATAAATGAGAATAACTTGCTGTGTGTCACAGATATTGTATTAAACACAATGTGCTTTTTTTCACCACATCTTCTTGGTTTTTAGCGTCCTTACAAATCCTCTCTTAAATGGATTAAAATGAATCCTCTCTATTCCTGTCTTTGCCTAGCCAGATATAGAAAAGCCATGATGTTTCAAATATGTTCTTTGCCACACAGATTTCATTTCATTGTACTATGCTCACTAGCATTTATACATCCAGTACTTTGATAATTTTCTTAAGTTATATAGAGCATATTGTAAACGCCTTCTGGACATTTATTGCAAGCCAATAGATTGCTTTTCACTGAAGGCAAAATATTAAGGTGTTAATATAAGAGGATGTTTTTTTGGCACCTATTGACCTTTCTCCACTTTTTAGCTCACCTGAGCCAAAGGCTCATGGTGAGCTATTGTGACCGCTCAATGTCCGTCATGCGGCCATCAATATTTTCTTAAAAAATCTTCTTCTTGAAAACCACTGGGCAGAATTACACCAAACTTCACAGGAATGATCCTTGGGTGGCCCCCATTCAAAATTGTTCAAAAAATTGAATTCCATGCAGAACTCTGGTTGCCATGGCAACCGAAAGGAAAAACTTTAAAAATCTTCTTGTCCAAAACCACAGGGCCTAGGGCTTTGATATCTGGTGTGTAGCATCATCTAGTGGTCCTCTACCAAAATTGTTCAAATTATCCCCCTAGGGTCAAATATGGCCCCGCCCTGGGGGTCACATGGTTTATATAGACTTATATAGGGAAAACTTTGAAAATCTTCTTGTACAAAACCACACGGCCTAGGGCTTTGATATTTGGTATGTAGCATCATCTAGTGGTCCTGTACCAAGATTGTTCAAAGTATTCCTCTAGGGTCAAATATGGCCCCGCCCCGGGGGTCCCAAGTTTTACATAGACATATATGAAAAAAAGTTTAAAAATCTTCTTGTCTGAAACCACAACACTTAGACCTTTGATATTTGGTTTGTAGCATTATCTTATGGTCCTCAACCAGAATTGTTCATATTGTACCCCTGGGGTGAAAAGAGGCCCTGCCCTGGGGGTCCAAAGTTTTATATAGACTTATATTGGAAAAAAACTTTAAAATCTTCTCGTCTGAAACCATACGACCTATGCTTTTGATATTTGGTATGCTGCATTGTCTAGTAGTCCTCTACCAAAATTGTTCAAATTGTGCCCCTGGGGTTAAAAGAGGCCCCGCCCTGGGGTCACTTAGTTACTATGTGAGTTATATAGGAAAAAATACTTAAAAAATCATTTGATCCTATTTCCAAGACTGTTTAATAATAATTACCTGATGACCCCAAGTAATATGATGTCACTTGACTGTGACCTTGACCTACTGACCTACATTCTTGTTTTTTAAGATACAGCCTTGAAATTTTGATGACATACACAGTTTTGCACACCAGTCGTAAAATTGAATATCATTGACCATGAATGTGACCTACTGACTTTCTAAATATTTTATCATCAGTTTGATCTTTGAAACATGTAGCTCATATTACTCAGGTGAGCGATCAAGGGTCATCATGACCCTCTTGTTTATGTTGCAGTCATTTAAAATGGGGTGGGTGCACATATTGTTACCCTGACAGTGTGTGTGTGTGTGTGTGTGCGCGTCCATCCAATAATCCATCCATATGTATGTTTGTGCTTGTGTTTGAAAATCATATCTGACCTAAAACTTTGTAATGCTAGGTCAGATTCAAAATAGTTTAAGAAAAATGACCACTGTAACAAGACAATATGTCCCATGCCAGACCTTGACCAGTATCTCAGTGGTCAAGACCACACTTAAGAGATCAAAGATTTGAGGTCATTTCATTGTCAGGTCTATAACAGACAGATAGTTAAGGCAAAAACAGTGGCGTCATGAAAGTGGGGGAGACATAATTATTTACCAAAACAATTGTACTGAATTTACTACATCATTCATTCCTTTAGATCTTTGCACTATACTTATTACATCATTCTGACATCTAGTCTATTTTACTTCATCTTCATCTTAGTCTTTGTACAATATTTACTACAACATTCTTCCTTGTAGTTGTTGTACTCTTTACCTTTAACTCTTTGTACTTTATTTACAACATCGTCCTTCGAAATTGTACTTTATTAACTATATTTTTCTTCCTCTGAGACTCGGTACTTGTTCTACATCATCCTTTCTTGTAGTCAGGGTACTTTATTAACTTTATAATGCCATTCTTCCACTAAGTGTTTGTACTTTATGTACCTTTATATACTACATCATTCTTCCTTGTAGTCATTGTACTTTATTTACTTTGCCATTCGTCTCTAAGTATTTATTTACTATGTGTGGCCCACTGGTTAAGATGACTGACTTCAGATCTCTTGCCACTCACCGATATTGGTTCGAGCCTAACTTGGGGCATAGAATTCTTCATGTGAGGGAGTCATCCAGCTGGCTTATATGAGGAAGCCATCCAGCTGGCTTAAGGAAGGTCTGTGGTTCTACCAGGTGCCAGCCTGTGAGAAAATCATGCCCAGAAGGGCACCTTAGGTCTTTCTCCACCTTGAAAAAGCTGGAAAGTCACCATATGACCTATAATTGTGTAGGTGTGACGTTAAACCCAACAAAAACAAAACAAATTTACTTACTGTGTTACAGAGTCATCGTATTTCATTTACTATGCCATCTTTGATCTTTATTTGCTGCATAATTCTATCTTGTAGTGATTGAACTTAATTTAATAAGTTATTCTCCTTTAAGTCTTTGTACTTAATTTACTATGATATTCTCTTCTAAGTCTTTTTTACTTTATTTGCTATATCAGTTTTCCTTGTTAACAAAGTCATTAAACTATATTGACTATGTCATTCTTCCTCTAAGTCTTTGTACTTTATTTACTACACCATTCTTCCTCTAAGTCTTTGTACTTTATTTACTACACCATTCTTCCTTGAAGTCTTTGTATAGTTCTTGTCTTTGTTTATTTCTCTTTTTATGTTTATAAATTTATTTGCAGACTTTATTTATTTCTCATCATAGGCAAAATAAACATTTTTATTGTTATTTTAACTGAATTAAGTAAAGAAATAAGCTCCTTCAAAGTTTCTATAACAGATGTGTGTGACCTTTGTTAGCTGGAAAATCTAGCTATGGTTGATGTTGTTATCACTTTTTTCTTACAGAGGGTGTTGTTTTCACTTGGAGGCTCATTTTTATTCTACGCCAATCATTTCAAAGTTTACAGCTCATTTTGTGCCAGTCACTCAAGATCTCAGAAAATACTTAATCCAGGTTTGTAATACTCAGTTAAACATAGCATATTTGATTGATGGGGTAATAATGTATTATGTTATACATTGACAATAATGGATATATCAAAAGTTGAAATTTTGTCTCCAAAAAAAGCAAGATACAGAGACATGAAGGAGTCAGCAGTATTTTTAAAGTTGTCTTGAATTCAGAGTGAAATGCAGAGGTTTTACTTCCTACAGAAAGGGAGGTGAACAAGGAGGGTATGAGTGTCAGGTATTGTTGCTGTTATGATTTTATTAGTACCATAGCAGTGTTCCATATAAATATAATTGTACTCATTCACAGATTAGTTCAAACCTATTTATTCTACATGAAATTACAAAATAAACTTTCTAATGTTAACTGTCCGTGGTGACTGCTTTCTGGATTGCATACAAGCTACTGACATCTAGGACAGGGATTCCAGAGACTCCGGTCAAATTCTCTTGTCCCCAGGATCGAACCAATGACCTCCAGATCAGGAGTTAGATACTGTACCCCTGTGCCTCCCCTAATTTCTTCACAGTTAGGGTGAACAAATCTCATATACACAGATTGATATAAAATAGGTAGATCTATACATAGAGCTCTGGATTCGGCTACCCATATCGAGCCTCAGTCAAACGGCAGCATGTCAATACATGTGATCAGCTGTTTAGACGGCATAGAGGCTATGACTATAAAATATGTATCTGACATTGAGAAATAAAGTGAAAACCAGGACTGAGTAAAAAGTCATTTAGAATATTAAGTTTGTACAATGATTTCAGCATCTTGTAGATAATTTAAGGGTTACTTTATACAAAATGCTATATGAAATTCTATGCAGTTTCAGAAGTGTTCTTTTTGTGCAAAGAAAAAGCCAAAAGGGAATTGCTTTAAATAGAATTCAGTTATTTTTTGTCCTAAAATGAATTAAACATAACATCTATAATTGTTTCAGATACGATAAACGAGAAATTGAAAGAATTTCTTATAGCACGAAATCCAAAGCATCAACACTCTTCGACGCTAGACTCATACCTGATCAAACCAATACAGAGAATACTCAAATATCCGTTACTTCTACAACAGCTGTGTAATCTCACTGACCCAGATACTGATGAGCATCATCATCTGTCAGGTAATCCACCTCCTCAAAACTTACCTTTAACCCATACCCTGCTAAGTTTCAAGAATGAATTTGCCCATCTTTCAGGTTGGACAGTACCATTAACTGTTGAAAAGGGGTGCTTACCAAAAAAATACTGACTGAAAAGCAAACAGTGTAGATCATGATCAGACTGCATGGATGTGCAGGCTGATCATGATCTACACTGGTCGCAAAGGCAGAATCAATCGTATCCGGCATGATAATTGATCTAATTTCAAAAAAAAATAATTCGTCACAAATGACCATTGTAACAGTACAATGTGTTACATGCAAGGCCCAGATCCCTATCTGAAAGATGATGGTCACCTCCGTTTCCCTGTTATTGCAAGCTCTTGTCCAAAAATTGGAAGAAAGGTATATATAGAATGAAAATGATGATAAGAGGATAAGCATTCTGAAGTAGGGAAAAAGTAAATTAGAATTAAAAAAAACACAAACAGATCAACTGAAATGTTTCATGGTATTATTTAGCTTGACAAATTCAGTTATATGGAGGGCTGTTGTTTTCATCCTGGCATGTCTTTCTGGCTAACATCCTGAATATTTTCTTGGACATGTGTTGAATGACAACCAGATTCAGATCATTTTCATAACAAATTAGTTTATTTGAAAAGTATAACAGGCTTCACAAAACGTAAAGTTTGTCAACTTTCAGAGAATGTTTACAGAATGGCAGACCTGGGAGTCTCAGAGTGCTATTGCACTTAAGTCTGCTTGACTTTCATGATTCACTGACAGTACATCTAAAGCATTTTTCCTGCATCTCTGATTCTGTAGTTGGTTAAAAAAGATACAAAATAAAGGTTAACTTAATGCTGTTTACCTGAAATACTGTACAAAATATAGGTTCACTTAATGCTGTTTACCTGAAATACTGTACAAAATTTAGGTTAACTTAATGCTGTTTACCTGAAATACTGTAAAAAATACAGGTTAACTTAATGCTGTTTACCTGAAATACTGTTTATAATAATAATAACGACTTTATTTTATGAGGCTAACACATTTGGATACGCATTAAAAGATGTAAAAGGGAGTTGCATTTTTTAAGTGTTTGGTCAACATGTTTTTTCCAGTTCAAGTTCTCGTCTACATGGACGCCTAATAATTTTTCTTCAGTTGAGTGACTCAAAGCCTGATTGCTTAAGAAAATTGTTGATTCATTAGTCTGATTTAAATATTTTTGTACATGATGTGATTTAGATGAAGAGAGATACATTACTTTAGTTTTCTGAACATTTGGAATCATCGCATTTTGTTTGCACCATGTTTCAGTAATATTAATTTGAGACTGAAGTGAATTCTTGATTTCATTGATTGTTTTACCAAAAGCTGATATTGTTGTATCATCAGCAAACATATCAATTTGTGCATTATCATTGATATGGAGAGGAAGATCATTTATGTAAATTATGAAAAGTAAGGGCCCTAGAACTGAGCCTTGTGGCACACCTGCACATATTGCTTGTGCTTCTGATAAATGACCTGACATACTAACTTTCTGGTATCGGCTAGTGAGATAAGAGGAAACCCATTTAAGGGATTTAGAACAAAATTGATAGCATTCTAGTTTCTTAAGCAGAAGTTCATGATTAATAAGGTCAAATGCCTTTGTCAGGTCTAAAAAAATTGTACCTACTATGTTGTTGTCATTTATAGCCTCTATCCAGTGGTCTATTATGTTTGTCAGTGCTGTTTCACATGAGTGAAATTTACGAAATCCTGACTGATGTTCACTTAAAAGATTATTTTCATCAAGATATAACTTCAAATGATTTGAGACATGTCTTTCAAAGATTTTTGAGAGAACTGGCAGTATAGAAATTGGTCTATAGTTACTAATTTCTGATTTGGAGCCTTTTTTAAATAAAGGTGTTACTTTAGCAATTTTGAAAATTGAAAGAAATGTACCCTTGTTAATACTAAGATTAATGTTGCAGATGTACTGTTTAGAAACTATTTAACAATGTGATGTGTTTTACAGAGGCCAGAAAAGGAATGGAAGCAGTGGCTGAACATATCAATGAAATGCAGAAAATTTATGAAGAATATGGTGCAATATTTGATGAGCTTTCAAAAATGTTTAAGGACTTGTATCCAGTTAAAAAGGTAAAGTGGTAGTTCAGTAGTTTCAGCCAGATGTATGTAGGCAGGTAGGTAGTAATGAACTTCAACAGTCTCAGTTTTGACAATCATATGTCTTTAAGCAATTTGTACTTAAACTTTTTGTGTTATAGTAAGTGGTGAGGAAGTCTTAGTTCCAATAAATATTAGACCTGATATTTTATGCTTTAATCTTATTCAAACTCACATTTGTTTGAAATAACTGAATTTTGATTAATGGTAAGTGTTATTAAAGGAACGGCATTCATAAAATAAAGCCCATCTTCAGTGGTGTTTCTTTTATTATGAGATCGCTTTCACAGAGTGGTGGATGACTGAAAGAGAATATATTCATTTCCTTTAGATTAATTTAAATAGAAAACAATGTGTAATATTTTAGCCTGTTGACTTGAGTGTTGGTGAGTTGCAAATGTACGGAACTGTCGAGTGGTGTAATGTCTCCGACAGTCTCGGGAAAATCAAGAAGGGGACAGAACTAGAGAGTACAGTGTTTGTTTTCAAGACTGGGGTTGTCTTTCTTTGTAGAGAAAGATTAAAAAGAAAAAAAACACGAGGGGTAAGTGACAGCATAATGTGAAATATACAGTGTTGATATTATGCAGCACTGGCTAAATGAAATGCAAGCAGTTGATATCAGTCAGCACTGTTCATGTTAAATGAAATATATGTAATTGAATCAGTCAACACTGGTCATGTTAAATGAAATATATGTAATTGAATCAGTCAACACTGGTCATGTTAAATGAAATATATGTAGTTGATATCTGTCAACACTGGTCATGTTAAATGAAGTATATATAATTGAATCAGTCAACACTGATCTTGTTAAATGAAATATATGTAGTTGATATCTCTGTCAACACTGGTCATGTTAAATGAAGTATATGTAATTGAATCAGTCAACACTGGTCATGTTAAATGAAATATATGTAGTTGAGATCAGTCAGCACTGGTCATGTTAAATGAAGTACAAGGAGTTGAGATAAGTCAACACTGGTCATGTTAAATGAAGTATATATAATTGAATCAGTCAACACTGGTCATGTTAAATGAAGTAGAAGGAGTTGATATCAATCAACACTGGTCATGTTAAATGAAATATATATAGTTGATATCTGTCAACACTGGTCATGTTAAATGAAGTAGGAGTTGATATCAATCAACACCGGTCATGTTAAATGAAATATATGTAGTTGATATCTGTCAACACTGGTCATGTTAAATGAAGTATATATAATTGAATCAGTCAACACTGGTCATGTTAAATGAAGTACAAGGAGTTGATATCTGTCAACACTGGTCATGTTAAATGAAATATATGTAATTGATAGCAGTCAGCACTGGTCATGTTAAATGAAATATATGTAGTTGATATCAGTCAACACTGGTCATGTTAAATGAAATCTATGTAATTGATAGCAGTTAGCACTGGTCATGTTAAATGAAATATATGTAGTTGATATCAATCAACACTGATCATGTTTTATGAAATATCAGCAGTTGATATCATGCAACATTTGTTGTATACAAGATTAACAAGTTATTGTTTATTGACTTTAGTGACAGTTTTTCCAAAAAAATGTAGGCAAAAAATAAACGTTTTTGCTTTACAAGATTTTTTTTACTATTACTAAAGAAAGAAAACAATTGTTTTTTAACATAAATGCATGTATACATCAGGGAACCGGCTCTGGGAAAGGATTATTCAGTGAAAGTTATGAGACAATAGAAAGATTTAGGACGCTGATACCTGTACAAGATGTCCAGGTGAAGTTAGGACAAGTTAGTGATATAGATGATCATTATTGGTGGGAACTGGTTCATTCAAGATCAGACTCCGAGGGCAGGCCCGAACGTGTCTACCAGTTCTGTAATAGGTAAACTTTTCTAACAACATAATAAGTAAATGTTAACAATACTGTAATACTTATATACTTGTTTATGCACCAGCTCGAAATTTTTATGCACTGTACTTTTTGTTGACCTACGTCTTTATGTAATAAGTGTTGTAAAACCAGTATAACTTCAGTACCAGTAAAAAAAACTGAAGCAGTTAGTTTTTATTGCATCAGCTATTAGGGTAGTGTTAGACAGAAAACATTTCATCTAATTATAATAACTACGGAAGGACAATAAAAATAAAGGACCTTCATGCCTAAGTGGTTAAGCTTGCTGATTTTGGATCACTTGCCCCTCATCGATGTTGGTTTGAGCCTCGTCTTTCGGTCTTCCTCACCTTTAAAAGTTTTGACATCTAATTTTAGTAATGTGATGTTAAACTAAGCAAAAGAACAAAACATTAAATAGTAAGATGTGTGTTTTAAAATAGAAGAGTTTGATAAGTTTGTAGACTTCCTTCATAGAATTCAAACAAAACAAACTAAAGCAATTATGTATCTTATATATGACTTTTAAATTTGAAAACTGTTTTTAATTCATCCGTGAAATATTTTCAGTTTAGCCAAATACACTTCCTACGGCACGAGATCCATTTGCTAATTTAAAAAGTGCCAGTTTACCAGGATTGGTCAAATGATGACACAATTATAGTCACAGAACCAAACTTTTTACCTCGTAGTTCTCTTTTCTGCTTGGGAAGTCCATTTATCCTAGTTCCAGACTGTATGATAGATGGTTAATTAGTTTAAACTCCACGAGGTCAGTTTTCAAAAATGTGGATCTTGCCTTGTGGGATGTGGAGTTATCCCGGTCTTTTATTTTTCAGTGCCTGAATCAGATATCTTTTGAGAACCTACCAAATAATTGATTTTGAATATTCTTCATTGGAAAAACATTTGCCTTGGAATCTATAATGCCATTTTAATACTAAAGCTCTTTGCGTTTCATTTTCCCATTATCAGTCAGTTTTATCATCAGGGTATGTTTCTTCTTTTAAACTGACACAAAATTTGATCACCGCTCATATTTTGACATTTCCAGTTGACGTTATTTCCTTAAATTTTCAAAATAAGCAAGTCCAGACTTTCTGCAGCAGAAGAAATCGTTGCAAAATTTAATTGCATTTTAGCTAGGTATTTTAATTTGATTGATGTCTTAGGCTATACTTAGCGAGCTCTAGGTAGCGATACATGCATTGCCATGAAAGGAAATGTTATAGGAAATGTTATAGATAAAAATATATATTATTTTTAATTCATTTATTTACACAGAACATATTTTTTTTAAAAAGCTGTATGTTACATTTATTATAGACTTCATTTGATATCAGTGTGTTATATTTTACATTATAAGTTTTACCATTTTTCTTTCCTTTTCCAGTACAAATGAGGCTAAAACAGACTTTATGAGAATTATTAGACAAACTATTAGAGACAGTGTTCGTAAAATGACTCTACCATCTAATTCTCAGAGTAGTTTGAAAAGTAAATATATTCCATGTGGTGGTAAACGCCTTGAAGCTTTGTCATCTAACCCTCGTAGTACACTCAGCAAGAAACGGAACTCTTCAAACAGTAAAGTGCTAGATGAAAGACATTCCATGGAATTAGATGGAAAAATCAGCGTTGATGAAGACGGTGTATTCCGAACAAGGAGTAAAACAGTTGGCGATTTGAATGAAGTAAGTTTCGAAGATCACGACGATGAAACGTGTGTAGCTGCTTCAGATCTTCAGATAGCTCAAAATGGCACAAATAGTGAAACTTCCTCTTGTTCAAATCTAAGCGTCTCTAGTCATTCTGGTTCCTCTGCAAAATTGACATTCGCCAGTGCAAATCCTTTGAAATACTGTAGTGCCCAGACAAAGTCCCCTCCTACCAGCTCCCCTATTTGGAAACCCAGAAATGAGGCAAATGTTGTTATGCAACAAGAATTTCTTGCTGCAAAACTAGGGAAAGACAAACTAGATTATCAGAAAGTGACGTTATCTGGTGCAGATAGTAAAGATAGTCCTTTGAAAGATACAGAATGCTGATTGTTACGCCCTTTGAAAAAGAGGGTATATTGTTTTGCTCTTGTCTGTCAGTTTGTCTATCTTCAGTCAGTATATACTTCAGTATCTGATCAATAACTAGAGGAAGTTTGACTTAAAAAAATTAGTCAAATTTTATATAAGGAATTGTGAAATCATGTAATGTTGCAGACCATCTCAACAAATTCTAGAAACGGACATGATTTTTCATGGGCAAGTAGGATAAAGGTTGATGTCACAGTGACCTTGAAGTGAAGTAAAACTTCTTTCCAATCAATAATTAAAGAACATTTGAGTTTACAGTGGTCAGACTTCATAGACTGATTGCATGTGGTCACTAGGTGACCTCTATTGCTTTCTGGGTCATTAAGTCAAAGTTCTAGGTCTCTCTGACCTTGAGACATAAAACTGTTACTGATGAACAACAGGAGAAACCTTTAGCTAAGAATTGTCAGTTTTTTAGAATGTTTACTTGTGGTCAGTAGGTTTTGCAAAAAGGTCAATGTCACTGTGAAATAGAAGCAAATATGAAAGTAGGAAAATGTTAGGAAAAATGACCATTAGACCATGAAAATTTGTATCATGCATGTCATTAGTCAGTAGATGACCCCAATGTTTTTTTGGGTCATTAGGTCACAGCATATTTGAGACCCAACAGGGAATCATGGGGGCATGTGTGTTTTAAAAATGACTCCTATTGTCTTTTCTTTTATGAAAATCATTGTGTTGCATATGATCAAGACATAGTCACCATCTGATGTGTTATAACTTATTGTTTTCATAACCCCACCAAGTAAGGTTTCAGGGGGACTTTATTGGAATCATTTTGTCCAGTTCTGTTCACTTTTAATTGTTTTCTTTGAACATCTCTGGAATTGATACGTATATCATTTTGAAACTTGAAATGGCCTTTTAAGATCATAAGACAAACTGGCATACCAGGTCTGTAACTCTAGACTTTCTTCTGACAAAATTGTTTTCCTTTTTGCAATGGAAATGTCCAAATAATATTTTCTTCAATGTTTCTGAAAAGTGTGCATGCATCGTATTAAAAATTAATAGGAATATTTTGGATCAAAATGTAAGTTTACACGTCAAGTTTTATAACTCTACCCTTTATTCTGGCAAAATTATTCCTCTTTTGGACTTGTTTTTTGAAAATGTATCTTTTTATGCCCCCACTTTTGGGGGGGGGGGGGTGGGGTGGCATATAGATTTGCCCTTGTCCGTCTATTCTTCCTTCCATCCATCCGTCCTTCCGAGAATGTTGTGTCGCGCCAAGCTCCAAAAGTATTTGACCTAGAGTCACAAAACTTTACAGGAATGTTGGTACAGCATGACATTGTGTAGTTGTGCACCTGGGGTTTCGCGTCCGGATTCATTCAGTCATTTAGGAGTTATGGCCAGTGACTTTGTAAAAATTTGTCATTTTAGTGTTGTGTCGCGCTTAGCTCCAAAAGTGTTTGACATAGAGTCACAAAACTTTACAGGAATGTTGGTCAGCATGTGCAGTTGTGCACCTGGGGTTTTGCATCTGGATTCATTCAGTCGTGTAGGAGTTATGGCCCCCGACTTAGTTAAAAATTGGTCTTTTTGATGTTGTATCATGCCTAGCTCCAAAAGTATTTAACCTAGAGTCACCAAAGTTTGCAGGAACGTTGGTCAGCATGTGCAGTTGTGCACCTGGGGTTTTGCGTCCAGATTCATTCAGTCATGTAGGAGTTATGGCCCCTGACTTAGTTAAAAATTTGTCATTTTAATGTTGTGTAGCGCGTAGCTCCAAAAGTGTTTGACCTAGAGTCACCAAAGTTTACAGGAATGTTGGTCAGCATGTGCAGATGTGCACCTGGGGTTTCACGTCCAGATTCATTCAGTATTGTAGGAGTTATGGCTCCTGACCTAGGAAAAAATTTGTGTCCTTTGTCATGTAGTGGGGGCATCTGTGTCCCATGGACACATTTCTAGTTTTGTTTTATTTCTTTGGAACTTCACATTCATCCTAACTGATTGTCTCCCTTTTCATTCATGCTTTTGTACATTAAAGATTTAATGTAACTTGAAACATTGATAGAAGAGTAGAGCATAAGAACCACAACTCTACCTTGAATAGTTTTAAAATTATCTCCCTTTATTTTCTTATTTTAGAAGTCTACACAAAACCTTTGGCTTCACAAAAGAATTCTTATTTTCTCTGAAAATCAGTTTTGTGGGGGGGGGGGGGGTATTAATCACTTGTAACGATACCTCTAGTTATTTTTACATTTTGTAAATACAATCATCCACTTTGTGCCAAACATTTTAACAGTGATTTCTACATTTCTTCAAAAGAATTGAGAAAAATGTAACTATTTTATCATAAGATGCTTCACTGATTTTGTCTAAACATGTAGAAAATATTTATTTATGTCTTGTCAGACTGAATGGTAAAATCATCGTAATAATTCTTGATGTTCACAGTTATTTCTTACGGGTAGATTTCACTACAGTTTTGTACATATATAGATCCATATACCATACATTGACTAAGAAGATATAAATGATAGGTAACCCATGCTTATTTTTGAAATAATAAAGGTTGAATAACACCACCAAAATCTGCATTTTGGAATGGATAAAACAGCCTTCAATCTGTATTACTGATATGTGGGTAGCTTACCTGAGGAGAAAGTTTAGGATTTGCATTTGTTTTCACTAGGGTAAAGGTCAAGGTCACTGTTGCTTAAAATGGAAAAAAAGTTCCCAGCCTATAAATTAAGTTTTGATTGTCATATTTTCACCAAAAACAGTAATTAGTAAGATTTTTGAAGACCTAGCTTGGGTTTGTATTTGGGCCATTGGGGGTCAAGATGGCTTTTAGTTTTACTACAAAAAGAGAAATGAAGGATTTCTTCTGAATGACACAGTAGCTTATGAGGGTTTGGATTGTATTCCAGGTTGCTGAGGTTAAGGTCAACAGTTACTAAAATCAGAAATATAGTTTTCTGCTAATACATTTAGTTTGGAATGACCTGTTTCAGCCCAGCCTTGGTTGCAGGAGTTAAGTTTGAGGTCACTAAAATAGGAAAACAGTTTCCTGCCAATAACTTAAGTTCATATTGACCTACATTGCCATTAAACTTGATGTATAGCAACCTTATCTCGGAGTTATATTTAGGGCAGCTAAGACAAATGTCAAATGTTGAAAACCTGATTTTTTGGCATTGTTGCGCTTCTTGTCGAAATGTTTTCTTCATATAACTTGGTAATCTTACTTTCATTAGTAAAAAATACATGTTGAACTCTTGGGCGTTATGACAAACTCCATATGCTTACGTCTGTTATTCCAGTGACAATCATAATTGTGTTTATTACATAAAGACTTACATGTATTTTCCTTATTGCAAAAGTGTCCCCTTCTAAATTCCATGAAAGTGAATCTCATAACTTTATAAGTTTTATTTAGCATGATATTATGTTGTGGTAAACAACAGAAAAATTATTAATTTTCGTTGCAAGTTCCGATTTGTCAGATATTAAAACTTACAAAAAGGTAAATGAAGGTTAGTGAGTTAGACCCATTTAGGGTTCTTGTTTACATGTTTGATATGATGTTTATATATATGCTGTATCTTACAGAGTGATATAGATGAATCTATGGAGGAATTTGTTTGACTTTATGTGTGCTTATTGTTATGTACACAATGTCAGGTAATATACAATGTTAGGTTCAAAGACTTGTTCCTAACAACCCCAGTAATCTATCTGTCATCTTTCAACATCCAGCCCATCAGTACTTTGATAAAACTACTATTTATGTGAAATAAAAAACTGTTTTGATATTTTGGATACTGGAAGAAGGCTGACCTCGGAATATATAGATAACAAGGGATAGCAAACCTTTTAAATGGCAAATTTCTTTCAGTATAGTTACATATAGTAAGCTGGATAGCAATGACATAGGGCTTGAAATACCTTTTAGAAAGTTAGTTGAAGTTGTAGTTATATTTAGTGCTGGTGTAGTAATGATGACGGAGAAATGTAGGGGATACAGGATGCAAGTCTTTGAACCATGTGGGGTAAAACTGTATGCTTGAGCAACATTCTTCTCCCAGTTGCTTACAAACACCGTATTATGTTTCTTTCCTTGTTTTTATATTCTGCTCAGTGAATTTTTCAGTTTAATGCTCCTCAAAATATTTTAAGGGGGAACATTTAGAAATGCCTTTGTCTCTGTGTCTGTCCATATGTTGATCTAGACGCCTCTCTTAGTTTGTGTCTTGCATATCTCAACAAGCACTTGACCTAGGGTCATGTTATTCAGCATGTGAAAATTGTGCAACTCTGGTTATGTTTGGGAATTCGCTAAGCTAGACCAGAGTTATGTATCTTGGTTCAGTAATAAATATACATAAAGAATCTAAAAGGTTATCTCTCACCTATCTCAAAAAGTATTTGACCTAAAGTCATCAGACTGGATTTACCCTCTCCTTGCCCCCCAGTTTTCTTGATGCGCTGTACTTAATCAAAAGAAATTTTACAGTTTTCTTTAATGTCATTTTCAGTTGTTTAGATTAATTGAAACGATGTAGGTTAAGACTGGTTTTATCAACACAATTTGTTATGCTGAAAAAAATGTTTGAAGAAGTGTATCTATATTGAGAACATGCAACAGTAAAACTGGCAGGATGACATTGTTACACTGAGTTTACTTTCCCTAAGGAACATCTTTCCAGTTAATATATAACCAAGTCTATTTTCTCTAAAGAACATCTTACCAGTAAAGGCCTAACTGAGCCTACTTTCTTTAAGGAACATCTTAACATCTTACCAGTAAATGCAAAACTAAATCAACTTTCTCTAGGGAACATTTTGCCAGTCAATGTAAAACTGAGTTTACTTTCTCTAAGGAACATATTTCCAGTTAATGTATAACCAAGTCTATTTTCTTTAAAGAACATCTTACCAGTAAAGGCCAAACTGAGTCTACTTTCTTTAAGGAACATCTTAACATCTTACCAGTAAATGCAAAACTAAGTCTACTTTCTCTAAGGAACATTTTGCCAGTCAATGTAAAACTGAGTTTACTTTCTCCAAGGAACATCTTGCCAGTCAATGCCAAACTGAGTCTACTTTTTTGAAGGAACATCTTGATATCTTACCAGTAAATGCAAAACTAAGTCTACTTTCTCTTAGGAACATTTTGCCAGTCAATGTAAAACTGAGTTTACTTTCTCTAAGGAACATCTTGCCAGTCAATGTAAAACTGAGTTTACTTTCTCTAAGGAACATCTTTCCAGTTAATGTATAACCAAGTCTATTTTCTCTAAAGAACATCTTACCAGTAAAGGCCAAACTGAGTCTACTTTCTTTAAGGAACATCTTATCATCTTACCAGTAAATGCAAAACTAAGTCTACTTTCTCTAAGGAACATTTTGCCATTCAATGTAAAACTGAGTTTACTTTCTCTAAGGAACATCTTGCCAGTCAATGTAAAACTGAGTTTACTTTCTCGAAGGAACATCTTTCTAGTTAATGTATAACCAAGTCTATTTTCTCTAAAGAACATCTTACCAGTAAAGGCCAAACTGAGTCTACTTTCTTTAAAGAACATCTAAACATCTTACCAGTAAATGCAAAACTAAGTCTACTTTCTCTAAGGAACATTTTGCCAATCAATATAAAACTGAGTTTACTTTCTCTAAGGAACATCTTTCCAGTTAATGTATAACCAAGTCTATTTTCTCTAAAAAACATCTTACCAGTAAAGGCCAAACTAAGTCTACTTTCTTTAAGGAACATCTTACCAGTAAATGCAAAACTAAATCAACTTTCTCTAGGGAACATTTTGCCAGTCAATGTAAAACTGAGTTTACTTTCTCTAAGGAACATCTTTTCAGTTAATGTATAACCAAGTCTATTTTCTCTAAAGAACATCTTACCAGTAAAGGCCAAACTAAGTCTACTTTCTTTAAGGAACATCTTAACATCTTACCAGTAAATGCAAAACTAAATCAACTTTCTCTAAGGAACATCTTGCCAGTCAATGTAAAACTGAGTTTACTTTCTCTAAGGAACATCTTTCCAGTTAATGTATAACCAAGTCTATTTTCCCTAAAGAACATCTTACCAGTAAAGGCCTAACTGAGTCTACTTTCTTTAAAGAACATCTAAACATCTTACCAGTAAATGCAAAACTAAGTCTACTTTCTCTAAGGAACATTTTGCCAATCAATATAAAACTGAGTTTACTTTCTCTAAGGAACATCTTTCCAGTTAATGTATAACCAAGTCTATTTTCTCTAAAGAACATCTTACCAGTAAAGGCCAAACTAAGTCTACTTTCTTTAAGGAACATCTTAACATCTTACCAGTAAATGCAAAACTAAGTCTATTTTCTCTAAGGAACATTTTGCCTTTCAATGTAAAACTGAGTTTACTTCCTCTAAGGAACATCTTGCCAGTCAATGTAAAACTGAGTTTACTTTCTCTAAGGAACATCTTTCCAGTTAATTTAAAAATAATTCTACTTTCTAAATAAGGAACATCTTGCCAGTAAATGTAAAACTTACCAGTAAATGTAAAACTGAGTGTACTTTTTTTAAGGAATATCTTGCCAGTAAATGTATGTAAAACTTTCCAGTAAATGTAAAACTGAGTCTACCTTCTCTAAGGAACATCTTTCCAGTCAATGTATAACTGAGTATACTTTCTCTATATTTTTCCCAATAAATGTAAAAATGAGTTTAAAATTGACTCTTCTTTCTCTAAGGAACATCTTACCAGTAATATATAACTCAGTCTTTTTTCTCTAAGGAATATCTTGCCAGTAAATGTAAAACTAAGTCTACTTTCTCTAAGGAACATTATACTTGTAAATGTACTATTGAGTTTGCTTACAGTTTTTATATATTTTAGTTTTCAAAACATACTGCTATATATCACCTGGACTCTTCCCTTTTTAGCTCACCTGTCACATAGTGACAAGGTGAGCTTTTGTGATCACGCAGCGTCTGTCATCCATTCGTGCGTTCGTCCGTTCGTCCGTAAACTTTTGCTTGTGACCACTCTAGAAGTCACATTTTTCGTGGGATTTTTACGAAAATTGGTCAGAATGTTCATCTTGATGATATCTAGGTCAAGTTCGAAACTGGGTCACATGCTTTCAAAAACTAGGTCAGTAGGTCTAAAAATAGAAAAACCTTGTGACCTCTCTAGAGGCCATATATTTCACAAGATCTTCATGAAAATTGGTCAGAATGTTCACCTTGATGATATCTAGGTCAAGTTTGAAACTGGGTCACGTGCCATCAAAAACTAGGTCAGTAGGTCTAAAAATAGAAAAACCTTGTGACCTCTCTAGAGGCCATATATTTCAAAGATCTTCATGAAAATTGGTCAGAACGTTCAACTTGATGATATTTAGGTCAGGTTCGAAAGTGGGTCACGTGCCTTCAAAAACTAGGTCAGTAGGTCAAATAATAGAAAAACCTTGTGACCTCTCTAAAGGCCATATTTTTCATGGGATCTGTATGAAAGTTGGTCTGAATGTTCATCTTGATGATATCTAGGTCAAGTTCGAAACTGGGTCACGTGCAGTCAAAAACTAGGTCATTAGGTCTAAAAATAGAAAAACCTTGTGACCTCTCTAGAGGCCATATATTTCATGAGATCTTCATGAAAATTGGTCAGAATGTTCACCTTGATGATATCTAGGTCAGGTTCGAAAGTGGGTAACGTGCCTTCAAAAACTAGGTCAGTAGGTCAAATAATAGAAAAACCTTGTGACCTCTCTAGAGGCTATATTTTTCATGGGATCTGTATGAAATTGGTCTGAATGTTCATCTTGATGATATCTAGGTCAAGTTCGAAAGTGGCTCACGTGCCATCAAAAACTAGGTCAGTAGGTCTAAAAATAGAAAAACATTGTGACATCTCTAGAGGCCATATTTGTGAATGGATCTTCATGAAAATTGGTCAGAATGTTCATCTTGATGATATCTAGGTCAAGTTCAAAAGCGGGTCACGTGCCTTCAAAAAGTAGGTCATGAGGTCAAATAATGAAAAAACGTTGTGACCTCTCTAGAGGCCATATTTTTCATGGGATCTGTATGAAAGTTGGTCTGAATGTTTATCAACTGGGTCATGTGGGAAGAGGTGAGCAATTCAGGACCACCATGGTCCTCTTGTTCTTTTTTTTTGGGGAAATGTGATTTTAGTTTTTTATCATCTGTTTATTTAACTAAATCCTTGTAGAACAGTTTCCTGGTTGGAGCATATATTAGTACCAGCTATTTATGATAAAAGGAGGGAGTGATTGATCTCCCCTATGTGTATCATATGTGCCATATTTTCAGAGTCCTAGGAACAGTTTAAAGATTGTCCAGCCATCCAAGTCATGGACAGTCTGTCACAGAATTAACCTTTTTACTTGCATCAAGTATTATTGTATATTTGCAATATGGAACATGGCTGTGCCCTAAAATATCATATGGTGTTGTATTTCAACAATTTAGCTATTTCATAATTTTATTAGAAAGTATCAGTATCTCTAAAAGCAAATGCTGTGTCAAGACAGAGCCACAGGTCTCCATTTTTGTAATATTTTATGCATTTAATAGCCTTTCATTCTGGGGCTTTGATTTTTATGTCTGTTGAGTTTCTGTTTTTTATTCCATTTAATGTCAATCTGCAATTCTTGATTGTATGTTTTGTTCCATTTTGGTACAACACAAGCACTTTGGACTTATTTTGACTGTATGTATCAAATGTAATGATCATGATTGTTGTTGTTTTTTTCACTGAACATGAAAACTTTTTATTGCACAAAATAGGAAGATTCTAAGTCTATATTGTATGCCTGATAATACCTGATAAAACAAAGAGCTCAGTTAATCTTTTGGTCCAAATTGAAGTGCAGAGACCGGATACCCTTGTTTCATAGTTTTAATATTGTATACAATTAAATGCATATTTAAATTTCGTCATTTTTATTATTAGTATTACAGTTGAATTTAGTTCATGGAATTGTTATGACTCAGATTTTTTTTTATATCAAAACTGAAAGAAAACTAATATAATGTCCTATTGTATAACAGATTTTCATACATATTCCACAAATCATACATTGTTAGAATTCACAGGAAGTGTTACTGTAATGTACTTGCAATTTTTTGCAATAAATTGCAACTTTATAATAGTATGTAAATGCTTTTGTACACATCTTTGCATGGATTTAGATCTGAAAATGCATTTACTATATGGCATTTTGCTGCATGTCATTGTATAGAACTACTTATAAATGTTTTTCACTTTCTTGACTTTTTGTACAGAATATACATGGTACAAACTATTTTATTTGTTTAAATTCTTACTTTTTTAACTCACTTGAACTTTGCACAAGGTGAGCAATTAGTATAGGTGGATGGTCTTGTATTTGTTGTTCAGCCTCCATCTTCCCGCACCAATATTTTTCTTTAAACAGTTTTACTCTGAAACTACTAGTCAGAATTACCACCAAGCTTGGTCTGTAATATCCCGGCATGGGCCTCACTTGTTTGTTCAAATTGTTCTACTTGACCATCTGTTAGGGGCTGCCATAGCCTTTAAACTTCTTCTTGTGGACCTATTGATGAATCTTCACCAACATTGGTCTTGTATCCTGGCATGGACCTCTCTCAGATTTGTTCAAATAGTTCAGCCAGGCCCCCATAGAAAAACCTTTAAACAAGTTCCACTAATGAATCATTGATATTTAACTTGATCTGTAGCATTTCTATAGCCAGTGGTCCTCCCTTGAATTTGTTCTGTTTAGCCCCTTTCAGGGGCAATCAGAGCTAAAAATAGAAAATCTTCAAACAACTTCTTCTCATGAACCACTTGGAAGATCTTCACCAACTTGGTCTGTAGCATCTTTTTATCGATTTATCTTAGATTTGTTCATATGGTTTCTCTCGAACCCCTTTTAGGGGCTACCAAAGCTAAAAAAAACGACTTCAAATGATAAAAATCTTCACCAATATGTTCCATTGCATCCTTGCATATGAATCTTTTTCTATTTTGTTCCAATGCTTCAGCTTATTGGAGGCTGCCAGAGCTAGAAATAGAACAAAACTTGTAACAACTGCTTGAAACATCTTCCTTAAACTCTGTCTTATTGTCTTTAGGATAGACGTTTCTCAGTTTTATTTTAATGTTGAAGGTAGGACCTGCCAGAGGCTGAGAGCTGAAATAGAAAAATCTTTTAACAACTTCTTTTCATGAACTTAATGGACCAAACTTCTATAGCACCTTTGGATGGACCTCTTTCAAGTTTGCTTTCAGGCAACGCATTTTGGGGCCAACACAGCAAAATATAGAAAAAAGCTTTATATTATAAAATAACTTCTTAATGTATTGTCAGAAAAAAGGTCAAAAGATCAAAGACCTCCAAAGGTAAGTGACTTAGGCAAGTTTGAGCCTCTTGTTTAAATATGATATTTCTCTATAATCCTGAACAAACGGTAACTATTGTTAAAACTGTTCATAAGTCATGGTTTAGAAATTTCTGTCAAGGTATGTAACACATGGCACATGTAAAGTGTGTTGATTCTTCCATTTCTACTTGAGCACAATGAGTGTATTTTATACTCAACAAGCAATTACTAGTATTCTTTCATTCACACTGTTCATCCAGTTTGACATTTTTTTTTTTAATTTATGAAACTCTAAAAACATATATGTATTTCCTTATGGCAGTTAATGCAATATCAAAAATTTGTAATGTTATGTTACAGAGCATACTTTCAATGGGCATCATCTGGTATAATGCATGTATCTCTTATGACAACATAACACGTAAATAGATGTGACTAACAGAGTTTTGACCTGCGGAATGTTCCACCTTGAACTTCAATAGCTGCATCTGAAACATGTTTTCCTGTGGTTCATTGAAATCAAAATGTGAATTATATTTGAAAAAAAAACAACCGTTTCAAACACTTCCTTGAACAGAATCACACCAAGGTCACACTTAGGGGTCAAAGGTCATATGACTGTTTCGTGTCCATTCTGTAACTCTTGAACTGCTTGAAGGATTTTAAAGAAACTTGGAACAAATGTTCACCACATCAGGACGAATGCAGAGCACGTTTTGGATGGCTCGCTTCAAGGTCAAGGTCACACTTTGGGATCAAAGGTCATACCTTCGGGCATATATTGCTCCGCATTGCGGTGCTCTTGTTTGAAATCTAGATAAAGTTCAGATCTGTTGTCTGGGGACATAATCTGTGTAATTAGGTCAAATAATAGAAACACCTTGTTAGCTCTCAAGTTCATAAACATGTAGATAGAAGTTCATGATACATTGTTTTAGCGTCGTCATATAAAGCTCTTTCACATTTGTTGAAATGGTTCTTCACTAAACTTATTTTAGAGAGTGCAAGTTCAAGGTCAGTTGAGCAACCCCAAGGCTTCCACAGCCCTCTTGTAGTTTTAGACTAAAGAATGGAAGTTGGCAGTTACTGCAGATATTTTACCTAGGTGCTTTCAAATGGGAATTGTCTACACTTCTAGGATCCTACATCAATATCGACAGAACTGTTTAACTGACACTTTAATAAGTAAAATTCTGGCTAAATAAAGAAATTATTATAAATGCTGTTTTTATGCCCCCGAAGGGAGGCATATAGTTTTTGAACCGTCTGTCGGTCTGTCAGTCTGTTCGCAATTTTCGTGTCCGGTCCATATCTTTGTCATCAATGGACGGATTTTCAAATAACTTTGCATGAATGTGTACCACAGTAAGACGACGTGTCGTGCGCAAGACCCAGGTCCGTAGCTCAAAGGTCAAGGTCACACTTGGACATTAAAGGATAGTGCATTGATGGGCGTGTCCGGTCCATGTCTTTGTCATCGATGGATGGATTTTCAAATAACTTGGCATGAATGTGTACCACAGTAAGACGACGTGTCGCGCGCAAGACCCAGGTCCCTAGCTCAAAGGTCAAGGTCACACTTAGACGTTAAAGGATAGTGCATTGATGGGCGTGTCCGGCCCATATCTTTGTCATCGATGGATGGATTTTCAAATAACTTGGCATGAATGTGTACCATAGTAAGACGATGTGTCGTGCACAAGACCCAGGTTCAAAGCTCAAAGGTCAAGGTCACACTTAGACATTAAAGGATAGTGCATTGATGGGCGTGTCCGGTCCATATCTTTGTCATCGATGGATGGATTTTCAAATAACTTGGCATGAATGTGTACCACAGTAAGACGACATGTCACACGCAAGACCCAGGTCCGTAACTCAAAGGTCAAGGTCACACTTAGACGTTAAAGGTCATTTTTCATGATAGTGCATTGATGGGCATGTCCAGTCCATATCTTTGTCATTCATGCATGGATTTTAAAATAATTATGCATGAATGTGTGACACAGTAAGGCGATGTGTCACACGCAAGACACAGCTCCATAGGTCAAAGGTCCTAAACTCTAACATCGGCCATAACTATTCATTCAAAGTGCCATCGGGGGCATTTGTCATCCTATGGAGACTACTCTTATCTTATATTATTAAAGGCTGTCCAGTCACAAAATTTTCTATTGCATCTAACAGGAGATTTATATCCTTCGTTGCTTACAAAACTGTAATGCAATGAATTCTTTAATCTGCCTTAAACTCATATTGGATGAGAGTCAAGATTGACATAGTATATCTTAAATTATGCACAGCATATACACTCCAGCTGGAAGTTAATGTTGATAACATTTGATATATATACAAGTTTTGTTGTTAGCAGTGACTATTGCATTTCAGGTTGATTTTTTTACAGTAAAATTGTGGACAAGATCATGAAGTTCCAAGAGTGTAAACATGCTATCAGTGAATGTGGGATTTATAGGACAAGTTTTATCGAGGTTGTAGTTGGATAGAACAATCTGTACTAAATATAGAATGGTATGGAACAATCTGTACTGAGAATAGAATGGGATGGAACAATCTCTGCTGAGAATAGAATGGGATGGAACAATCTCTGCTGAGAATAGAATGGGATGGAACAATCTCTGCTGAGAATAGAATGGGATAGAACAATCTGCATTGATATTAGAGTGGGACTGAGGTTGGAATTAGATAGAACAGTTTGACTGAGATTGAATAAGAAAGAACAATTTATACAGAACTGAGATTAAAATGGGATAGAACAATCTGTACTGAGATTGAAATTGGATAGAACAAACAATACTGTGATTGAAATTGGACAGAACAATCTGTAATGAGATTAAAATGGGATAGAACAATCTGTACTGAGATTGAAATTGGATAGAACAAACAATACTGTGATTGAAATTGGACAGAACAATCTGTATTGAGATTAAAATGGGATAGAACAATCTGTACTGAGATTGAAATTGGATAGAACAAACAATCTGTACTGAGATTGAAATTGGATAGAACAAACAATACTGTGATTGAAATTGGACAGAACAATCTGTATTGAGATTAAAATGGGATAGAACAATCTGTACTGAGATTTGAATGGGATAAAACTAGTGAGGAACAGTGGTGAACATGTTTCCAGAGCTTTCAGAGCACACACTGTGTAAATATCACACTGGATAACAGCATTCGGTGTCTACATGTAAATGTCACTGGATAGCAGAACTCGATATCTACATACAAATAATTTACTTCTGGTGCATCAGTTAGATATTATTTTTCAGTGACAGTTAATTTTTTACACATGGTGAATTAACATACAGATTACAATATCATGTACACAGAATATAGCTAAAAACAGGTGAACAAAAACAAAAGATGTGATTTTATTTTTTCCTGAATATTTGTTATTTTGATCGTGTTCATGTATTTGTGAATCGTCAAACATTTCAGGGTATGAATTAGTTTGATCAAACATGATTCCATGGCAATATAAGTGAATATTGAATATGTTTTACTGGAGGATGCAGGTTTACAGTAAATGCAATAAGAACCTTCACAACCATGCCAAACTTACTGAAAACTGCAAGAGCCATACCTTTGTATTGATTTGTCATTTGTTCTTGTACTGCCTGGCCTATTTACATGTCAGTTGTACCCCCTTCCCCCGCCTTAATCGGAAAAAAGTGCAAGTTTGTTAGCTAATTGTATTAAAGGTTATCTTTCAGTTTTAGCATGTCTCTTCTTTTTTTTAACATGAGATACTGTCATTCACTGGCAGTGGTATATGCTTAGATCATTGTTTAGGTGTGCTTTTAATCTCACCTTAGCATGAAATTCTCAAGGTTGAGCTTTTTTGTTCACTCACGGCCTGTTCATCCGTACGTCCATACTTTTCTTCAGATGTTATCTCCTCTGAAACTACTGATCAGAATTGCACCAAACTTGGTCAGTGGCATCCTGACAAGGTCCTCCAGTAAGTTTGTTCAAACATTTTATCTTGGCCTTTAATGGGCAGCCAAAGTTAAAAATAGAAATACCTTAAAACAACTTCTCATGAACTGCTTGATGGATCTTCATTTACTTTTGTCTGTAGCATTATTGTAACGTCCCCTCCCAATTTTTTTCAAATGGGAGCCGTTAGAGCTTAAGAACAGAAATACCTTTAAACAAGTTCTCATCATTAACAGCTTGACGAATCTTCACCAAACTTGGTCTGTGGCATTATTGTAAGGTCCTTTTTGAAACTTACTTAAACAGTGGTACCTGAGTCGCTTTTAGGGGCCATCAGAGCAAAAAATTTAAATAACTTTAAACAACTTGTGTACCACTGGATGCAGATAACCATTATAAAGAGACCTTACAAAACACCGCCAGCCTGCTCCAGTTGTGTGTGTGTATATTTTCTGCCAAATTTTAAAGACATGAAATTTATAGTGTTTGAACTGTTTGTTATCTGTCACACTTATTTATGTGATCAACATTTTCTGCTGCTTGAACTTCAACACCTGGAGCATAATTATAATGGTCCTCTTCCACACACCTCAGCCTATTTAAGCTCTGAAACTCAAATTAGCGATCCGGGGTCATCATGGCCCTCATTTTGTTGAAAACTGTAAAATATATTATCTTTACACCATTTTACTAGCATTTAGGAGTGACCTGTCGCTTTTATTAATAGGTTTGAAAGGTTACTGGAATAAACCACTTCAGTAAAGGGGTACCCTACCTTTTTATAACTTGTTTTTATAATAAATATTTAAATGACTGCCTTCTTCGACAATCAGACGCAGTGGTGCAGTGGTAAGCGTGACGGCTGTAGAACCTAACTTTTGTGAGTTCGAATTCCAACGGAGATCAATATATTTTTTTCATTTTATTTTTTTTTTCAAGTAATATTTTGCTAACATACACTTTAAAATGATGATAATGTTAAACATGTATTTGAGTCGCATTACTTGTATTCTTTGCTATTTTCGCATATAACATAGATTTTCAAATATCTTCTTGATTGTGAATTATTAAACATGGTTGATACAGCACTTGAAAATTTGGTCATTTCAATTAGCTGATGACACTGATTCGGAAGAAACTAACACCGCCAGCGAGTGTGAAGATGCTTCGTTGGACGCGTGTGTTTGAAATGTATTGAATTTATTGAAATTGTACGAATGAAATTAAAAATGAAATGATGAAATAAAATGAAATAAAAAAAAAACATGAAAAATGTAAATAAAACAAATCCAATCGTAAAACAAATCGCCCTGTGTGGGATTCGAACTCACAGCCTCCTAATCGCAAAAGTTAAATCACTAACAAGATTCCTCAATTGTACCAACTGAGCTATCGATGCAATTTTAATCTGTACATAATTTAAAATATATTTATAGTTTTTAAAACGTCAAGTATCTTTCAAACCCTTATTTAATAAATGGAAAAATCTGGAAAATCCAAATCTAAAAATAAAAGCGACAGGTCACTCCTTATTGCTAATACACTTATGTGTTATCATTAGAATGAGTGAACTTATAGGCTAAGAACCAACTCTCCCTTACATTTTGTCAGAATTATCTCCCTTTTGAATTTACTTAGATAAGATTTTTGTTTAAATCTCCTTTTCTTGAATGCAGTAAGAGTTATATCAGATGAAGACTAATTCTAACTAGGTGGACATTTTTTTTTATCAAATTGGAGGACTATTTGAACTAGAACGATAGCTTTACATAGTAAAGGCAACTTTCTGGACTTAAGACTGAATAATATAATGATACAACTTTGTTGATAATAATTATGTCAGCGTTTTGAAACATGTTATTTGTTGGTCAGTTACAACCAGTGAGAAAAAAAGACTAGTTTCTATATACATTTACTAGGGGAGCTTTTAGGGTTAAAGAAATATATGCTATACTTGTGCTACAAGTTAGAAAATTATTTCTGCCTTAGTCTTTAGACAGGAAGGTCTAATACGGGAAGTAGAAACTCCGTATAAATCAGTACATTTATCTGTATTATGCTGTTGTCCATACCTGTAAATATCGACCAGTCGTTAGCGATCGATATTTTGTTTTCGCCACTATCGATTAGCGTGTAATTAGCATATTACCTTATGTTAAGGGGACGCATATTGCTACATTCACAGTTCATACAGCAATGCGGAAGGGGTGCATATTCAAGAAATCGATGGTGGGAAAATAAAAAACATATTCCTAAACCGATATAATACTGATAGACACCTGTAATATTCAGTATTTTGTGGATAAGGATGTGGTACTATGAATGTAATAGGAAAACAGAGGTTTTTGAGAAAGTACATTCAACACAAAATATTAAGCTTTTGTATAAGGAAAAAACAGGTTTTTTTACAATAACAGTGTTCCAAATAATGTTGAAGGGATGAGATTTTCTTTCTAACACACCAGGTTTGCTTAAACATGTAAAAATTTAACGCCACGTCTGTTCATTTTGGGATGGACGCAATATTTCTCATTGATAAAAAATGTAAACAAAAAAATCAGAGTGGGATTAGCATTGCAAGGGCATAACATGACATTCTACACAATGAATACCTTAGAACAGATATCTAAGATGCTACACAGGTCAGGCGGGTTAAATGCATAATGTCGATCACTTGAAATTCATCTTGAAAAGGTGGTTAATTTTAGTTTGTTTACATGGTTTTTAATTTTCCCACGACTTCTCGGCGATTCACAGCAAATGTATTACTGCGCCGGACGAAAGGTAACTCTAGTAAACAACGGGAGACAACTTAGGTGTCAGCACGTGTACGATTTTTTAAAAAAAACATGTCGATGATTATAATTTCTTATCAAATAATGAATCCTATTCAGATATTCGTCTTTAATATTAGAAAATTATTAATTTCTGTGGACATTTGTCAAATAATATTACTTACAGTGGACTACTTTGCGCATCAAACTGGTTTCCGCTTCAGTTGTGAGGCACTTCCGTTATACTTTTTGACAACAATTACAAAACACAAAATGAATCAATAAACACTGATAAAGTCACTTATAAACGGACTGCTATTAAATCTGTGTAAGTAAAGTTGTTGTTACAACATTATACATGTTCGTTACGTTATGAGATAAAGTTTATCTTGAACTGCATAATCCATTAATTACGTTTAGTTGATATTGCATTTACAACTTATTTGACCTCGTTTTTTTACGTGAATGACAGCATTCTCGTGCAACTCGTGCAAACAGAATTATGAAAAGTATGGTGGAGAATTCAAGGACAAATTATAAATGACATTAAAGTGAGGATAACTGTATATTCGTCCAGTTTTGATCATTGACATTCCTGCTGTTTATTAGTAACTTCTGTGAACAAGATTAGAATCTTGCTTTTGCACATATACACATTGAATGGACCTCTCAGCCAAATTTCATACCTTATTATAGGGATTTTTAAGACAATACAATTCAAAAGTTTGTTGAATGTGTTTTGATATTTAAGTGCATTGTAGTTCATGAATACCAAGTTAAAAATTAATAATGGCAACATTTCTAGGCCTTTATTGTAAGCCACTAGACTTCTGTAACGATAAATGTTTAATGTATTAAGGGGAATATACTCTTTTAGTTTTGTAATGTGGCATTCCTTGACCACCGTATCTTTTCTTATGCACTACTTTGTAAACAAACTAAATAATGTGTTTTAGCTCACATATGCGAAATGAAAAGCAAGACAGTGAACTTATTTCACATTCTTTCTTTAAATTAGAATCTGTAGGACATTGATTAATGTTTGGACAAAGTGAAGCACTATTATTTTCGCACCAAAAAGTCTTAATTGTTGACTTTGAATGTACACAAGAAGTCTTATGTAATTCAACAATAACTTTCTTGTTTCAGTTTTTCTCATTTTTGTTTTAGTGAGCAATTCTTTGTGTACTTATAACAGTTGAAACAGTATTCATTTCATTTACCAAAACCTTGTACTTTTTTGCAGGTAAATTTTATAATACCCCACCCACTTTTTTCTAATTTCAAAGTATGCGTCCCCTTAATCATGGAGCTATAACACTTATTGTTCAAAGGGTTTACCAGTCACATGTTAAGTGGCGATAATTAGATGATCAGAGATTGATCTAAAGGGATTCTGAAGCAAAAACAGCATGCGACTGGTGATATGCTTAATTATTATGAATTAACTCGAGCTCACTTCCCTGAAGAAATATTTTACCACGTAGCTTCAAACCTTTATCAAAAGGCCGATTTTTGTTGGATTTGAATAAAAAAAAAGGAAAATAACAGAAAGCTGACACTTTTCTTAATCTTGTAGAGACATAATTATAATTATTGTTTATAATGTCAGATTTCTACATACAGAAACAAACATTCTTCTTGAACGTAGGGAATGTTTCAAACGAAATTGTTGTTTAAACTCCAAAAATTAGTTTAATAAATTTAATCTTAAAACTGATGTGTGAAAAACACAATGTATTTAAATTAAAATAACAATATTTTTTTTTTAAAAAGGCCGACAACGAAGTTACATTTAGTATTCCAAACTTTTAGATAAAACTGCAGAAAATCATCTAGGTTTAACACGCATTTAAATGGTGAAGAGCAGAGCAATATCATAAACAAATATTTTCAGGGAACAGTTTACAGTTTTGACTTGCTATTTTCATTAAAATATGTCCTAATTTTTTTGTTCTAAATACTCTGAATCAACAAGGCAAATATCATGTAAAAAACGACATCTTTCTCTCTGGGTAAGACAAGTCTAGATTTAGCCATTTTCACAGGGCGAAAAGTAACATTAATGTAGATATTTTCCATTTAAAAACAGATGCAGGCAATAATTTCATGGCAGAACTTTTGTTTTCAACAAAAAATTCAACAAATGCTTTCCCAGATTTTCACTGAAAGGACGAGTTAAACTGTAAGTCGTAAGTGTTTGAGTAATAGCAGAATAACCTACGGCATATGCTTCGATTGGACGACAGCATAAGATAAGATAAATGCCGGTTTCCAGTCCCCGTATCAGTTGTTCCAGGTGTCGGTAACATTTTGACTGTTAATACTTCTGAGATCACAGTTTTGGCCCAATCTATATGAAACTTGGCCAGAATTTTACCCTTTAATAATAAAATCTTGGATCAGTTCATTTCCGAGTCATCTTGGACTAAAAACTAGTTTAGTTAACAGGAAATCCTTGTTAACACACTACAGGCCATATTTTCTACCTTGTGTTAGAATGCTTGTCTCTGTGTAATCTAAATCAGGTTTGAATGAAACTGGATTATCTAAGATGTAAATTTAGTGGCTTGGTAAAGTCATGGAAAAACCATGTAAATATTCTAGAGGCCACATTTTTTACTTGATTATCATAAATCTTTGTTTACAGGATAAGTTGGACTAACTGAGATAAAAAATTAGGTCACTGGATCAAATAATAAAAATACCTTTTTAACACTCTAGAGGCCACGCATTTGACAACTTTGTCAGAATGTTTGTCTATCTGAAATCCAAGTCAAGTTAAAAACTGGTTTACCTGAGGTAACAAACTAGATCTAGGCCTAATAGGAAAAACTTGTTGAGGCCACTTTTGATCTTCTTTTTAACTAGATCAGTAGGTCAAATCATAGAAAAAAACTTGTTAGCATTGTTGAGGCCACACTTCTGCTTGATCTTCATAAAACTTTGTCTGAATATTTGTCTTTATGACATTTAGATTAAGTTTAAAAACTTGATTAAATGAGGTCCTAAACAATGTCACTGGGCCAAATCATGGAAAAACTTTATTTACACTCCGGAGAGACTCATTTTCCACTTGATCATCATAAATCTTTGTCAGATGTTTGTCTCTATGAATTCTAGGTCAGTTTTAAATCTGGATTATCTAGGTCAAAATCTAGGTAACTAGGAAAATTCATAGAAAGACCTAGCTGGTAGTTAACACTAAAATGCCACATTTTCTACCTGATCTTCATGATACTTGATCAGAATGTTTGTCAAAAATCTATGATAAATTTGTAACATGGTCACTTCAGTGGTTGAATGGTTCACTGGGGAATGATTGAAAAAAAAGTTTATGTACTGCTTGAATTACATAAAAAAAATTTAACATGGTCATAATATTTGTCTCTAAGAAATCTACTGAAAATAATATCACAGAAATGATTCTTCAGTGACCTTGTACTAAGTTTGTTCAAATTATTCCAGTTTGTCTAAAACATGACCACCAGAGGGGTATACTCTGTTTCATATATGGTATTTCCTACATGCATATAGTGGATACTTTAACCCTTACCCTGCTAAATTTCTATAATGAACTTGCCCATCTTTCAATTTGGACAGTACCATTAACTGTTAAAAGAAGATACTGACTGAATGGCAAACAGTGCAGATCATGATCAGACTGCATGGATGTGCAGGCTGATCATGATCTACACTGGTCTCAAAGGCAGAATCAATCTTGTCCAGCATGACAAGTGTTAAAATCTTCTTGTCAGAAAACACTGGCTCATTTTCAAAATTACTTCACACGTATTTTCCATGTGTGACCCTCTACCAAAAGTTTTCATTCAGGTGAGCAATCTAGAGCTATCATGGCCCTCTTGTTTCCTTTTTAGCTCTGGTGGCCCTTAAATGCAGTCAACTGAAGGATGTCTATACCAGGATGCTACAGACCAAGTTTGGTGCAATTCATACAAGTAGTTTTTTAGGAGATGTTTAACACATTTTTTACCTATTTAAATGAAACCTGGTCTGAATCAAGAGGATATAACTGAAATCATTAACCTCTAGTGTTTCTGTTTATGTTGTTTTAGTGCATTGCAATTGTACACTAAAAGGAGAAATTAAAATGATACGAAAGTAAGTGAAATTTTGTTGTTTAAAAGAGATGATCACACAAAAAGATGTCCCACATTTACGTGCTTAAAGAGTAATACTGTCATAAAATTTTAAAAGTAAACTGGTGGTTCTGGGATGACTTATGTTTGAAAAAAAAAGAACCACACTGTCTTACCCTTGTATAATCATAAGAGGCAAAAAGAAAACAGAATATAATGAAGAAAAAACTTATTTTAGCTTGACTATTCGAACAGAAGGAGAGCTATCCTACCCACCAGCGTCTGGGTCGGCGCTAGCGTCACACCTTGGTTCCGTTTTTCATACCAGTCCACATTTTGACAAAACTTTTTGAAATATAGCTTTGAAACTTTCAACACTTGTATACCATCATTAGGGCTAGTTTTAGACAAGAGTACATCACTCCATCAAGGATTTTGTCAGATTATGGCCCCTTTTAACTTACAAATCTTGGTTCAGTTTTTCGTACCAGTTCATATTTTGTTAAAACTGTTCAACATATGGCTTTGAAACTTTTGTCTCTTATTTATTATAATAGTCTTTACTGTAGACATGAGTACATAACTCTTTCAAGTATTTTTGCAGAATTATGTCCCTTTTTTGGACTTGGAAATTGGTTCAGTTTTCGTACAAAACTATTTGACATGTGTCTTTGGATAATTGGACATGCCGAGTAGATGATCCCTACTGCAGCCAACCATCAGTGCACAACAATTAAGTGACAAAAATGCAAAATGACAGTGAAAAACGGAAACGGTTTTTTTTTACTAGATTTCATACAAATTTATAGACCTACTAAGATTCGCTGTGCGACAATTACAAAACATTTTCAAGGAAATTTGAACAATTTTGAATTCAAAAGGGACGAGTAATGAAATTTCTATATTTTGATATTTACTTATTTATCATTACAAAGTGCAAACAGACATATTGTTTATATTTAGTGAAAGTATATGGCAGTGACACGTAACTCACAATTTACAAACTATTATCTGTCATATTACGCGTATCCTGTTTTTACTAAATATATACCTTGAAACTGCGAAGAGCATTAGTTCCAGGTGCGTTCTATTTATTAACTCGAAATTTCGATATATTTAACTCGAAATTTCGAGTAACTTAATTCGAAATTTCGAGATACTAAGTCGAAATTTCGAGTTAATCAAAATCGAAATTTCGAGATACTAAGTCAAAATTTCGAGTTAATAACACAAAATTTCGACTTTGTATCTTGCCCTTTTATTCGAAAAACTTGAACGCCTGTCCGTGTCAAAAGCCAAAAATGTAATGGACGACTTTTGACTCTTCGAAGTGGAATCGTCTATCTACACATCCAAATATTGTACCCAACATGTATAGACCTGAACATATACTACCATACATCAAGGTATGACCTACACAATATCCTCTAGAGCTACTCCAGATTCAAACTGTATCCAGAGTATATACCTTCATTTACATGTATAGTGTGTTTAGATGGTAGGTTTTCGAACTAGGCCGAACACCTTCCAGATATTGTCAAAATAGTAAAATATTCTAAGTTTGAATACTTCCCCGTCACATTCTATGACCTCTCCTTAAAATCTACATTTATCTAGGGACCCAACCTGGGCCAGACTCCGATTACTACACGTTCATGTAGGGTATGTCTATATTCCCTTGCCATATGGGTTCAAACCAAACTAGGTCGAAAACTAGGTGCGACTTTATTTTTTAAAACGTCAAAATATACAGAAAAAAAGATTCACTGAGTAAAAGAAAAACAGCAAAAACGGTACTGGCATAAAAAATTGTAAAAATAAAATAACATAGAAAGTGTGTATCATGTGGTTTATGGTGGAGAAAAGGTCTCCAAAGACATCGGTTCGTCCTTCATTTTCCTGTAGTGCACACCTAGATTTTAATTCTAATAAATAAATAAATGAAGTCATATTTGAAACTTTAAAATTTGAACACAGTCGGAATTATGACACACGCTTTCCCGCATTCATAGTGATAAACAGAAAACCAGATGCTCATATGACGAAGAATGTCGAAACGCCATACAAGAATATGTAATCTCCCGGAAATTATCGACTGCCATTACGGATCGACCACCTTAATTAAAAGAATGACAACTTCATTGCCTAAGTCGCTGACTTCAAATCACTTGCCCCTCATCGATGTTGGTTCAAGCCTCCAATAGTTCTACCCAGGTGCCCGCTCATGATGGAATAATGCACGGTGAGGGACCTGGGGTCTTCCTCCGCCATCAAAGCTAAAAAGTCGCCATATGACCTATACGGTGCGGCGTTAAACCAAAAAAAAATAAAAATAAATACATTTTTTTAGTTACTCAGATGGGCGATACAGGGCAACTTTGATCCTATTGTTTTTTCTTAATTTTTGGACAATTTGTCAAAATCTAATAGGTCCTTTTAATGGTATCTTTTAACCTCCGCGCAGGAATATTGTAACGACCTACAATACCAATAAAGGGAAGTAACATTGTGTTGTAGTTTGTTTTATGAGTCTGGTCAGCATGATTATTATCAAAGAAATAAGATGTTAAGTATAAAATGAATTTCATTATACATTTGTTTTACAATTTTACAGATTTAAAATAGAAAAATAGACGTAACCAAAGTCTTCTTTCGTTGTGTTGCTGCACAGCATCTGTAATCAGAATATAAAACAAAAAAACTTGAGAAAAATACACACATGCGAGTTTGCGATATCAAGAGCTTGTTGAAAAAGTCCTAGAATAATATTATTCGTCTCTCCTGCCATCTTCATCAAATGATTATCCGAAAAGTTCCTCTTTGTTTTAAACCCAAATATATTCATGACGTTGTTTATTTCATATCATATTTGTTGACTTCCTGATGAAGACTTAATAAATAGTCGAAACGTTGAATGAAAATGGAGTTAGCCTTGTAATTCTCCTGTTCTCCAAATATAAATTAAGGTATCCAAGGGTGGTATTATGAACAACTTGAATCTTGAATATATCTTTTAACATTTTTAAAAAAAAATTGTTTATATTGATATCCCTAAAATGTCATAGTGCGGAGTATGAAATATTTTACTCTTTCACTAAAAATCTTCTTGTACCCTTTTTATTCGATAAAATAATGTATTATATATGTATATTCATGAAGTAGTATATTCATTAAATAGTAAAATCAATTCACGACCAAGTCTGATACGAAAGAAGAAGGTCAATTTCAAGGGTTGAGAAAACTTGAAACAAAGAGTTTTACAAAAGAATTTTGATCATATCTTACTCGGAACTGTAATATAAATATAATATTGATGTATAATTCCGGTATCTGTTAATTGGTTTCGCCTATGAGTAGCTTTTTATCGATTCAACGAACCAGATAGCAGTAATATTTGAAAGACAACAATACGTTTCTTATTTATGAACGAAACTTACGAGTGTGAGCATTCATCTTAACCCTTACCCTGCTGAATTTCTATAGTGAACTTGACCATCTTTCAGTTTGAACATTACCATTAACTGTTTAAAGGGGTGCTTACAAAATAAAAACTGACTGAATAGAGATCAGTGCTGATCATGATCAGACTGCACGGATGTGAAGGCTGATCATGATCTACACTGGTAGCAAAGGCAGATACAATCATGTCCAGCATGGTAAGGGTTAATAGATCGTAACCTATCCGACGATCATGGTTTCGAATACAAATTTAATAAAAAGTCTTTTTCGAAATTGTTGGAACCATGAAGCAAAATCTATTTAAAAAAAAATGAAAAATTGGTGTGGAAACATATTTTCTTGCAATTATACAGCAAGGAAAAATTATTGTGTAACCCTGCCTTGTAACGCCCATTTTAAACATAATTAGCCCCATTCGGGGCCCATTCAATGTGGGTGATATTTTCTAGGGCTTACAAATAGATGAAAACCAGAAAGAAATAATCATAATTTTCCTCCTTGCTATAATGAATTATCCTTCTTGCTTTTCATTTAAATGACATTGTGTTCAAATATGAATATTTTCTGATATTGTTTTGATTTTAGGAAGGATAAGGAAGTTTTGTGTTTAACAAAAATGTCAAGAAGAGTATATTTTCGAAGAAAGAAAACATCTCGTGCTATAAATTACCTACAATTATTTCGTTTGCATTAAAAAAAACTTACCTTATCAAACTCGTTGTGAAGACTGCTGTCAGCATAGACCGACAGGATTCCGAACATGTCTTCATCGTGGATGTCGTGATCGGTTTTGAGTTTAGTAGGAACATCAGTATTACGTAGACGTGTTTCTGGTAAAGGCAGTGGTGTCTCACATAGGCCTACTTCGGCTGGTGTTTCAAACACCTTAGGTATTTCATCTAGCGGTCCTGCTTTTCCAGCGGGAACAAACACGTCCGCGTCGGCTTTTGGTTGAGGGTCAATCTTCTGCAACCTTGTATCTCCTGGATGACCAACTCGTTCTGTAGCAGGGATGTTGATGTTGGGAACAAGTTGATCAAGGCATCCTGCAGCCGTACCAGGAACAAAAACTTCCGCGTCTGCTCTCAAACTGGAAAATATTTCTGGGGTTGTTTTTGATACAGTAGAAGCTTTCGGGATTAAACCATCTTTCGGGGTATCCGAGACCCCTACACGAACAGACGTATCAAATTGTTGCTTAGGGTCATTGACTGACAAAACTGACTTCGAGTGTTGCGGAACTCCCGAAGCTTGCATATTTGGGACATGCCTTTCATAGCGAGTGTCTGCGTATGAGACGCCACGGGAAATCGGTAAGTCAGCTGGCCTAATTACAGGCCATATTAATGGATAAATATATGGCATTGCATATGATGCACATTTAGCTGGGTCAGCATGGCCATTGACAGCATCGTGCATATAATTTCTATATTTATTTTCTCTATATCTGTCCCATCTCTCTATCTGTTTTGCAGATCTCTTCCTCTTTCTTGGTTTCTTCTTCTTTTCATTTTCCTTCTCGCCTTTACCTGTCCTAGGACTGCTGCATTTATTTTCTTGGATATCTGTTCATTAAGAAAATGAGTCATTTCATTTAAGAAGCATACTTTGCTTTACCTTAAGGTACTGTCCTCAAGACGTGAACTATTTATTTAAGAAAAGGTTTTGGGAGTATATTGACAAAAACATGTAAATTAGGCCTGATTCCATTTTAGCTCTTTAGTTGCACGTGTTGTTCAATGCAAAATGACGAAATTATATACTTTGCATTTTACATTTACATTTTGTATTTGCATTGAGAAAAACGGAAATTACTCTGTTACTTTCGACATATTTTACACAGACTTAGAGGCGCGTCCCATCGAAAAGAAGGAACATGTTTCATTTAATTGCCTACCTGTAACCCGAGGGGCACTGTCTTGTTGGTTTTCGTTTTGATTCTGCTGAGCTTCTTCCATATTTCAACGAATATACTTGAACATTTAGAGGCTGTTTCAAAGAGACGTCTGCGAGACTGGTTGCTTAGACGCAGTTACTGTGTCGTGACGTCTACAATTACGTGACGTATTTAACGGGCGTCAATCATCAGCGAAATCCACTGCGGGTAGTGGTCTCCCTTTACAGTAAAGTGTATTTGGGAGAGATAATTGCTAAGGGTACCACGATTTTCACTCGACTTTTGCCAGTCTACTTAGATCTACATGCTTTCTCGTGCAAATTTTATTAACACATCAAAATACATTGAACATTTTTAACTGGACAATAAATAATACCATCATATTCATGCCTCATCTTCTAACACCCCGTTTTCTTTTCATATTTTGACAGCTTATTGATTGTAGTTAAGAAATAATAAATCTGTTCCTATATTTTATCAGTTAAATAAAATATGGGCATGATATGCGTAATAATTAAATCACGAGTGCGTAGCACGAGTGATTTAATTATTCGCATCCAAACGACTGCCCATGTTTTATTAATTGATAAAATTATTGGAACATATTTATTATTTCGATTCTAACAACGCAAATAATTCGCATTTTACAGTACTACATTTTCAGCGTATTTACGTCATTTGGGTCATATGCTGTTACAATTTTACCCTCTATGGTTAAAAAGTGTTGCATAGCTAATGGAACGTATAGATATTTGTTTCTTTTTTATCAGAATTTTGAGAAGTATTTATAAATTAGTAATCTAACAGCTTGCAAACTAATTATGAACAGAATCGTCAAATTAGGCGAGTTGACCCTGTGTAACCAGTGACGAGCTTAACTTTTATATGACGTCATACTTTATGTCATACTTTTATGACGTCACCGCTTAATCATACTTGAGCTAACTGAATTTGCTCGTAGAGATGAGAACGTGTTTTACGGTCCTACACATAACGTCACTATAACTTTTTATCATATTTATGTTTTTGAAATAATATATTGAATGAGTACTTGAAATATTGTAACAATGATGAGTTTGTTGTAGTTATTTGTAAATTGTTCAATATAATTTTGGATTCGGGCATTTTTCCCGAAATTTGGAGTAAAGGTATTATTTTACCTATTTTTAAGAATAAAGGTAGATCTAGTATGAATAATCCAGATAATTATCGTGGTATAACAATTCTAAGCTGTTTCGGTAAATTATTTACGGCAGTTCTGAATAATAGATTAAATTGTTTTTTAGAAAGTAATAATGTAATATGTGAAGAACAAGCAGGCTTCCGTAAAGGTTACAGTACAATAGATCATATGTTCTCTTTGAAACTTATTATAGATTTTTATTTAAGTAAAAAGAAAAAACTTTTTTGTGCCTTTATTGATTATAAAAAGGCATTTGATTCTGTTAACAGATTAGCACTATGGCGGAAACTGTTAAATAACAACATAGATGGTAAATGTTTAAGAATAATATACAACATGTAGATCTATTCACTAGCTAAATCATGTGTTAAAGTTGGTAATACACTATCTAATTTCTTTTCTAGTGATACTGGTGTACGCCAGGGAGAAAATCTTTCGCCTGTTTTATTTTCACTATTTTTAAATGATCTTACATCATATATGTCTACAAGGTTTGAAGGGTTATCCACATTGTCTAAAACTACATTTGACTGCTTAAGCAATGAGGATGTTGAAGTATACTTACGCTTATTTCTATTATTATATGCTGATGACACTGTGATCTTGGCTGAAAGTCATACTGAGTTACAAAATGCATTATATGCTATGCAAGATTACTGTGCCTTATGGAATTTACAAGTTAATGCTGCTAAAACAAAAATTGTTGTGTTTACAAAATCTAAAATTGGTAGTAGAAATTTTGAATTTTTCTATGATAATATAAAACTTGATCTTGTAGAAGACTTCTCTTATCTTGGGGTACAGTTTAATTATAATGGTAACTTCTCAAAAACAAAGAAAAGACTGGTTGGCCAGGCTAGAAAAGCTATGTTCGCTTTAATTACAAAATCTCGCAAACTTAACCTTCCAATTTCTATTCAGATTCATTTATTCGATTCTATGATTACTCCTATTTTGTTGTATGGGTCGGAAGTATGATGCTTTGAGAATATTCGAATCATTGAACAGTTCCAATTAAAATACTGTAAGTTTATACTTAAACTTAAACCTTCCACACCAAATTGTATGGTTTTTGGTGAATTGGGTATAAAACCCATTAACTGGTTAAATCCAGATTATTATGTTATTGGAGTAAAGTTATTAATGCAAGGGAGGAAAAGATATGTAAGGTTTTATTTAACACTGTTTATAGTTTACATTCTAATAATATTATCAAGTCACCATGGATATCTTCTATTGAAAAATGTCTAGATGAATTAGGATTATCTGAGTATTTTACAAATCAATCTGTAAATGACACTATTCACTTCAAATCTTTAGTGAAGTCAAGGTTGTATGATCAGTTTTTGCAGAATTGGAATAGCAATGTTTTTAACTCTTCTAAATGTTTGGCATACAGATTATTTAAGACAAACCATTGTTTTGAAGAATACCTTGATTTACTTCCTAGTAATTTAGCTTTTATTTTGTGCAAATTTCGAACTACTAATCACAAATTGCCAATTGAAAAAGGGCGATATATGGATATTGAACAAAATCAGAGACTCTGTCATTTGTGTAATTCCAATTCTGTAGGGGATGAGCTTCATTACTTATTTGAATGTAATTTTTTTAATGATGACAGAAAGAAATACATTGCAGCTTATTACAGAATTCACCCTAATGTTTACAAATTTGAGGAACTCATGAACAATAATAATAGACCAAAACTTACTAAACTAGCTTTATTTTGCAAAATTATTTTGGCTGCTTTTCGATAGATTCATCCTCCATGTAAAATTTCTTTTGATTTAGATAATTTAGTAACTGTAATGTTAGGCAAAATATTTTCAAATCTGATACTTGTAACAATTAACTACATTATCTTATTATGAGAGCATACTGTTCATATGTTTATGTAACTGTTTCTTGACTGTTATATTTTGTTACTTGTGTTGTCATGATCACATGCATGCAATATGCCATGATCAAAATAAATTGAATTGAATTGAATTGAATTGAATTGAAATGCTGTTTTCAAACGTTTGGTCCTGAAATAATTCGTATGTAATGGAACTGAATAAGAATCTCTCATGTCACAACCATAGGGGGGTGAAATGTAACAGCCAACCATATTTTATCGTAGATTCATGTATATAGGCGATTTCACTATATGTTTAATTAGCAATTGCTGCGGATCGTGTCAGAATTTGCGATGACATATGGGTTTCAATGGGTTAAAATTTTAGAAAGTATAGCACATGGATCTAAAATGTTGCGAATTTACTCTAGAACCCTATGGGAAATGTTTTACTGGTATATATCCTATACAATAACGCGCATTCTCCATTAAATATGTAATAAACGCCTATAAACCGTATTTCTATCTTAATAGAAGCTAGAGCTGCCGCCTAACGATCCCCGCTTTCGCCGTCCTGGACCAATTCATAATGGCAACCATTTCTGAAAATAAAAAGTACCAGTGCTATATACAATTCTATATTAGGATGCGTGAGCCAGTAGCATAAGTTACGGTACGGACCCTTTATTTTTATTTTGTGGTCTTGACACTGAAGCAAGGGACCAGCTTTGGCCAGTCTTATCAAACATCTTATCGTATCGTACGACCAAACTTTTGTCTGAACACTTGTTTGATACCAGTAACAAAACACGTTACCAATTTCATGTGTTCAAGATTTCATGTGTAGGCCCACGGGCAGGTAGCATGTTTTCTATATAATGTGTCCATATTTACCTTTCACCTCTTTAAAGAGAAAGAAAAAGAAGAGGTCGAGCATTAACTACATATTGCTTATGTGTATATGAAGGTTAAGAGAAGCAGATGTAATAGTATTCAAGTAATTGCATAGGCACACATACAAACAGACCAGACAGACAGACAGACACCATGGTGACTCCATCTCCTTCCAACTTCGTTTGCGGGTTATAGAAATACTACAGGAGCAAAGGAAATTGAGCCGATATTTAATAAACAACTTAGTTGCTTACAGGCATGCAGTCTTTTTTTTTTACGAAAGTCGCAAGCATTTATACAGTACTGCAAGCAAACATTCATACAGTCAGGACGTCACACCGAATCCTCTTTCATTGAAGGTTATAAACAAAGTGGATCTTTTAGCAATGATTTTATTTAATTTTACCAAACTAGCATTGTTTCTTTATCCACGAAACAGTGGGATTTATATGTAGATCATTCTTCAACTAAGGAAACATGCATTTGTGACGCCAACAATGTGCTATTTCTGGACAAAATCAGTGATCAATCGAGTGTTTTGCTATAATTTTACCTGTAATCAGACTAACACATTATATAAAGAAACAAATCCTGTTCAACTTCCATTAAGATAGAAGTATACACACCAACAAAACACATTAATCACTTTAAAATACTTTTTTCCAACTTTCAGCGGTCAGATTATAGTGTTGGTCAGTCGCAACAGGAAGATGGGGAGTACAGTTGTTTATAGGGCGTGAGTCAAATAATTGTCTTTTATCAGCTAGACCGGTTTTAAGAGGTCAATGGATTTAGAGCGAATGGACGATCTGTCTGTCTGTCCAAGAACTCACGGTTTAAATAGTGATATATTTATGAGCAAACGCTGCCCGGTTATCTTAATCATATGACCCTGTAGGGCTACCCGATGGATACACCAGGTACCTAATATTGGCCAGGACATAAACATCAACGTAAACTATTGTAGTAAGTAACTCAAAATTTCAAGATACGTAACTCGAAATTTCGACTCAATAACTCGAAATTTCGACATAGTAGCTCGAAATTTCGAGATACATAACTCAAAATTTCGACTTAGTAACTCGAGATACCTAACTCGAAATTTCGAGTTAATAAATAACTTACACCTGGTACTAATGCTCTTTCGTATCAAAGATCTTAAATTCAATATTTTGAATTACGAAATACTGTGGTTTGTATTATAAAACTATGCATCCAATACATATTAATAATACGTTTTTTTTAATTTAAACATATCTGTCTTTTCCTTTTTACCTTTAACTCTGATATTCGAGGCAAAATTTATTCGATTTCAGCCATTTTTTAACGCAACTGGAAGCAACATTAAATATTTTTGTTTCACAGTATCCCTTCTACTTTCATGTCATAACAGTGATAAAATTTTCTTTCAAAGAGACACACTGAACATTCCCACACACTTTTGTGGATGGCATGATATGAGGTCAAGAAGAAAAAAGTTTGGTATGCTTAGGTAAATGAACACAGTACTAAGACATGGTCCAGGTGCACCGACCATTTCCATTTAATTCGGTATAAAACGGGTACAAAATGCTTTTAATGATACTTGCAAGACCCAAAACGTATAATTTCAACCATATTTCTCCACTTGTTCTGCGTAAAATTCACCACTCTAACAACGTTGGAACCACTTGATCTGATAAAGCTGAAGGAATATCTGCATCAAGCCGTGTGTCATAAACAAGGCTTTTGAGTGGTTTGTTGTCTTATTTATCACAGTTCAGACTTCAAATGCGCAGGAATTAAACCACGAGGGCTTTAGCCCGTATGGTCTTACATGTAAGCATCTGAACAAAGAACCCTGGGTTTGATCACAAGCCAGTATAAAGTCTCGAGGATGATTTGATCTGCGACACATTCTTTGGTCTTTTCTGCTGTTGTATTTGGAGTTCATTGCCTAGGTCGCTGGCTTCAAATCACTTGCCCCTCATCGATGTGGGTCGAGCCTCCATGACTCGGGGCGTTGGATTCAAAGCTGGAAAGTCGCCATAATTATGACCTATAATTGTGTCGGTGCGATGTTACACCAAACAAAAATAAACATAAATACACTTTTTTAGTTACTGTTTTTTCTTAATTTTTGGACAATTTATCAAAATCTAATAGGTCCTTTTAATGGTATCTTTTAACCTCCGCGCAGGAATATTGTAACGACCTAGAGTACCAATAAAGGGACGGTAACACTGTGTTGTAGTTTGTTTTATGAGTCTGGTCAGCATGATTATTATCAAAGAAATAAGATGTTAAGTATAAAATGAATTTTATTATACATTTTTTTTTTAAATTTTACAGATTTAAAATAGAAAAATAGACGTAACCAAAGTCTTCTTTCGTTTTGTTGCTGCACAGCATCTGTAATCAGAATATAAAACAAAACAAAACTTGAGAAAAAATACACACACGCGAGTTTGCGATATCAAGAGCTTGTTGAAAAAGTCCTAGAATAATATTATTCGTCTCTCCTACCATCTTCATCAAATGATTATCCGAAAAGTTCCTTTTTGTTTTAAAACCAAATATAAATTAAGGTATCCAAGGGTGGTATGAGTAACAACTTGAATCTTGAATATATCTTTTAACATTTTTTTTTGAAATTGTTCATACTGATATCCCTAAAATGTCAAATTGCGGAGTATGAAATCTTTTACTGTTTTACTAAAAATCTTTTTTTTTTTTTCAGTTAATATCAACAATAATTAAAGGGAGAAAAGACGCTCAATTAAAACTCATTTAATGCTGATCAATATAACCTGTGTAGGAAGCGACACAATGTGGTTGCGCAAGGCATGTAAACGTCTGCGTAAGGCTATAGAAAGTCAATCTGGGAAGTTAGCTGACTGCTTGAAGCAAGTAACTGCTTTGTACATGTGACCGCTATGACAAGTTCAACTTGACCTTGATAACCATAAAGTTGTACCCTTTTTTATTCGATAAAATAATGTATTATATATGTATATGCATGAAGTAGTATATTCATTAAATAGTAAAATCAGTTCACGACCAAGTCTGATACGAAACAAGAATGTCAATTTCAAGGGTTGGGAAAACTTGAAACAAAGAGTTTTACAAAAGAATTTTGATCATATCTTTCTCGGAACTGTAATATAAATATAATATTGATGTATAATTCCGGTATCTGTTAATTGGTTTCGCCTAAGAGTAGCTTTTCATCGATTCAACGAACCAGATAGCAGTAATATTTAATTTAAACATATTTTATTTCAGAAATACATGAAATATTTACAGAACAATAGTTAGGAATTGGCCGGAAAGCTATGTCAGCTTACGGTTGTCCTCTCCTTAATGTATAACCCTGCCTTGTAACTCACAAAAAAACTTACCTTATCAAACTCGTTGTGAAGACCGCTGTCAGCATAGACCGACAGGATTCCGAACATGTCTTCATCGTGAATGCCGTGATCGGTTTTGAGTTTAGCAGGAACATCAGTATTACGTAGACGTGTTTCTGGTAAAGGCAGTGGGGTCTCACATACTTCGGCTGGTGTTTCAAACACCTTAGGTATTTCATCTAGCGGTCCTGCTTCTCCAGAGGGAACACGTCCGCGTCGGTTTTTGGTTGAGGGTCTATCTTCTGCGGCTCTGCATCTCCTGGATGACCAACTCGTTCCATAGCAGACGTGTTGGTGTTGGGAACAAGTTGTTCTGTAGCAGGGGTGTTGGTGTTGGGAACAAGTTGTTCCATAGCAGGGGTATTGGTGTTGGGAACAAGTTGTTCAAGGCATGTTGCAGCCATGCCAGGAACAAAAACTTCCGCGTCTGCTCTCAAACTGGAAACAATGTCCGGGGTTGTTGTTGTTACAGTAGAAGCTTTCGGGATTAAATCTTCTTTCGGGGTATCCGAGACCCCTACACGAACAGACGTATATTGTTGCTCAGGGTAATTGACTGACAAAACTGACTTCGAGTGTTGCGAAACTCCTGAAGCTTGCGTATCTGGGACATGCCTTTCATAGCGATTGTCTGCGTATGAGACGCCACGAGAAATCGGTAAGTCAGCTGGCCTAATTACAGGCCATATTAATGGATAAATATATGGCATTGCATATGATGCACATTTAGCTGGGTCAGCATGGCCATTGACAGCATCGTGCATATAATTTCTATATTTATTTTCTCTATATCTTTTCCATCTCTCTATCTGTTTTGCAGATCTTTTCCTCTTTCTTGGTTTCTTCTTCTTTTCATTCTCCTTCTCGCCTTTACCTGTCCTAGGACTGCTGCATTTATTTTCTTGGATATCTGTTCATTAAGAAAATGAGTCATTTCATTTAAGAAGCATACTTTTGCTTTACCTTAAGGTACTATCCCCAAGACGTGAACTATTTATTTAAGAAAAAGTTTTGTGAGTATATTGATAAAAACATGTAAATTAGGCCTAATTCTATTTTACACACAACCTATGCAATAAATAGCTATTTAGTTACACGTGTTGTTCAATGAAAAATGACGAAATTAAATACTTTGCATTTTACATTTACATCCTGTATTTGCATTGAGAAAAAAGGAAACTACTCCCTTACTTTCGACAAATTTTACATAGATCTAGAGGCGCGTCCCATCAAAAAGAAGGAACATGTTGCATTTAATTGCCTTACCTGTAACCCGATGGGCACTGTCTTGTTGGTTTGCGTTTTGATTCTGCTGAGCTTCTTCCATATTTCAACGAATGTACTCGAACATTTAAAGGCTGTTTCAAAGAGACGTCTGCGAGACTGGTTGCTTAGACGCAGTTACTGTGTCGTGACGTCTACAATTACATGACGTATTTAACGGGCGTCAATCATCAGCGAAACCCACTGCGGGTAGTGGTCTCCCTTTACAGTAAAGTGTATTTGGGGGAGATAATTGCTGAGGGTACCACGAATTTTAGTCAGCTTTTGCCAGTCTACTTACACGCTTTCTCATGCAAATTTTATTAACACATCAAAATTATTTATTTCTAACCGGACAATTAATAATACCATCATACTTATTTCTCATCTTCTAACACCCCATTTTCTTTTCATATTTTGACAGCTTATTGATTGTAGTTTGCGATGATATATGGATTTCAGTATAGCACATGGATCTAAAATGTTGCGAATTTACACTAGAACCCTATGGGAAATGTTTTACTAGTATATATCCTATACAATAACGCGCATTCTCCATTAAATGTGTAACAAACACCTATAAACCGTATTTCTATCTATCTAACAGAAGCTAGAGCTGCCGCCTAACGGTCGCTAAATTATACCCCCGCTTTCGCCGTCCTGGACCAATCCATAATGGCAACCATTTCTAAAAAATAAAAAGTACCAGTGCTATATACAATTGTATATTAGGATACGTGAGCGGGTAGCATAAGTTACGGTACGGACCCTTTATTTTTATTTTGTGGTTTTGACCCTGAAGCAGCCAGTCTTATCAAACATCTTATCGTATCGTACGACCAAACTTTTGTCTGAACACTTTTGTTTGATACCAGTAACAAAACACGTTGCCAATTTCATGAGTTCAAGATTTTATGTGTAGGCCCACGGGCAGGTAGCCATGTTTTCTGTATAATGTGTTCATATTCCAAGAAAACAGATATCACAGACCTGTTATCGATTTTAGTCGTACTATGTTTGATAAGACGGGCCCCTGTGTCTTATGCGCTACACATCGACTCATGGTGGTGAATATTTGTAACAAGTTATTTCAGAATCCTTTCATGCATAAAGACGTTATGGCCCTGACACGAAAAATGAACTGACAGACCCTATTTTGAAATTTGACCTCTAAGCATGACCTTGACGTTGGAGCTAGGGAACTGTGTCTTGTGCGCGGGACATCGTTTCATGATGGTGAACATTTGTGCCAAGTTATTTTAGAATCCCTCAATGTATAAAGAAGTTATGGCGGCACGGACACGAAAATTGAACCCTTTTTTACCGTTGACCTCTTTAAAGAGAAAAGAAAAAGAAGAGGTCGGGCATTAACTACATATTGCCTATGTGTATGTGAAGTTTGAGAGAAGTAGGTGTAATAGTATTCAAGTAATTGCATGGACACACATACAAACAGATCGGACAGACAGACAACATGGTGACTCCACCTCCTTCTAACTTCGTTTGCGGGTTATAATTATGAAGAATTACTATAGGGACAAGGGAAACTGAGCCGATATTTAATAAACAACTCAGTTGCTAACAGGCATACAGTCTTTTTTTTACGAAAGTCGCAAACATTTGTACAGTACTGCAAGCAAACATGCAAAAAGCCAGGACGTCACATCGAATGCTCTTTCACTGAAGGTTATAAACAAATTGGAGGTTTTAGCAATGATTTTATTTAATTTTACCAAACTTGCATTGTTTCTTTATCCACGAAAAAGTGGGATTTATATGTAGATCATTCTTCAACTAAGAAAACATGTATTTTTGACGCCAACAATGTCCTATTTCTGGACAAAATCAGTGATTAATCGAGTGTTTTGTTATAATTTTACCTATAATCAGACTAACACATTATATAAAGAAACAGATCCTGTTCAACTTCCAATAAAATAGAAATATACACACCAACAAAGCACATTAATCACTTTAAAATACTTTTTTTCCAACTTTCAGCGGTCAGATTATAGTTTTTGGTCGGTCGCAACAGGAAGATGGGGAGTAAGTTGTTTATAGGGTGTGAATCAAATAATTGTCTTTTATCAGCTAGACCGGTTTTAAGAGGTCAATGGATTTAGAGCGAATGGACGATCTGTCTGTCTGTCCAAGAACCCACGGTTTACATAGTGATATTTTTATGAGCAAACGCTGCCCGGTCATCTTAATCATATGTCCCTGTAGGGCTACCCGATGGATACTCCAGGTACCTAATATTGGCCAGGACCTATACATTAATGTAAACTATTGTAGTAAGTAACTCAAAATTTCAAGATACGTTACTCGAAATTTCGACTCAATAACTCGAAATTTCGACACAGTAGCTCGAAATTTCGAGATACATAACTCAAAATTTCGACTTAGTAACTCGAGATACGTAACTCCAAATTTCGAGTTAATAAATAACCTACACCTGGCACTCATACTCTTTCGTATCAAACATCTTAAATTCAATATTTTTAATTACGAAATACTGTGGTTTTTATTATAAGATTATGCATTCAATTCATATTAATAATACGTTTTCATAATTCAAACATATCTGTCTTTTTCCTTCTTACCTTTAACTCTGATATTCGAGGCAAAATTTATTCGATTTCAGCCATTTTTAAACGCAACTGGAAGCAAGATTGAATATTTTTGTATCACAGTATCCCTTGTACTTTCATGTCATAACAGTGATAAAATTTGTTTTCAAAGAGTAACAACATTCTCTCGCTCTTTTGTGGATGGCATGATACCGGTATGAGGTCAAGAAGAAAAAAGTTTGGTATGCTCAGCTAAATGAACACAGTACTAAGAAACGGTCTAGGTGCTTCCATTTAATTCGGTATAAAAAAACGGATACAAAATGCTTTTATTGATACTTACAAGACTAAAAACGTTTGATTTCGTCCATATTTCTCCACTTGTTCTACGTAAAATTCACCGCTCTAACAACGTTGGAACCACTTGATCTGATAAAGCTGAAGGAATACTTGGACTGCTTAAATGGTTATGGAACACTGAGGAATGTATTGGGAAATAATTATTTTAAATGCCTTGGTAGAGCGAGCTACCTTTCGTAACCCAGCTGAACGCTTTTTTACATGAAAAACTAAACACACCAAGCCAGGTTTCGAATTCACATCGGTGAGGGGCAAGTCAATTTTTTTCAGTGTTTATTTGTCTATTACATTTGTCAGTTGCTTTATTAAAGAACAGCTAAATGCTTAGAAGATATCCAATACAAGAATGTTTATTTGCCGTCTACCGTACCAACTTAAAAATACCACCATATTTTCACCTTTTTTTGCAGTTCTAGGGAGTTTTGCCAATTCTGTTTAAACATTACGTAGGGCTAAATATTGCACGCAGCCGTTCGCCGGCGTCCTGTTTTGGTAATTATGTTTTATTCTAACATGGCTCGATTTGATTGCCAGTTAAACAAATAAGAAGTTCAAGATCTGTATATTCTGTTATTAACCAGAACCGGTAAGAGAAAATGATGTCATATTGATGCAAGACGTTACTACTCGGATAAATGAAGCCCAGCATAATTGTTATCAAAATATTAAAAATGAAAACAACAAAGGCCAAAATCGAACCCCTGACCTCCCGCACTCAAACCTGAGCTATTGAGACGGTCTTTTTTCATCGGAAGATATCATTTGAACATGAGCCACTAACCTACATTTTCCAAAAATTAGCAGTTAAAAAGGATATCCCGTTAAAAAGGTTATCCAGTTAAAAAGGTTATCCAAACCGCAAATAAGTCATCCAAACAGGTACATAGCCTTACCAACTCGATATCCAAACCGTTGCACTACATTCCACGTTTTGTCCTTTTGAATCTTTAGGAACTGTGTACATATCGCAGTTTATGCATACTGACACGAAACTGAAGAAATTCCATAAATTTAGAAGAAATACCGTTCAGATCGCAATGCCAGTCACGGTGGCGATTATTTCTTTGGACATTGCCAGGATTTCTAATGTTTGAAAACGAAACGTGAAATCTGTAAATATCTTCAAGAACTAATATGATGTTCCACTGATTTTTGTTTGTTTGTTTGTTTATTTTGAGATGCCATATTGGACAAATCCAAACTGTAGTTACCATACAGTGCTGTGCTGTGGTAGCTGCCCGATAAACATAATTATATGATGCTAAAATCGTTAATACGTAGGTGGGTATAATTATATCACATAAAAAACACCTGTCATCTGTGGTAGATAAAATCTTGTTATGTTTTATCCATATATTTTTTATTTGATATTTAACTAAAGGAAACAATTGCTAACAAGTTTCGCATGATACACATATTTATTTCCTTTATATCACGGTATTATCTATATTGCATAAAAAATGACACTTTATATACATTTTACATAATCTCCAAAATAAATCTATGTTTTATATCAATTTTACGGTTATTTCATACCACCATAACATTGAAACAACACGTTTATTATTTTGCGCGAGGTTCAGTTTCACACTATTTATATCGCATTGATTTAGAAAAAGGTCACTATTCGTTTGTTTTCTGTCCAGTATTTGAGCCTTGCCATCAGGTTTTGACCCCGCGGCTATCCTGTTGCTGAAAATGACTGTAACATACATGCGCAGAATAGAATATTATGACCCTCCTTAACCCTGAACATGCTGGACACAATTGATTCTGTCATTTGCGATTAGTGCAGGTCATGATCAGCCTGCACATCCGTACAGTCTGATCATGACTTGCACTGTTCGCCACTCAGTCAGTATCTTTTTGGTATGCACCCCTTTTTGACAGTTAATGGTACAAATTGAAAGGTGGACAGTTCATTATAAAAGTTTAATAAAGAACATCTTGCTATAAAGATAAAGTATTTAAATGGCTGTGGTACCACAGTTGTTGTATTAAGATACTTTAACATATTTATTACGCTCGATATTACAAGCAAAAGTTTTAAAGGTGGATAATCAGATTTTGGCCATGTAACGGATTTGTTCGAAACTTTAGCATCTGATCATTTACACTCATTTATGTTCACTTAACACTTAATACAAATTAGATTTTCACTGGAGGTATTTTTAAAATTTCATTTTCCTATCCTGGTTGCCCAACCAAGATAGAGTTATTTCATCATAAGTATAAATTTGATAAACATACTTTGCCTAAGAAAATGTATAAATATTAGACATATTGTAATATATTTGTAAAATATTTGCATTAAAAATTATGTATTTAGATGGAATTCATTAGAAACGCAAGTTTGAAAAATTATTATTACCTCCCTTTGCCTATCTTGGTTGCGCAACCAAGATAGATTGGAAATAAATGAATTCAGAAGCTACAAACAGCTTTAAAACTTGCATTTTGGTTCAGATTGTTCCATAGTTGATATGTCTATCAAATGCAAATGTAAAACTAGACATAGTATCGAAATAAAAAGAAATACCCAGCTTTTTATATACTTTCATATTAAAGGGGAGTAATTACAAATTTTTATAAAAATAATAAAATATACATTTCAAATAGGAATCTAACTCTATGTAATCGGTCTTTTTGTTCCTTAAATAATTCTCTGCCAGAATATACAAAAAGTAAAAAATGTCATTAAATGTTGTTTAAATGTGATTGACCACCTTTAAGGGTTTTCCATTGGTCTTACCATTTTCAACATTTCAAATATCTCAGAAATAGTTAACGATAATTGTTTTAATAATTGCTTCAGAAATAGTTAACGATAATTGTTTTAATAATTGCTTTAATTAATGTTCAAGAAATTCGTTTAAGCAAATCAAGGTATAACCAAGGTAGAAAACAAATGAATAAAGAAGTTTGTAGGAGGTATCTGGTCGGATGTTATCATTATTACCATTATTCAGTTATGTGATTTCCCGCTTGGTTTGCTCAAGAAACTCTGTTAAATTTGATTGGAATCTCTCATAAAGTATGGTAGGCTGGCGTTTTTAGGAGTGTTATATCTATGGGTTTATCAGTGTAACAATCAGTCTTGTGGTCAGTGAGGCAGGTGTCGATACGATAGAATACCACTCGTTACGTTTTAATCAAATGAACTTACAAACATTGCATAAGTGGACTGAACTAAATTGGTAATTAGTTATATGATATAAATTTATATATTCAAAACTCAAATCGAAATTTTTGAAAGTTGCCAAAAAAATTTTTGTTGCAGGTTCAACCTAAACGATATTTTTACAATGTATTTTTTTCTTTTACCGAAGAATTGAAGAAAGACTTTACATCTAGATAAGGTTGTCGATTTTCCGCTTTTTAAGTCATTTACGTGATCCTATCTTGTATTGACTTCTAGATAATTATTTAGGTAAGATACAATACATTAAGACAAATATATGGTAGCTGATTTCTGCCATTTTGTTCTGGCGCGCCAAAACGGCAAACAAACAAACGTCAATACAACAAAAACAGTACATGTATGTATTTGTCGTATCGCTCTTATTTGACAGATCGACAGTTAGCACGCCAATACGACATACATACCCTATTTGTCGTATCGGCACTTTATTTGTCCTTGTGGCGTATTGACGTGTTGGCGTCCTTCAAACGCGCCAAAGCCAGGATGACGAACTAGTGTGCCAATATGACAAAGGCAATACTTGTCGTATCGGTGCTCTAACTGTTTTAAAGGACGCCAACACGCCAGAATGACAAATAATGTGTCATTAACGACAAATACCATAATTATATTTGTCGTACTGGCAGGCTAATACGGCAACACGCCTGTAAGGAGACCTGCTGACCTTTTTTATCTTTAACAAGGGGAGTGGCTGATAATGTTGGTTGAATTTATCTCTAGTATAATATCGCATCTGACAGTCGTAATTGCTAAAATATTTTCATTGTTGTTTGGAATTTGTCAAAAATGTTAATTAAGCACTGTCCATATTTGGTGGAATCTATTCTTAGGTTTGTATCCAAGGGTATTTTTCAAGTTTTCATTGGTTGCTTATTACGCAAATATATATTTTTGAAAACAATAGCCATCGCGCATGTACAAAAAATCGCCCAAACGGACATTAAGAATTTATACACTGAAAGCGAAAGACATATTTTTTAGTCTGTTAGAATAGATTTGTTTTTCTGAGTTTACGAGGGAAATACGTGGCATTGTTCAGTAAGTTTGAATTTTGTTTAACTTTTTATTTCTTATAATTTTAGAATGATTTTTGCATAGTTTAGTAAAGAAATACGGTAATGAGCAAACATTTTTCACTTATTGTTTTTTGACAAGTTCACGAAGTCCTTTGTTAGAATTTAGAACTGATTTTCATTTTTACAAGTTTCTTAAACTTTTCACCTTTCATTATATTAAACATGTTTATTTGTATTTGTTAATTCTGTACTATTACTTATTATATGTTATTGTTAATTTTTGATAACCGTTGTTGATGTACGATATTGTTTGTGGTACTAATAAAAGACTTAACGAGTATATTGAATAGTCCAATTGTAAACCCCTGGAACTCAGATATATCAGGCTCGTGCCAGTGTAAATGGTGCGAGGCCGTGACATTCTTACAACGCCAAAGTGACAAACTATGCGCGGACTGTCTTAATTCATTATGTACAATAAAGTGAGAAAGTATTTTGTTTCGAACACAAGGTCTGGCATCTTGCATGGGGTTTGTATGAATTTCACTGAATTATTGTTAAAGGGAGTTCACCTTAACCCTTTCATTGAACAGACCGACAGATAGGTTTTTGGTACATTAAGAAAGTGATTATCTCTAGCCCTTTAAAGAGGATTTTCCACATGAAACTTTGATATCAGTACCTAATCAAAGTTGTCTGACTTTGATCATTGCCTGTGGTTACTAGATCACACCCTTATTGTTTTTGGTATTAGTTGGTCAAGTGTCAAATACACAGTGACCTTTAGACTGAAAACAGTTTCTGATCAATAAATGAATCTACTGCTTCGGGAAATGACTCTCAAACTTTGTATGCTGATTGAAGGTAAGTAAATGATCCATTTTGTTACGCAGGTTAGTAGATCAGGGAAATGTTAAGGTCACAGTGATATTGAAAAGCCAAACGGTTTCTGATCAGGTAAAACTCTATTGGACGATTGCTGTTGGTTCCTAGATGACCCCTACAGTTTGAAGGTTACAAAAAATTATTTATGATACCTAATTAACTTGGTGTTGGCCACTAAACTTTGAGATTAACAATTACACACCCAGTATCTTTCCTTATGAAGTTGTTGCAAAATAGTAAATGTTTTGCCCAGATAAAAATACTTATCCACCGGCTGTAGGTATTTTGAAAAATAATCAAATCAGTTTTCAAGTAGAATTTTACAGGTATTTAGACCTATAATGAGAAGCCTGTCTGAAAAAAAAATGAATTGGGATAGCAGATTTTCGTACGCAGCTGTTCGTAATATTTGTGATTGATCGGGTCATTAGAGAGTACAAGTTCTATTTTGACCCACATACCTAATTGACAAGGTGATATCATGCATACATAATGGGATCAGGACAGTTTTCAGTTTATACAAAACAATTGACGGGGTATGATTATTAATAATTTATACATTTATTGTAATACTGATGATTTTCGGAAATATTTGACATGCAGAATTGTAAGAATAATTATAGCTGTTTATTTTCTCCTTACTAAATTTGCCTTAGTGGCACATGATAGATTTTAATATATCTTTGGTCATTTGCGTTTACAAGCGCTTTCCTATAAGGGAGTACCTTAACGCTTAGCTTTACATTTTGAGAAAAAAAATCAAACAACACTAAATCAGAGAAAGAAACAGTTGTTTCATAAGAAAATTGAACAGCCTGTAAAAAATGTATATTTTACTTTACAAAACAATTGTCGGTATACTAATATACATCGAATTCCAGAAAAGGACTGCATAAAAGGGCCACACTTTCGGACAGTTCAGCCCTTTAAAAACTCACCATTTTCAAAGAACTGTTACATAATATTATCTTCTTTTCGATGTAGTTGCAATGCTGTCCTAGTGCTGAATTTTCACATAACAGATAGACCGCGAAGTTTTCAGCAATTGTTTATTTTTATTTAAAGGGGCATATAACTTTTCAGAATATTTGAAGTATCCATCGTACAATAGTGATTGCTGGTAAAGATGGTGTTTGTTTATCAAATATTTCTATGTTATGATGATATATTCCTAAACCTTAATGTTTGACCTACGACACATAGATCTGCACAATTCCACAAGATCCGCTGCAAATTAAATGAATCATCAGAAAAACTCGGTAAAATTGAGAAATGTAAAACAGTTGGACCTGGCTTTTAAACATATATGTATGCAGCAATTAGGAATGTTTCGTTGTTTGTTTTTACTTGAAATTGTCTTTTTTTCTCTCGATAAATTGACAGTGACGTCATATAGTACTTCGATATTTACTGGTTATAGATTATTTGTAGGCCTTATACGGTAAGCGATTGGTCAAGTAGATGATCAACTTACGTGGTCTGGAAAAATATACAGATAAATTTAAAAATTTAAAGATTGAGAATGCTTAGAATGGTGAAACTATACAGATAAGTTAGTTTATTAAATCAAATAAAATTAACTTTATTTTGGCTTTAACAACTTAATGTCGCAAAATACCATTTCTACATAAAGGAAGTTAAATTTTACAACCTTTGACAAGAGTAAAATTGGTTACAAGTCTAACAAATAAAGAAAAGAAGACATTGTTGATCGAAACAGATCATTTTTGGTGCACAGGAATGCCACACCAGGAACTGGATTCCAACCGTTACCTAATGTACTAACCGATCAAGCGAATTCTTGAAAGAATCTTCTATGGTATTCTCTTTCAATTTAGGTAGTAAAAATACAACGACAGCATATTGGTGGCGTTCCTTTAGGAATACATTCGAACAGACGTTAGCAGTATCTAAACCTTAATCTAGTGTAGCATGTGTTAATATAAACTATGAAATAGCATTGACCAGCTGGCAGATTGGCAATTTACGTTCCAGATATTTCGATCAATTACAAAAACAGAATACCTTGAAAAAAACATTTCTGAAGAAATATGATATGCATAGCTAATCTCGTAAACGTTGCTGTTATTCACAAATTTTTGATTGATTGGGTCATTAAGGCAGACGAGTGCAAGCACTTCGTGACTTGCGAGGTTAATAGACAAATTTCATGTATACGAAGATGAAAAAGGTCATTTCTCAAAACTGTGACTTTCAATTGTATGTACGTAACTATTTCCTAAAATATTCTTCACACAATGATAGATACCAATTTTCTAATGCCATTTCTGAGGCCATAAGATATCTTGACTCAGGACGATAGCTTCAGTGTCTATTTAACATGCCAAACCCAGACACGTACGTGTATTTGTATTTCTTGAAAATAAATACATGATTTAAAACGCAAGTTCAACATAACTGGACGCATTTATTGGTCGCGTTTAAAGGGACATGCCTTCATATGAACATAAACAAGAAGTATCTTTAAAAAAAGATACACGGCAGCATTAGTCAATGCACACTTCAAGCTACGAAACGTGCATGCACTCTGCAACATTTACCGTGGTACGACTGGGTATTTATAAAGCAAAACAAAATATAATTTTTAAAGTAAAATTTTCATGTTTTTTGATGTAGAACATAATTTACAGAACATATTTTACATCATAATTATATTAATCACATTATATATCTTTCGTAAACAAACGCTTTGTATTTACATTGAATCATATTCGTTCCGGTAAATATAACTGAAGTATACCCCCAGCACTTCCAACGTTTTCAATTGAGTGTATATTGTGAAGTCAACGCAGAAGTAGGGTTTTTACCATCCTCATTGGCTTTCACCCTGGAACAACTGATATTAGACCTTCCTGCTTTCACCGAAGTCGTAAACAGTGCCATGATGCGGTCATTGATTATTAAATAAAAAAAATATGCCGTAACTGTTCACGCTTGCGAATCTACGAACTCCTTTGCGTTTTCAGTGTTTTCCTTTGCTTTTCTAGCATTAAGAAACGGTTGTAGTAATTCACGCACCTTGATTTTATTACCGAGTAATGATTTACTATTGTAATACATATAGTGTATGGTAGAGTGACTTCGGCCAAGAAAGTCCACTATTTCCAGGGGTAACCCGGACTCAATTTTTAACAAGGCATGTTATTTACCGAAATGTTCGTAAAAGTTTGTAGATTCTGAAAGTGTCGGCATAAATGTTGGTGGCGAGCTGAGAAATCCAAGATGGCATCCAAGATGGCCGCTATAAAATGAAAAAGGTGCTTTTTGTAAAAAATAAGGTCTTCTTCATTCACTTTTGATGAAATAAACTGCTGGAATGCATTGTTTTGTAGAATTGTTGCAACGCACCTTTCATGAATTGTAAAACATTTAAATTGTTACAATTAAAGGTAAAAATGTGTCAAAAGGTCAAATTCCTGCTAAAATACAAATTTTACAAATTCATTGTCATTAATTTGCAGTTTTGAAAATTAGAACTTATAAATCCTTTAGAAAGAATTCAAAGAATGACACAAAATGATTATCTGATACAAAGAATGACAATTATTGATGTTTTACAGTAAAACTGTTGTTAAAAATACTCATACTAATGTGACTTTCTTTGCGCATTACAAGCAGGTAAACAAAAACGTACTTGAGGAAGTAGATATATATTGAAACATGTCTAATTTTCTTTCTCAAGTTATGCAGGTTTGAAAAACACATTTCGTGGTCAGTTTCTAGTGTTATTTTATGTTTTATATTCCACCAAGGATAAGGATTTTTTATCCAGTATGAGGTCAGAACATCAGAATAGCTACATATTTGGTTCATTACGGTAATTGTTTTAAGTTTTGTATATTAGTGCATTTATTTATATTTGATATCATGGATAATATATTATCCATAGACAGGTTTTCAATGCTGTTCAATTATTGTGCACATATTGCCTCAAGCAAAGATTTGCATACAAAAATAGAGAATATTTTTGCATGATTTGAAATATATGCACCTTAATAGAACATTATTAAACGTTTCTAAAACGTTCCGGCGATGTCACTGAAATAATTAAAAGTCTTAATAACTCAGTTTTACAGGAGCTTAAAAAATAATCATCGTCATATTTTCCAGAAAATTATATAATCATATTCGGTTTTAAATGTCAAAACTGAAAACAATTTGACACCATTACCCTGCTTAAACGTAAGAAAGATGTCATATATAAACTATTTCTTCAAACCCCTTGATAAATAGTTGACTGATAACCAGTCCCAAAAGGGAATATGGTAGCTTGACAAAAATGTCGCCCCTTATTTGTTAGAGAAAGGGGCATCAAACCTGTGATGCGTGTATGTGGTCGCACGGTCACATTTTTTTTTACAATGGTGTCCCTTTTTTTTTTAGTGTAGTGAGAAATGTTCAGTGGAAAGTACTCTGTGCTTGGGGTTATAATTTCTTAGTGATACAGCTCTGAGTACTTTTCACAGAACATTGATCATCTAGCAGTGTACATGGATTGTGAGTACTACTTACTGGGTAGTGTTCATGGTACTGTACTGTGACTATTGCTCACTGGGAAGTGATCACGTCACTTTCAGTACTGCTCACTGAGTAGTGTTCACGGCACCGTGATTTCTGCTCACTGAGTAGTGTCCACGGCACTATGAGTATTGCTCACTGAACAGTGTTCACCGTGAGTACTGCTCACTGAGTAGTGTCCACGGCACTATGAGTATTGCTCACTGAATAGTGTTCACCGTGAGTACTGCTCACTGAGTAGTGTCCACGGCACTATGAGTATTGCTCACTGAATAGTGTTCACCGTGAGTACTGCTCACTGAGTAGTGTTCACCGTGAGTACTGCTCACTGAGTAGTGTTCACCGTGAGTACTGCTCACTGAGTAGTGTTCACCGTGAGTACTGCTCACTGAATAGTGTTCACCGTGAGTACTGCTCACTGAGTAGTGTTCACCGTGAGTACTGCTCACTGAGTAGTGTTCACGGCACCGTGATTTCTGCTCACTGAGTAGTGTCCACGGCACTAATAGTATTGCTCACTAAATAGTGTTCACCGTGAGTACTGCTCACTGAGTAGTGTTCACCGTGAGTACTGCTCACTGAGTAGTGTTCATGGTAATGTGAGTAGTGTTCACTGAGCATTCACGGTTCTATAAATACTGCTCACCGAGAACGAACTTAAGGACATGTTTTTGCATAAATACTTTTGAAGTCTGAAAATTGAGCTGAAATCATATGCTAAATATATACTTTTATCTATCCGATATTTGAGTTTTATGATTATTTGATTTTTTGACCTTTAATCTGCATAATAATTTTAGGCAATTTATGTTAAAAAGATACTCATAAAATCTGACATATCGTAGTTAAATATTAAACAGAAAAATAATTAAAGTTATTATGAAAATGTAGACATGATAGTGTGTTTAAACATTGTAGTCGTCAATACTTTTGTGGCGGCCATCTGTGACGCCATATTGGATTTCTCAGATCGCCTCCATTTATGCCAATTTATGCCGGCAGCCTGATAAACTTCAGCCCATTACGAATATTTTGGTATATAACTTGCCTTGTTAAAAATTGAGTCCGGGTTCAACTTTTTGAATGGCCTAATTGTCGCCCTATCAGTAAACGACAAGTGCGTATTGATCTATATGCGGCCACTTTAAATCCAAAGGTGTACTGCATTTTATACAAAATGCTCCCTGACTGAGGGAAATATCAAATTTTGATATCTGTCTTCAAATTAATTTTGTGCTTGTACATAATAATTATGTAACGACAGAGGATCATTAGGGCATAACTATACCTAAAAAGGTCAAGAAATTGAAACAAATCATGTTTTAAAAAATTTACGATTCATCACCCTCAAGCAGGGAATAACGTTTAAAATGTCGTCGAACTACGAAATCAGAGACCATAGGTTCGAATCCCGCTCCTTTAACTAAAATTACTAACATTCGATTAGAAATAGTTATTTGTTTCTATTCGTTTTTTTTTTTGTTGCCTCATTTATTTTCTATTATCATGTGCTATGCCTTATTTTCTTGAGCGAAATAGAAAGAAATAGAAAGAAAACTTGAAATTAATAAGAGTCCAAAGTATGAATACTTTACGTTTGACAAGAAGTTTCTGGAATTGGACCGTTCTCTGTATCTTGCACTGTCCTCCAACTAAACTTGCAAATAGTCTTTTAATGAGTCGCCCATATGGGTAACTGGTAACGACTTTGAACAAAGGTATACGTAGTTGGTCCCAGCTGTAAACCTTGATAAAAAATATGATGGGTAAGTGCTTTTATTCTCTTTTTTACACACATATATCTTTTGTTAATCTTACGGTTTATATTCGTTCCTTTGATTAATGTGCAATGTCAACCTTGGTATCGATATAAACTTTTTATTCGATTTTCTTTATCCTAATCCCGCTTACAGGACATTTCTCCTAGTTTACCGGCATTAAGTTGACTTTGGCCTTATTTGCCTTATATGCAACTCCCTACTTTGATATCAATGCAGGTTTCCTACAGCCCAAGATGATAAAGTTGACGTTACCCTAATAGACATGAAGTGGACTTTGATCTAAGCCCAAATAAGGCAATAAGGAGCTTTGTCTTATAATATACTGCCTATTTGCCAAGTTCCGTATCAATTAGTAACTCCAAACTTAAGTTAATGAGTGGAGTGGATCAAGCCACCCATAAATATAACCATGTTAGTATAAGAAAAGAATTTACTCTAGGTTTTATAAAGGTGTCATGATATAGGACCCAGTAGGTGTATTCTAAGAAATGGTTCCTGCTGACAAATGGTGTTCAAAATCCGTTACATTTGTACTTTATGTAATACCAAACTACTTCATAACAAATAGTCAGTGCCATGACATGACATGTCTTTTGAACAATACTTTTAATAAGTTATGTTTAGGCTAAATGCGGACACAGTAGTCAAAGTTTATGACTCCAGTCAATTTTTATAATTCTTTCGAACATAAGCCAAGTATCTAAAATTGTGCATAAAACTGATGATGCGGACATGAACAAGTTGTTCACATTCTCTGAATAAGATCATCGCCGTGGTCAAAATCTAAAACCTGTAAAACCATGTGCAAGAAAATCAGAATAAAAAAAGACTGAACTTCTTCGTACAAAATTTAAAGGCATAATCTTTTAGAAAATATAGAAAATGAATTAAAACCAAACATAAATCTTTTGATGTATCAGAGGTTTACTGAAGACCAGACTGGCGACAATTCTTACACGAAGAAATATAAGGGTAGATAAAAGCCTACAAGAGAAACAGATTCATGTAGACCTTGTGTCTAATCTTTGCTTGTTGCCAATCATAGAGTAAAAACTGTCCACGTTTCTTTTCGAAAATGTAAACTCCAACGAATTACGCCTCACATAATCAACAGCAAAAATCAAGATGTAGATAATTTTTATCTTACTTGCATTATCAAACACAAGTGGACAACAATTAGTATTATAATATTTGCAGTAATTGCAAACGAAGATATGCAGAAGGAAATGTGAAATGTTTAAACGTATGCTAGGAATTTGTTGTTCTTTTAGTATTACTGCGTCCACTTATCACTTTTTGAATGGCTTGTCTAAATCTGGTCGAAGAACTCGGTCTTCTGGCACGGATATCACGTGAGGTTCGTAATTTTCTGAAGTCCCGAACAAGATCTCCAAACATGTCAACGATTTTATCCACTTGCGTCCAGTCAGCAGCCGATACTTCGTACAATCTACATCCGATTTCATCCGCCAGCTCTATACCGTCTGATTCCGGAACATGGCGGTCGTGAAGTAAATCCGATTTATTCCCTACTAACAACCCACACACAGTATTTCTTCGTACACTCTCCACTTGTCGCTTAAAGTTTATAATTTGCTCAAAGCTGTCTTTATCATTTATGGAATATACATAGATAAAACAGTCTCCCCAGAATGCGTAATAATCCTTCCATGCACAGCCTGTATCTGTCACCTGGAAAATACAAGGTCATCATTAATTATACAAACTTGCTTAATATGCAGGCGTTTTCATGAAGGGACAAAGTAACATTTGTTACCTTTAATATAATATACATGTACATATATAGTGCATTTAGGTTAAGTAATATATCATCAAACCACAGAAATATTTGACAAACGAACAACACTTTTACCAACAATCCACCTGCCCAGTACATGTATACATGTTTTGGGCCTATATGACTGGATACTTAAAATACTCTCAAAAAGTTGCCCCCCTCTGAAAATGAACAATTGCTGAAAACTACGTTAAAACCTAGTTAATTGAAGTTTGAGCACTGGGTTAAAATAGTAAATGCCTCTAAACGAAGATATGTAACAGTTCTTTGAAAATGGTATTTTAAAGGCGCAGAACTGTCCGAAAGTGTGGCCTCCGAGTCCTTTCCGGAATTATATGCGTGTCTGAGTAAACTGACAATCGTTTTGTAAGGCATTTGAGCCGTGCCATGGGAAAACCAACATAGTGGGTATGCGACCAGCATGGATCCAGACCAGCCTGCGCATCCGCGCAGTCTGGTCAGGCTCCATGTTGTTCGCTTTTAAAGCCTATTGGGATTGGAGAAACTGTTAGCGAACAGCATGGATCCTGACCAGACTGCGCGGATGCGCAGGCTGGTCTGGATCCATGCTGGTCGCAAAGCCACTATGTTGGTTTTCCCATGGCACGGCTCATTTATATTCATGTTTTACAAGCTGTTCAATTTTCATGTATAACAACTCTTTCTTTCTATGATCTGGTGTTGTTTGAAATTAATTTTCAAAATACGGATCTAACCGTTAACTTGCCTGCTCGGTCCATCTAAATAAGACACTAGTAACGTATCATATACAACAAAGGCATGTGTGTTGTATACAAAAAGCTGTTATTACAAATGTTAACAAATGGTTTTCATCTTTGCTTTGTCGAGTTCTTTTCAAATCTGCGCATAGATCTGATATAATTTCTTTCTAAAGCTGTGTATTAAACATACAAAGAAGCCTCAGTGGCCGGGTGGTTAAGGTCGCTGATCGCTTCGAATCACTTGCCTCTAACCGCTGTGGGTTCGAAACCTCGCCTCGATTTAAAATTCTTTTCTGCGAAGAGACTTTCCAACTGACTTATGGAAGGTTGGTGGTTCTACCGAAGTGCTCACTAGTGCCTACAATAATGCTTGAAGGAGTGTATGTGGGTGGGTGGGGCGGAGGGGCATCTAGGGTTTTCCTTATCTAATCTGTACTATATTTTTATTATATGTGTGCCATATAAAAGTTTTGTCGCAGAGTAGATTCAATTTAATAATTCTTTCCCTACAGACAGAACATTCTACATATTAATTTTGACATATCTTGATATTCATTTTTCAGTTTTTAACTTAAATGAATTTATATTGTCATCGGAGTTGTAAAATAATTCTATCGAAGTGGTTTTGGAACAACTTAATTCCTAACTCCGGATCAAGCTGTTGTCATTGATATGATGCGTTTCTCATTTTTATAAACTGTAGGTGAAGAAGCCACCCTTAAATTTTATTCCTTCAATATGGAAAAATGATTTGATTGGTGTATACCTGACCTGCTGTGTCCAATATCTCTAGTCTTATGTCTTCGCCATCCACGGATGTTTGAACTTTGTGAATGCTTTCTGTAATGGCATATAAATTAAACATTATAAAGTAGAATGCTCGGATCTGAAACCTTTCTCTTTCCCTATGAAAACTTTGCTCAGAAATACTATGTCTAGCTCTATACAGAGGTAAACCCCTTTGCTTTGTTGTACGCACAATTGCAACGAAGCCTTAACGTTTTATGACGAATGAGGGTTCTTACGGCGATTCCACGTCATACTTGACATAGCAGAAGATGTATAGTTTCATACCAATTTGCCCTCGAAAATATGCTAAGAGACAAAACACACAGGCAAACTATTTAACTATAGCCGAGTTACAGCTTAATACCTTATTGCCGAATTTCTCTTGAAAAAGAACACAATAAATCTAGATCTACAGCTCAATTAACTTTGCCAGATTCCTCTGTAGACATAATATATCATATTGTTATCGTGGGTCTAGAAATGCATATGAGTGAGATAAAACGCTTGATATAACGCTATTTATTCTTATTACTGTAAAATGGTGTCTGCTGCAATGCTACTTGACGTTACAACAAGAACGCAGAACACAGTGACAGACCGAAATATCACACAGAGCAGCTAGATATTCTTTCACAGACTGTATAATGTTTTATACCTAATTATGGTTATATATTATCCACCACGCCGAAAGGCAAAGTGAATGAAGAAATGATCTCCGTCCGTCTGTCTACCCGTGCCACTGTGCGTACGTGCGACCATGCGTACGTCTCCAAAGCATATCTCCAAAACTAATGAAGGAATTTTGTGAAAACTTCTCACAGTGACAGAAGCCATTACGAGACAGAGCATTGTGCAAGAACTGTAACTCTGCCATACTTACTTTTAGAAGTATCTCCCTTGGCAATAGTTCACTTCCGTATTAAAGGGGAGTAATACTAGATAAAATGATTAAACATATATTTTTAATAGAGATCTAACTCTATGAAATGGGTCCTTTTGTTTAATAAATTTCTAACAAAATGAAATAAAAATGAAAAATGTCACATAATCTTGCTCAAATTGACTGATCACCTTTAATATATATTTCAAACAAATTTAACCTTCAAGAAAACTATCAAAGGAAGCATTAACAACTGTCAGAAGCCTTCAATTCTTCTTGAACATTTACCTTGGAATGATGATGACAGACTATGTACATGTTCATCAAATAAAATAAACATCAGACGTCCAATATGATAAGTTTTATATTTGTTCATCTACCTGTTTTTATAGCAGCTTTGTGTAACAGCTATTACTTACATGCATATTTGTTTGTAACTGGTCAGTAAGTAACTTATATACATGTACTTATAATATGAAAGAACAACTGAGCTTCTAAACAGGTGTCAAACTATACGTATCTTGTTCTTTATAGGGAAATTTAGGTATAAAACAGCGAACAATATGTAAAATTCTGATCTACGGTGATTTTATCTTTCCTGAAATTCATTTTTAGTTAGAATCAAATTGCTGTCAGTAAATTACTAATATGAAACCATGCCAGCACATTTTAAAATAATTGAAATTCTGAATCTAGCTATAGTGCTTACTTACCAAGTGTTGGACAATATTCTCCAATAAATCTTCGGGTGAGGTATCGAACTGTCAGAGCTGAAAAAAGTATAAACAAAATGCTCGAATTATTACATAACAGTACAATGTCTCCTACAGGTGTACAGTTAAAGGTCCATAACTAAGGGAAAGTGAGTTGGCAATTTTTTTCATAGCCAGTGCATAGACTTCTGCAAGACACTAAATAATGAAGATTGGCAGGCCAAAATTTACGGAAGGTCTTTGGAACTCAAAGAAATGTATGTGTATTATGTTGAAATTTCAATGAATCGACAGAATGACCCCCAGGTCTTTTTAACTTTCTTCATACTTCATAGAAAAATAATTGTACATATACTGCGATTTATTTCGAATTTCTACATACCAACTTTCATTTTCCAATAAAATGAAATAGTTTCTGTGCTTTTTAAAAGAAATTAAAATGTTCACTTTCCTTAGTATTGGACCTTTAAGGACCTACAGTGCTCCGTTAGGACCAGAAGTTACGAAGGCGGAGCGCAAAGCCGAGATGGCGAAGCGCAAAGTTACGATGGCGAAGCGCAAAGCCACGATGGCGAAGTTACGATAGCGAAGCGGCGAAGTGCTAAATTACGGCGCTTTGCCATGGTATATGCATATAGGGAAAATAAACCCGTTTATATTAGCGACGATAAAGATACTACTAAATTATTGTGTTTAAGCGCTTGTTCGATTCCAGAATAACTCTACACAGTTGTTCCTTGGGTTGTAAAACATAAAAAGTGGCTCATTTATTTCTCTGTGTTTGCAAGAACCCTCATTTTCCAACATCTTGAACCGACATGACTGAAAAGTATCTGTTTTTATAAACATTTTTTGAGCCAAGCTATTTGAAGATCCTAGACGTTTGATAAATACAGAACGGATACACAAACCGATTAAGATCTTCATTTTGCATGACGACAGGAGAAAATTAATATTTACACTCAATGATGAGGAACTTTTTGTTCATTTTTATTTCAAAATTTCATAAACATCTTATTCAACGTATAACAATGGCCAATAACCGAAAGCCGTTGTTAAAAAATAACTTGACATCTCCGCCCAGTGTAGGGATTACAATCAAATGTAATGATTTATTCGACAGTGGCGGAAAACACCTTAAACCTGTAAATAATCATTACGTGATTACCGAGGCAGTTACGATAATAAAGGTTAGACACACACCGAGATTACGTCTTGTTCGCAATTTCTTATCATCTACAGTTTCGCTTCAGAATATTACTGTATCGGTAAATGTCTCATAACTTTTGCATACCCCTTTGTCGGCACAATGAAGGGCATTTGATATCTTGGAAAAGAAATATAATTTTGCCATATGTATTCCTTTAGAAGAGTGAAAGTGTTATATCATTTTAAAATGACAATATTTGACAGCATTAATCTTTCTCAGAAACATGAAAAACATATAGCAGAAAACATAATGTAACAAGTGCAATAATGAATGAATGAATATGATTATTTAAGTAAGTAGAAATTGTTTTGACCGTCGTAAAATAGTCTGCATGTTCCATAAATGTCTAAATGTTGATTAGAAAACTGATTTTTGCAAAGAACGTAAAACTAAATACGGGAATAAACAGGAATAATTCCAAAAGAAAAAGAAAAGAAAAAATACAGCCTGATGCATATTTCTGTATATTTGTTCAATCAAACATTTTATTTATGCCAAACCATAGCTTAAGACTAGTTTGGAGTTTCGTGTGAAAGCGTTTCCTTTGCACTGAAGCAAAACGGTTTACATTAATAACAATCGTAATTTTATGGTATTTTTCTAGACAAAAATATCGTTTTCTACGTACTTTGTATTTCATATTTCATTGACCAATGTGCATAGTCGTATCAGGACTGCAAAAGTAATTAGCTGAAAGAGTTAAATTATGCTTCCTGTTTTTTTTTTTTTTTTTTTTTTTTTTTTTTGTTTTGTTTTTGAAGATATTATGTAATTTATGTAAAATAGTAACTATTTTAAAGAGATTTACAATTTTAACTTATTTAACTGCATACC